>NC_056743.1:1317396263-1317749596 GCF_019279795.1 Protopterus annectens
ACTGCAGACTTCAGGGATCCAGATTTACCCCTATTTGGACGACTGCCTTATTCAGGCAGACAGCAAAGATCTTCTGCTTCAACATCTGGACTTTGTTCAACGTCTTCTCCTCCTACTGGGATTCTCAGTGAACATAAAAAAGTCACATTTGATCCCTTCTCAACAAATGGTATTCTTGGGAGCCCTCTTAAATACAACCTTACAAAGGGCCTTCCTCACTCCAGAAAAACAAATTCAGCTGGCTTCTACTTTCAACACCTTGGCAACTCTATCTCAGCTCACTGCAAGGAAATTCCTGCAGGCTCTGGGCTACATGGCTTCCTGCATTCTGTTGATTCCAAACGCAAGGCTTCACATGAGAAAGCTTCAATGGTATCTGAAAAGTGTATGGTCACAGCATTTCCACGATCTGGATATTCTGATTCCTCTGATCCCCTGCCTTCAGAAGGAGTTCCTCTGGTGGTCCAGGGCTTGCACTTCAAACGAAGGAAAACCTTTTCGACTTCCTCAACCTACTCAAATCCTAACCACGGACGCTTCGGATTATGCTTGGGGAGCACACTTTCTAGACAATTGCCAGCAGGGAACCTGGACAAAGGACCATCTTCACTGGCACATCAATCTGAAGGAAATGTTGGCAGTTCAAAACGCCCTTCTAGCCTTCAAGAATCTTCTTCAACCAGGCCCTCTGCTAATTCGCACAGACAACACCACGGTCATGTGGTACATCAACAAGCAGGGGGGTTCTCATTCTTACCCCCTTTGCAGACTAGCTATGGGTTTATGGGACACAACTCTAAATTTGAATCTACATCTCCAGGCTCAATTCATTCCAGGAAAACAGAATCTCTTAGCAGACAGCCTGAGCAGAAACATTTCAGATCCTCACGAATGGATGCTAGACACCAACTTGTTCAACAGGATTACTGCAGTTTGGGGATGTCCCCAGATAGATCTGTTTGCATCCCATCTCAATCATCAGCTGCCTCGCTTTTGCACCAGGTCCTTCCACAAAACAGCTTGGAGAGTGGATGCCCTGTCCTTCAGCTGGAGAAGCCTTTCAGCTTATGCCTTCCCTCCTCTTCCTCTACTACCTCGGGTATTACTGAAAATAAAACAGGACAAGCCCAAGTTCCTCATCTTGATTGCTCCAAATTGGCCTCGACAGTTTTGGTATCCAACTTTAAAGCTCCTGTTCTCGGGACCTCCTTGGATTCTCCCACTGAACCCTTCACTTCTGTCCCAGCATCAGGGTCAGCTACTACATTCCAATCTCAAGACCCTTTGCCTGGCAGCTTGGCTCTTCAAAGGAATTTGATTCCTTCTAGTCTTCCCAAACAAGTTTTGGATGTTCTTTTGGAAGCTAGACGGCCTAGCACTAGGAAATCCTATGCCTCTAAATGGAAGAGGTTTTCTATTTGGATGCAGGACCGAGGTTCTGATCCTCAGGTACCTGATCTCTCTTCTATTTTGCTTTACCTTTGCGAACTTTTATCTAAAGGACTTTCCTTTTCTTCCATTAAGATTCATGCTTCTGCTATCTCTGCATTTCAGTTCTGATCCTCCTGTTTTTCTCATCCTTTGGTGAAGCAGTTCTTGAGAGGGGCTAAAATTTGCGGCCTCCAAGGACCCCTCCTGTCCCTGCCTGGGATCTTAATTATGTTTTAGAAAAACTTACTTTGCCTCCTTTTGAGCCTGCTGCATCTTCAGATATTAAGTTTCTATCCTGGAAGACTGTTCTTTTGTTAGCATTGACCTCTGCCAGAAGGGTCTCAGAGTTGCAAGCTCTCATGGCTGTGGAACCATACCTTATTTTCCATCAGGACAGAGTATCCTTGAGGACCAATCCTACTTTCATGCCTAAAGTGATTTCGAAAGTGGCTTTAAATCAGACAATTCACCTGCCTACTTTCTTTCCAAATCCTCAAAACAAAGGGGAAAGGATTTTGCATTCATTAGATGTGCACAGACAGTTACGATTTTACCTGGACAAGACTAAAGATTTCAGAAAGTCTAACCAATTGTTTGTTTCCTTTGCTTCCAGTTCTCTTGGGAAACCTATTTCTAAACAAACTATTTCCAAATGGATTGCTTATGGAATCAGATTTTGTTACACTCATCATGGGAAACAGTTTCCAGGTACCATTAGAAGTCACTCTACTAGAGCAGCTGCCACTTCTACAGCTTTCCTCAGAGGAGTCCCTACCAAGGATATCTTGGAAGCTGCCACTTGGAGTTCGGTGCATACTTTTTCCAAGCACTACAATCTCCCCTTGTTTTCTAAGTCCAGGGCAGGCTTTGCCTCTGCTGTCTTGCAGGGTATTCTTGCCTCCCCTTCTTCTATCTAAAGCCTCCTCCCCTTTTACACTGCTTTGGGATTCCACCCTACAGTTATGACTGCAACAGTGAAACACGAAGAACATAGTACAGTTGTGTACACCTACCATAAATGTAGATGTTCGAGTGTCTTCACTGTTGCAGTCGGGGTTTCCCTCCCTCCTATCCCCTCTTTTCCTTTTTTATGGAGTATTTCTGTTTCCTTGTTGGATTCATTTTTGGTTTGTTGGGGACTTCTGACATCTAGGGCAAGAAAGGATGGAGAAGATGGCGTCAGCTGAGGGCTATGTACCAAAGCGTACTGACGTCAGGGTACTAGCCTATACAGCCGATGCCGGACCCAGACTTTGGGATTCTGGCCGACCTCGGGCTGCCTGCCGGCAGGAGCACCCTACAGTTATGACTGCAACAGTGAAGACACTCGAACATCTACATTTATGGTAGGTGTACACAACTGTACTTTTTCTTTCCATATCTTTCAAATAAAGGAGAGTATATGTTACATCTGTTGGATATTAATAGAAAATTACGTTTTTACTTACATAGAACTAAAGGTCTTAGAAAAACAGAACAACTGTTTGTATCTTTTTCAGATTTAAAATTGAGCAAGTCAGTCTCTAAAGTCACATTAGCCAACTAATAGTAAAGTCAAACGGAAGCACAAACCAGTCCAAAAAACAAAAGTAGCCCAAGTGAAGCAGCTGGATTTGACCCACACACCAAAAATGAATGACTCAGTAGTAAAAATCACAAAACCACTTTAATGGAATCATTACATAAATCCAGGAACAAAATGGATATCGCTTTTGTCTAGATAATCTAGACTTAATCAGACAACAGTTAAAGCATAGATACTTCCTTTTATACAAACCAAACAAGAAGTGGCATATCTATGCTTTAACTGTTGTCTGATGAAGTCAGGTGAGTGAGGCCAAACCAGCTGCTTCACTTGGGCTACTTCTGTTTTTTGAACATTAGCCAACTGTTTGACTGATACCTTTGACTGTACCTTTGTTTATTCTAAATTGGGCATGTTATTACCCAAACCAACCAGAGCACATTCTACAAGATCTATGGCTACTTCTTCAGCTGTTTTGTCTAGATCTTCTCTTGGTGATATTTATGCAGTCTCAACTTGGGCCAGTCCTTGTACCTTTATTGCTCATTACAAATTAGATCTGGTCTCTAGGGGCAGAACAGCATTTGGTTCAGTGGTACTCAGAAATATCTTTCCTTAGAGTCCTCCCAGGAGTTGGGCGGCCACAGTGGTGCAGCGGTTAGCGTTGCCACCTCACAGCAAGAGGTTCTCCGGTTCGATTCTCAGCTGGGGTGCCTTCTGTGCAGAGTCTGCATGTCCTTCCTGTGGTTGCGTCATTTTCCTCCGGGTGCTCCGGTTTCCTCCCACATCCCAAAGACATGCAGTAGGTGGATGGGACACTCTAAATTGACCCTAGGTGTGAGTGTGTGCGTGTGTGTGCCTTCTGTGGAAGGTTGGGCGCCGGGCTGGCAACTTGACACCGTAAAACTCCACTGCCAATCATGAGTGGACAGATGATCTGCTGTGAAAACCCCTAACTGGGAAAAAGCCGGAAGAAGAAGAGTCCTCCCAGGAGTTAGGTGGCTGGGGACTCTGTCCCAAGTGTTGAAGAACAAATGAAAATTGACATCAGATAAAGAAATTATGTGCACACCATAATGTTGCATCTGTGTTGTCCATTTTCATTCTTCCTCAGCTACCCATCCACCATCCCCTCCTTGTTATCCTGTTGGAAGGGTCAAAGATGCTGAAGGAACCTTGTTCCTTTCTTTGAGTCTTGGATTTCGCTGGTTATCCTACTGTTGTTATTCCTTTTCAGCACTCTACAGATACAAGGGGCAACAGACAAGATCTGAGATATGTTAGGGACTAGAGTATTTTGGGAATGGGAGGAACTTGAGAGCTTTCAGTGATCCACAAGCTAGTAGAAGCAGCCAAGTCCCAAGTGTGGAAGATTGAAAATGAACAACACAGATGGAACATTATGGTGAGTACATCATTTCTTTTTTCCTATCTGCGATTGCTGTTTTTAGCTTTGGCAAATGTGGTGGCTTAATTAATGTGGAAATGTACTGCTTATGCAAACCTTTCAATTTTTTATAAAAGTTTTAAATCTGGGGCAGTGTTTCATTTAAGAGGGGATGACAACAGAACATGAAGTGCTTGTGTTCACACTGTGACAACTTACCTGCCATTTATTCTGTCAGACTAATTCCTTCTTCTAGGGGATTTCCTGACTGGATTTTAGTATAATGTTTGTCATTTACAGGGCATATAGTGCTTGTGCTAATGCTGTGACAACTTACCTGCCACTTTTTCTGACTACTTTAACTTCTGAGAGGATTTTTGTGAACTGCTTGTGCTTTACTGTGTTTTGGGAGACTGTGCCTTTAGAAGTACTGTAAGTGTGCTGCTTGTGTAGACGTTTGAGAACTTACCTTCCAACCAGCTTGATCCAGTGATCCTAGCCATAGCTGACTAATCCTACCTGGTCACAACTTACTTAGCCTGATCCTACTGATATTATTTCCACAGTCCTAGAAAGAATAAAAGAAAAAAACTCACCTGAGAGCCCTTGCTAACTATGTGGGCTCAGTCTGTGTCTCAGCCGGTGGTGGGCTAATCTGCAGTGGCCATTTGTTGTTCCTCAGATCACTCACTTACCTCTCAAGCATCCTCTGGTGTAGTCCTTTTGGCCACTACAATCCAGGGGTCAGCCACATCCTGTTTGGGTGTTCCAGTGTTCAGACTGGGCATGGGAAAACCATCTTTAATGGGGCACAGAGTTTTTCTTGGAGATGCTGCTGGATATGTTCAGGGTTAGAGATCTCTTGTAGGGACACGGATTCCTCTGCTTGACTGTCTCAGAGGATACCAGTTAAAACAAAACAAAAGGTTAAACATTGTACATCTGATGACATGGTATCTATAGGTAAAGATATTTTCATATCCTTAGCTAAGAAATTGCTATAATCAGTCAGTCCTTGTAAACAGCCGTCAGTGCCTGTTTTAACAGGTCACTTGAAATATCTCTGAGGAAGACAGATCTTCAAACCTCCTTGAGAGGTAATTTCTTGCCCTAATTGTTTCCAAGATGTATGACGTGTTTTGGGGGAACAAATAGTAGTTCCCACTATATTGAGGGGGTTTTAAAATACATTGTCAGTGCTTTTACCTCATTCTGTGCCTTTTACACCTCTAGTGCCCGCCATGGTGAAGGCATATTATACTGCCTGTAACAATCAATTTACAGATGTTCATCGTGTTTCACTGTTGCAGTCATTACAATTGAGTTATCCTGCTGGCAGGCTACCCGCAGTCGGTCTGAGTTCCAAAGTCTAGGTCCAGGGTCGGTTACTGTCACCTCCTCCCTGACGTCAGTGCGCCAGGGGTATAAAAGATGCAACCGACACCATTTTCTTCAGTCTTTCTTGCCGCGCGGTGCCCGAAGCAAAAGCAGTTCGCAAGTGCCGGTCGGCCGACTGCTGAGATTTTCAAATTCGAATTTCAGATCCGAAGTCTTCATTAAAGCTAAGTACCCCGTTGGGGAAACTTTTTTCTTGCTCCAGACCGATGTCAGAAAAAGTTAATAATTGTATTTCTTGTGGGAAGCAAATACCTCATAAGGACTTTCATTCTTACTGTATTCCATGCCTAGGCCCTGACCATAACATTTCAGGTTGTCGGTTTTGTGCTAGATTTAGCCAACGCACTATTAAGTGTCGGTATGATTTTGCATTAAACTATTTTGGACGCAGGTTTAATTACCCAGAAATGTCATCAGAAAGCCATCCGACTACCGGGGTTCACTAAAAACGCAAAGAAAAAGAAAAAGATAGACAACCGAGGCCCAAAACTGATGATGAAGCTTCTCCTAAGCCAGTCGCCGGTTCTCAGTGAGGTGCTTTCGCAGCCCCTGACGCCTGCTACTTTAGAGTCGCAGGCCGCTACCGACTCCCACGTGGAGTCAGCTATGCCGCTGGAAACTCAAGGTATTGGAGCCTCGGACGCTATTCCTTCAGATGGGTCTGGAGCCACTGAGCAGGCACTGGCTTCTGAAGATGTATTCAGACCTAAACATTTATACATTAAACCAACTTCAAAGGCAAAGACTAAAGCAACTTCAAAGACAACGAAGCAAACTCAAGAGCCATGTGGACAGGCCTCCATGCCCAAAAAGCAGATGCTCAAAATGGCCAAAGACTTGATTACCTTGATCAGGGGTTCCCATCCCCCTCCTGAAAAGAGGCCTAGGCAAGAGACTGACTATAAATCTTCAGAACAATTTCCATTTCTTCTGATTCCTCTTCTGATCAGGAATATTCTCTTCCCCCCTATGAGGATTCTGATGCTGAAGAATCAATACCTTAAGCTTCTCCTCCTGAGGACTATTCCTTTGGGGAAACCTTACATACCATGGGGGAGCATTTCCACTGGGAGAGCCAAGATTTTTCAGAATCTAAAAAGAGGCTCAGGGATTTCCTTTTACTACCTCAACTCAAGCCCTTAGCCATCCCACCTATGTTAGACATTGTAGATTATGTGTTTTCAGAGTGTAGTCTTACACCTGACTCCTTTACCTCCAGCTCCTGTTAAGCCAGACAGATTTACAGAGTTCCTGACTCTCATAAATTCCTTTTTAAAAACCCTGCTGCAGACCAAGAAACTAGTTCTCAGGGTCCCAAAGGAGTTAAGGCTTCTGCTGCAAAAAAACCCTACCCCCTCTGACAGAGATTCTAGGGCAATGGATAGATGGGGAAAAAAGGTTTACACATCTGCTGCCTTGGCTATAAGGGCCTTAAACTGTTAGTTTCTTATGCTCAAATATCAACAACGTCATGGCATTGCTTAAACAGAAAATGTTGTTAAACACTGAATGTGCAGAAAACAAGGAAATGCAGGATATATTGCATGCAGCTGAACAAGTTGGAAAGCATACTTTGCAATGTGGTTTTGATTCTTTAGAGGCCTCCTGCAGGGCCGCAGTTACAGGTTCTGTTATTAGGAGGCATGCTTGGTTAAAGGAACATAATTTGCCTGATCATGTTAAAGTTAAATTATTAGATGCGCCTTTACAGCATAATACTTTCTTTGGTGTTAAGGCAGAAGAGGTGTTAAAGAAAATGGAGAACAAGGCTAAATCTATGCAAACGGTCAAAGATTTTTTACAAGTACAGCCACCTAGGTTTAGTAGATACTGGCCAACAAAGGATTGGTCCTTTCCTGTGTCAGACAGACCTCAAAGGGGCAGAACCAGACGACCTAGAGGCAGATCCCAGGCGCAAGGTTCATTCCGCTCAAAACAATGGGGAGCTTCTACCTCCAAAGTTGGAGAAGACAAATCACAACCATACAGGAAACAGTCCCAATGACTTCCTTCTGCCTGCACCAAGCACTTATCTTCTGGCAGCACCCTTAGGGGGAAAATTAGCACTTTTTTCTCAAAATTGGCACATTATAACCCAGGACAAGTGGGTCTTAAATATTGTGTCACAAGGCTACAAGTTCCATATCCATACCCTGCCAAAGGCAAACGGATGGCCAGATCTGCCAAAAAATCAATGGGCAGAGGCACAAAAACAAGTCTCATCCCTCATGTACATGGGGGCCATTCAACTAGTACCAGAGCAAGGACAAGGATTTTACTCAAGACTGTTCTTGGTACCCAGAAAGGACAAGACCTGGAGGCCAATACTGGACCTATCTATTTTGAACACATTCCTGGATATACCAAAATTCAAGATGTTGATTTTGCAGCAGCTTCTGCCCATGCTGGGCAAGAACGCTTGGCTGGTGACTTTAGACCTAAAAAAGGCATACCTGCATGTCCCAATCAGACAAATATGCAGAAGATACCTCAGATTCAAGGCTGGCTCAATGCATTACCAATTCTATCCACTGCCCTTTGGCTTATCTACTGCGCTCAGGGTCTTTACAAAGTGCCTGGCACCAGTAATTGCATTCTGCAGACAAAGAGGAATACAAATATATCCTTACTTGGACGAATGTTTAATTCAAGCAGAGAACAAGGACATTTTTCTACAGCATCTGGCATTTGTGAAAAGACTTCTAACATGCCTAGGGTACACAGTCAACGAAAAGAAATCAAAACTAGTACCCTCTCAAGAGATAATATTCCTGGGTGTAAGCTTAAACACAACTGCCCAGATGGCTTATCTCACGCCAGACAAACAAAGGCAACTGACTACCTATTTCAAAATGTTGGCAACAAAGGCCGGGTTATCTGCAAGAAAAATTCTGCAGGCTGTGGGCTTCATGGCATCCTGCATCCTACTAATTCCATATGCAAGGCTGCATATGAGGAAACTTCAGTGGTACCTAAAAAGTGTTTGGACTCAAAATTGCCACAGCCTACTAACTATGATTACTCTCATTCCCTACCTGCAACAGGAGTTTCGATGGTGGGCAAAGGCTTGTCACCAAAACAAGGGACAGCCATTCACATTACCCCCAGCCAGGCAGACACTAACAACGGATGCATCAGATTATGCTTGGGGGGCCCACATGGCAGGAAGATGCATTCAGGGCACATGGACCCCAAACCAAATGCATCTACATATCAATCAAAAAGAGATGCTAGCAGTTCAAAATGCCCTGACAGCTTTCAAGAACCTACTTCATCCAGGACAACTACTGATAAAGACAGACAACACCACGGTCATGTGGTACAGAAATAAACAGGGGGGCACACATTCTTACCCTCTTTGCAGACTAGCCATGACTTTGTAGGACACAGCATTGACTTACCAAGTACATCTGCAGGCACAATTCCTGCCAGGAAGGAAAAATACTCTGGCAGACGAACTAAGTAGAAACCTCATGGATCCCCACGAGTGGCACCTGGATTCACAAATCTTCAGCATGATAACAAGGAAATGGGGATGTCCGGACATAGATCTATTTGCCTCCCCTCACAACTACCAACTAAAAAGACTCTGCACAAGGATTTATCACAGACAAGCATGGAAAGTGGACTCCCTATCTTTCAGCTGAAAAAAACTATCAGCATATGCATTTCCCCCTTTGCCTCTCCTCCCCAACTCCTAAAGGTCAGACAGGAGAAGCCAAGGATGATACTGATTGCCCCAGACTGGCCCCGCCAGTACTGGTATCCATTACTAAGGAGCTTGTCTCAATGCCCAGCATGGACCTTACCTCAGATACCTCATCTACTGTCCCAGCAAAACAATCAGATCCTGCACAGCCAACTCAGGACTTTAAACCTGGCAGCATGGCAGATAATGTAGTCATACAAAACACACCTCTCAGTAAAGCTGTGATGGATGTCATTTTGGAGGCCAGAAGGCCTACGCTGGAAAATGGAAGAGATTCTGCGCTTGGAACCAGGCACAAGGAACTGATACAGCTGTGCCAAATATTCCTCACATTTTGCAATACTTAACTGAGATGCTGGACAAAGGTCTATCTTTCTCATCTATTAAAATTCATGCCTCTGCCATTTTGGCTCATTGCAATACAGAGCCACCAATCATTTCTCATCGCTTACTAAAACAGTACCTCAGAGGAGCCAAACATTTAAGGCCTCCAAGAAGATCACCAGTGCCTGCATGGGACCTCAACTATGTCTTAGAAAAACTCACCCTGCCTGCTTTTGAGCCAGCTGCTACTGCTGATATAAAGTTTTTATCCTGGAAAACAGCTCTGCTCCTAGCAATAACTTCTGCAAGATGAGTTTCAGAGCTTCAGGTACTCATGGCTGTGGAACCTTTCATCATTTTTTATCCAGACAGGGTCTCTCTGAGGACAAACCCAACATTTATTCCCAAGGTGGTGTCCAGTGTGGCCCTTAACCAAACTATTCATCTGCCAACTTTTTATCCAAATCCACAGAACAAGGGGGAGAGAATTCTGCATTCTTTGGACATATACAGACAGCTTAGATTCTACTTGGACAGAACCAAAATTTTCAGAAAGACGGAACAATTACTAGTAGCATATGTTGCAGGATCACAAGGAAAGGCTATCTCAAAGCAGACTATTTCAAAGTGGATAGGCCACTGCATTCGTTTCTGCTACTTACACCATGGCAAGCCAGAGCCTAAGGGCATTAGGCCACATTCAACCTGAGCTGCAGCCACTTCAGCAGCCTTTCTTAGGGGAGTACCAACCAAGGACATTTTAGAGGCTGCTACTTGGAGTTCAGTGCACACCTTTACAAAGCACTATCATCTGCCACAATACTCTAAATCCAGGGCAGGCTTTGCCACTGCAGTTCTGCAGGGCCTCATAGCCGCTCCTAATGCTGTTTAGCACCAGCCACCCATCCATAGCTTTGGGACTCTACCCAAATGTAACGACTGTAACAGTGAAACACGAAGAACATAGCACAGTTGTGTACACTTGCTGTAAATGTAGATGTTCAAGTGTATTCACTGTTGCAGTCCAGGTTACCCACCCACCATCCCCCTTGTCTGCTCATGAAATCTATCTTTCCTTTTCTGATTTATACAACCTATGTGGTGTATTTGCTTGTAGATGAAGGTAAAGTTTATATTGGTGCATGCATTTATATGTATATAAATTTTGGCTACCCTTTTAGGGGGCACCTGACATCTGGGGCAAGAAAAACTAAAGAAAATGGCGTCTGCTGCATCTTTTATACCCCTGACTACCTGACGTCAGGGAAGGGGTGACAGCAGCCGATGCAGGACCCAGGACTTTGGAATTCAGTTCAGCTGAGGGCAACCTGCCAGCAGGATTACCCAAATGTAATGACTGCAACAGTGAATACACTCAAACATCTACATTTATGGTAAGTGTACACAACTGTATTTTCTCTATCTGATTTTGGTATTTCAGACTTTAATTTGGCGAAGAATTTCTTCACACTTTTTGGGTGGTTGAGTTCCCCTTTTTATTCCTACATCTGCCAAAACTGGCCATTCTTTATCTATCTGTTTTTTTTTTGGGGGGGGGGGTAAAGGAATAAAGCGTTCCTTCATTCCTTGGAGTAATGCAGCATTTTTGGTGTCCCCAAGGGTGGCTATGCCTTTGATTAGATGGATTGGTGGTTCATCTTCACATCCCAATGGAGTAAAAGGGTATAATCTCTGCAACATCAACAGAATGTTCTGGAGAGATGGGTATACCTCCCAAAGGATATTACTGCTCTGGAACAGACTCCCCAGTTGGTCAAACAAAGCTCATCCCTGTCCATATTCAAATGTAACTGCTAAATGAGGTATACCATGTTTGGGGTCCTTATAAATTGTCTAGGGTATCTGTGACACCCCTGCACTGGCCCAGTAATCAAGGAACCTCAATCCTCACCACTGGCAACAGTGAGGGACGTACACAATGGGAGGATGACAAGTACACACTCAGTAAAGTGCAATTTCCCTTAAATGACACAGAGATCACAGTCAGTCTGGGGCTGGTTTCTCCCTCTTTCTCCAGATCCCCAATAAGACTCCCCACTGGCACAGCTATAGGGTTAAGATCTCAGCTGAGGGGCCAAGCCAAGACCCCCAGCATCCTCTCTGTCCAACCAGTGCTTCGTGTCCCTGCACACACACACACACATACACACACACACACACACACACACACACACACACACACACACACACACACACACACACACACACACACACTGAGATTTGATTTACACACACGTTTGGGGAAGGCTGGTATAGGTTTACTGGCTATGCCCCCTTCTGCCCAGACTATAAGGTAGTTTCCACTGCCACCAACCCCTCATCAGCTACTATAAGGCCGTTACAAAGGGTGTCCAATCCTGCTGTGCAATGTTACTATTATCCAAATGGTAGTTTTGACCAAGACTTGCAAGGCTATTTAGGAGTGGCATGTACAGTGTCACCAGGTACATATGCAAGTACTTTAAGAGCTTAAATATGTCTCACAAACATCAGTCACAAAGATAGGTTTACATATATGTAATAATAAATAATAAAATGAGTACAGCTTCTATGGGATCTGACAATATCCCTGGCTGTGTTCTACATGAACTACAGAGTGAACTGGCACCTCACCTGTGTGCCCTGTTCAATCACAGCCTCACCTCAGGCTTTGTCCCTACCGAATGGTGCAATGCTACAGTTATCTCTCTCCACAAAGGAGGAGTGACTACAGACCCTGGGAACTATTTCCCCATTAGCCTGACAAGTCTGATATGCAAAACTATGGAATGCATCATCATGGACCTAATAAACAAAGATATAAGGAACCTCCAAACTCTGGATCCTACACAGTTTGGTTTTGTGAAGGGTAGATCGTGCCTGCTTAACCTGGTCGACTTCTTTGAGTCAGTCACCAGAGCTGTGGATGAAGGCAAGGTGGTTCATACAGCCTACCTTGATCTGGCCAAGGCCTCTGATACCATTCCCCACTCAGGAATAATAGAAAAACTCACTAAGCTAAGCATCAACCCCTATATCACTAGGTGGGTTGCAAACTGGCTCACAGATAGAACCTACAGTGTGAAAGTAGCTGACTCCAAGTCAGACTGTCGACCAGTCACAAGTGGAGTCCCACAGGATTCGGTCCTGGGTCCTCTCCTGTTTGGTGTCTACTTCTCTGAAGTCCAGGCCAACATGAAGGGATTCTGGCTGACAAAGTTCGCAGACGATTGCAAGTTGGGAGCCATAATTAACTCCCCAAGTGATGCTGACATCCTACAGAAAGGCCTCAATGAGACCAATGGCTGGTGTCAGAACCATGGCCTTAAGCTCAATGCCAAAAAATGTGTCGTCATCCCCTTTGGGAAAAACTCAGTTCCCATGAATTACCACATCGATTATAGTCCACTGAACACAGAAAGCGTCATAAGAGATCTGGGAACACAGGTTGACAGCAACCTCTCTTTTGACCACCACACTGCCACTGTGGTCAGAAAATCTTTCTGTGTGGCACATCTCATTACTAAGGGTTTTGCATCCAGGAAGAAATACGTAATTGTCTCCCTCTACTCTTCCCTCATTAGGCCAGTTATCGAGTACAATGCCCCATTTGGCATGTACCCACTAGACACCTACAACAACTGGAGAGGCCACAAAAATACCTCACAAAGAGGATCGTAGACCTTAAACACTTGTCCTATATGGACAGACTGAAAAACTCCAACTATTCTCTGTCTCATATCACCTACTTAGAGGTGATCTCTGCTTGACTTACAAAGCCATGTCTGACCCAGCTCTGTTAGAAATGCTACATCTAAGGAAATCCCAATCCCTTGGCACTACACGCTTCAGAGACCTCAACCTCATTACCACAATCAACAGAGCAAGCTGAGGGACAGGTTCATAACCCAGAGAATGCCCATGCTATTGAATAGACTTCCATACATGTCAGGTGGAGTGCCTCACTGGCCCACTTCAAGAGCAATCTTGATGAGTGGATGGGAAATAGAAAATTCACCCTGGGGATCACTCCAGTGGCTCTACTTGACAGAGTCGCTGGGAACTAAGGTCGGGTGGCACGGTGCCAAGGTAATCCTATGGGCTAGGCTTGTAAAGGCTCCAGGGCCATTAGCCTAGTACACACCCATGAACCTATAAAAGAACAAGACAGTACTCAATCAGTACAGTAACTTCAGAGTTCAAAATCACAGGAAATATTTTAAAACAACATTGCAGGGCAGTCTCAAATAAATACAGAAAACATCTAAACTAATCTTTACTATATTCCTATCTATGTCTAAAAGAGATACTATGCCCCAAATCTTACTTTCAGCAAGGCAAGTGCAGAAGGTGATGATGATGACTGGATGTTCTCGCTAGGTCGAAGTCCAAATACAAAATGCCCAGTCTCTCTCTGAGAGAGTTCTTAAATCAATATCAAATATTACTGCTGGGTTAGCTTAGATGACATCACTTTTTGTCACTTGACTTCAGTTCCCAGGCTAAAACAGAAACTTAACAGAATTTAACATCTGTGTGTTAAAAATACATTATCTGTCAGAACTGTGCAGCTGCTAGGATGTCATAAAGCAATAAAACATTTTTACATTTTAAACTTAATTACTTCTCTTTCAACACAATACAAAAACGTATAGCGCTAGACATTGTGTCTGCTACACTGAAACTGAGAGAGAACTTTTATAGCACAATCGTAAAGCAAACTTATTTCAACTTATTTTTTGTTCTAAGTCAGCAGGGCATGCTGTGGTTACACTGTAGCTCAGTACATAACATGCAGATGTTCTTCGTGTTTCACTGTTGCAGTCATTACATTTGGGTAATCTGCTGGCAGGTTGCCCTCAGTCGGCCTGAATTCCAAAGTCTTGGGTCCTGCGTCGGTTGCTGTCTCCTCTTCCATGACATCAGGTCGTCAGAGGTATAAAACATGCAGCCAACGCCATTTTCTTTAGTATTTCTTGCCGCGTGGTGCCCGAAGCAGAAGCATTTCTCAAGTGCCGGTTGGCCGACTACTGAAATATTCGAGTTTGAGTTTCAGAACCAAAGTCTTCACTAAAGCTAAGTACCCCGTTTGGGAAACTTTTTTCTTGCTTTTTACTGATGTCAGAAAAAGTTAATAATTGTATTACTTGTGGGAAGCAAATACATCATAAGGATTTCCATTTATACTGTATTCCTTGCCTAGGCCCTGATCACAATGTGCCTGGCTGTCGGTTTTGTGCTAGATTTAACCAACGCACTATTAAGCGTCAGTATATTTTTGCATCAAAGTATTTTGGAAACAGATTTAACTACCCAGAAATGTCGTCGGATAGCAATCCGACTACCGGAGTACATAAAAAACGCAAAGAAAAGGACAGAGAAAGGCAGTTGAGATCCAAAACTGACGACGAAGCTTCTCCTAAGCCAGTTGCCAATTCGCCGGTACTCAGTGAGGCGCTTTTGCATCTCCTGATACCCGCTACCTTCAAGTTGCAGGCCTCTACCGACACCCATGTGGAGTCCGGCATGTCGCAAGTTACTCAAGGTATTGGACCGACGGATGTATCTCCCTCGGATGGGTCCGGAGCCGCTGAGCAGGCACCGGCTTCTGAGGGTGTATTCAGGCCTCAACATTTGTATATCAAACCGACGACAGCTGCAAAACCTAAGACAAAAGCAACTACTAAAACTAAAAAACTGATGCATGAGCCACATGCACAGGCCTCTATGCCTAAAAAACAGATGATCAAAATGACTGAAGTCCTTATTACCTTGATCAGGAGTACCCATCCCCCTCCAGATAAGAGGCCTAGGCAAGACACTGATTATGAATCTTCAGATCAGGTTTCTATTTCTTCTGATTCCTCTTCTGATCAGGAATTATCTATGCCTCCCCATGAGGATTCTGATGCTGAGGAGTCTATTCCATCTGCATCTCCTCCTGAGGATTATTCATTTGGAGAAACCTTGCATACTTTGAGGGAGCATTTTCACTGGGAGAGTCAAGACTTCTCAGAATCAAAAAAGAGGCTCAGGGATTTCCTTCTTCTCCCTCAGCACAAGCCTTTAGCCATTCCCCCTGTTTTAGACATTGTGGATGATGTGTTTTCGGAGTCAGGCTTGACCCCTGACTCCTTGCCTCCGGCTCCCAGTAAGCCTGATAGATATTACAGGGTCCCTGACTTCCATAAGTTTTTATTTAGAAACCCTGCTGTTGATCCTGAAACTATTTCACAGGGCCCAAAGGGAGTTAAGGCCTCAACAGAAAAAAATCCTACCCCTTCTGACAGAGATTCAAGGGCACTGGACAAATCGGGAAAAAAGGTTTATACATCTGCAACCTTGGCAATCAGGGCCTTAAACTGTCAATTTCATATGCTTAAGTACCAACATGTTATGGGATTACTGAAACAGAAAATTATGTTGATTTCAGAATGTGCAGAAAATAAAGAATTGCAGGAATTATTGAATGCAGCTGAACAACTTGGAAAGCATACTTTGCAATGCCGTTTTGATTCTTTAGAGGCCTCCTGCAGGGCCACAGTTACTGGATCTGTGATTAGGAGGCACACCTGGTTAAAGGAACAAAATTTGCCTGATCATGTTAAAGCTAAATTGTTAGATGCACCTTTACAGCATGATTCTCTGTTTGGTGTTAAGGCAGAAGAGGTTTTAAAGAAAATGGAAGACAAAACTAAGTCTATGCAAACTGTTAAAAACTTCTTACAAGTGCAGTCACCAAGATTCAGTAGACACTGGCCTACAAAAACTTGGTCCTTTCCTGTGTCAGACAGAGCTCAGAGGAGCAAATCCAGATGCCCTAAGGGTTCCAGATACCAGGTGCAAGATTCATACAGGTCAAAGCAATGGGGCGCATCTACCTCCAAATCTGGAGGAGATAAAGCGCAAACCTACAGAAAGTAATCCCAATGACTTCCCTCTGCCTACACCAAGCACCTATCTTTTGGCAGCACCCATAGGGGGAAAATTAGCACTTTTTGCTCAAAATTGGCAGTTAATAACCCAGGACAAGTGGGTACTAAACATCGTATCACAGGGATACAGATTCCATTTCCACACTCTGCCAATGGCAAATGGTTGGCCAGACCTGCCAAAAAATCAATGGGCAGCGGCACAGAAACAGGTTACGTCACTCATGGATATGAGGGCCATTCAGACAGTACCAGAACAGGAAAAAGGACAAGGTTTTTACTCAAGACTGTTCTTGGTACCCAGAAAGGACAAGGCCTGGTGGCCAATACTGGATTTATTGATTTTGAACACATACCTGGACATTCCAAAATTCAAAATGCTGACTTTGCAGCAGCTTCTGCCCATGCTGGGCAAGAATGCTTGGCTGGTGACTTTAGCCCTAAAAGAGGCATACCTGCATGTCCCAATAAGACAGTCATGCAGAAGATACCTCAGATTCAAGGCTGGCTTAATGCATTACCAATTCTCTGCACTGCCCTTTGGCTTATCTACTGCGCCCAGGGTCTTTACAAAGTGCCTGGCACCAGTAATTGCATTTTGCAGACAAAGAAGTATACAAATATATCCTTACTTGGACGACTGTCTCATTCAAGCAGAGAACAAGGACACTCTTCTTCGACACCTGGCATTTGTGAAAAGGCTTCTAACATGCCTAGGGTACACAATAAACAAAACAAAATCACGACTGGTACCCTCTCAAAACATAACATTCCTGGGTGCAAGCTTGAATACAACTGCCCAGATGGCTTACCTCATGCCAGACAAACAAAGGCAACTGACTACTTACTTCAAAATGATGGCAAGAAAAGCACAGTCTTCTGCAAGACAAATTCTGCAGGCTCTGGGCTTCATGGCATCCTACATCCTACTAATTCCATATGCAAGACTGCATATGAGGAAACTTCAATGGTACCTAAAAAGTTTATGGAGTCAACATTCACACAGTCTGGAAACAATGATTCCTCTCATTCCCTGCCTGCAACAGGAGTTTCTATGGTGGGCAAAGGCCTGTCACCAAAACATGGGACAGCCCTTCACTCTACCTCCTGCCAGCCATACCTTAACATCAGATACATCAGATTATGCCTGGGGGCTCCACATGGCAGGAAGATGCATTCAGGGCATATGGGCACCAAATCAAATGCATCTACATATCAACCAGAAAGAGATGCTAGCTGTTCAAAATGCCCTAACAGCCTTCAAGGACTAACTTCATCCAGGGCAACTACTGATAAAGACAGACACCACCACAGTCATGTGGTATATAAACAAGCAAGGGGGCACACACTCATACCCCCTTTGCAGATTAGCCATGGCACTGTGGGACACAGCTTTGACCTACCAAATACACCTTCAAGCTCAATTCCTGCCAGGAAGACAAAACACTTTGGCAGACAATTTAAGCAGAAACCTTATGGATCCTCACGAGTGGAAACTAAATCCGCAAGTCTTCAGCATGATAACAGAGAAATAGGAGAGCCCAGACATAGATCTATTTGCCTCTCCTCAAAATTATTAATTGAAAAGATTCTGCACAAGGACTTATCACAGACAAGCATGGAAAGTGGACGCTCTATCCTTCAGCTGGAAAAATCTATCAGTTTATGCCTTTCCTCCTCTGCCTCTTCTACCCAAGGTCTGCCTAAAAGTCAGACAAGAGAAGCCAAAGATGATATTAATTGCCCCGGACTGGCCCCGCCAATGCTGGTACCCAATCCTAAGGAACTTGTCTCAATACCCAGCTTGGACCTTGCCTCAAAGACCACAGCTACTGTCCCAGCAAAACAATCAGATCCTGCACAATCAACTACAGACTCTGAACCTGACAGCATGGTTAATCATGTAAGCATTCAAACAACACCTCTCAATAAAGCTGTGATGGATGTCATTTTGGAAGCCAGAAGGCCTAGTATTAGAAAATCTTATGCTGACAAATGGAAGAGATTCTGTGATTGGAATCAAGCACAAGGAACTGATACAGCAGAACCTCATATTCCTCAGATATTACAATACTTGACTGAGATGCTTGACAAAGGCCTATCTTTCTCATCAATCAAAATCCATGCCTCTGCCATTTCGGCTCATTACAATACAGTGCCACCAATCTTTTCTCATCCTTTAATAAAGCAGTATCTTAGAGGAGCCAAAAATTTAAGCCGTCCTAGAAGACCACCATTACCTGCATGGGACCTCAGTTATGTGTTGGAAAAGCTCACCCTGCCTCCATTTGAACCAGCTGCTACCGCTGATATGAAGTTCTTATCATGGAAGACAGCTCTGCTACTAGCAATTACTTCAGCAAGAAGAGTTTCAGAGCTACAGGCCCTCATGGCTGTAGAGCCTTTTATCATATTTTACCCAGACAGGTTATCTCTGAGGACAAATCCTACTTTCATGCCTAAGGTGGTTTCCAATGTGGCTCTTAACCAAACAATTAATCTGCCAACTTTTTATCCAAATCCGCAGAACAAAGGGGAGAGAATTCTGCATTCCTTGGACGTACACAGACAGCTAAGATTCTACTTGAGCAGGACTAAAGCTCTAAGAAAAACTGAGCAATTACTAGTGTCATATACTGCAGGATCAGAAGGAAAGGCTATTTCAAAGCAGACAATTTCAAAGTGGATAAGCCACTGAATCTGTTTCTACTACTTACACCATGGTAAACCTGTGCCTAAGGGCATTAGGTCTCATTCCACCAGAGCTGCAGCTACTTCCGCAGCCTTTCTCAGAGGAGTACCAACAAAAGACATTCTAGAGGCTGCTACTTGGAGTTCTGTTTACACCTTTACAAAGCATTACCATTTGCCTCTTTACTCCAAGTCCAAGGCAGGCTTTGCCACTGTAGTGCTGCAGGGCCTTATAGCCGCACCTAATGCTGTTTAGCTCCAGCCTCCCAACCATAGCTTTGGGATTCTACCCAAATGTAATGACTGCAACAGTGAAACACGAAGAACATAGTGCAGTTGTGTACACTTACCATAAATGTAGATGTTCGAGTGTATTCACTGTTGCAGTCCAGGTTACCCTCCCGTCATCCCCCTGTCATTCTAAAGTTTATCTTTCCTTCTGTATCTTCCACAACCTATGTGGTGTATTTGCTTGTAGATGAAGGTAAAGTTTATGTTGATGCATGTATATTTACATATATATAATATTGCTACCTTTTTGGGGGCACCTGACATCGGGGGCAAGAAAAACTAAAGAAAATGGCGTCGGCTGCATGTTTTATACCCCTGACGACCTGATGTCATGGAAGAGGAGACAGCAACCGACGCAGGACCCACGACTTTGGAATTCAGGCCGACTGAGGTAAAACCTGCCAGCAGATTACCCAAATGTAATGACTGCAACAGTGAATACACTCGAACATCTACATTTATGGTAAGTGTACACAACTGTACTTTCTGTATAAATCATATCAGTATTTACAAATGACATAGAATTATTTACAAAATTCCACATAGCTGGGCTGGCAATATTTCCCCACATCACAGTATCAACCCAGTGCTTATCATTATGTGTAATATGAATCTAGTGTATGAAAAAGATAAGGGTAGATGAAGTACCAAATGGGTTGGGAAATTTGACTAGGTTAACTCATTCACTCCAATGAAGCTCAGGAAATTTGCCCTGTAACTTCCAAATGGGTGGAGCCTAAGCCTTTTGACAGACATAAATTATGTCCTCCCATTTCAAACAAATGTTCATATCTGTGGAATCATAGTGGTTATGAAAGAAGTATAAATGGCAAACTCTGCAGCACAAAGTATTTTTATAGTAGTAGTATTCTTTACGTTCTGGGTCTTAAACCGAATTGTATAAGTCACAGTAAACAAAGTAACTATTACATTTGCAGTATGTTATAAATAACTTACAATATCTCAGCAGCCCCTCAAATTACACACACACTGTCAGCAGCATTTTATTCATATTACTGAGAGCATTCATATGAGACCAAGGAATTCTCTCTGTGTTACTTGGTTGTTGAGATACTTAGAAAAATGTGAAAATTATATGTATGCAAATTAATATCATAAAACAACAGTTAATATCTATTTACCTGCACTAGGCAAAGGTCAAATTTTAATGCAGTTGAGTTTGCCATTGTGTGACATTTAAGATGAATTTTTTTTAAATCTTGTACATAGCATGGTTTTAGAATTAATACATATAATATATATTATAATTATAATATATCTATTATATATATAATATATAAACAAGCAATGTTTGATGCCTAGAGACATCAGTAGGAGTTAACTCCAGATGCAGCTGGAGGCGTTACTCGGATGTAATTAGTTAAAATGTCTAGAAACTACACACACAAGATTTGTGAGTTCACCTTCTGCCTCTCCTTTTTGGTTACAGGTTAAAATGGCTGACAAGGGCATATGGCTTGGTACTAACCTATGAACTTATGTATTTCCATTTTCTGCTTGTCAGGATGAGCATTTGAGATTTCTGCTTCATTTGACAGTTCCAACCACTGACCTTGATTATAGCCAGGTCCACTTCTGTTTAGGAATAGCAATATTTTGTGTTTGTTTGCTGTGCCCTCAGCAGACATTTTGTCACTGTGCCCTTTGAGCTCTTGTTCCTTTCTTCCAAAGAATTACAGTTCTAGTTGGCATTTTGGTAGTCTGGCCTCATCTAGCTAGACTATCAACAGGACTCTTGTGTTCTTAGATTTTTTTTGTATGTAGTCGTCCTCAGTGTTTGTTATAGCAAGTCTCCACTTATCTTACAAATAGGTCAACAAAGAGGACTGTCATTTCTGGGTAAGGAGTACTCTTTCTTGGACCTCATGTGGGTGTGTGGTCCCTCCGTCTGTCTTGGGTAGTTGCAGTTCCATACTAGTCAAGCAAGGATATTACTATTGTTTCTGTTCATCTGTTTAGTAACTTCCCTGTGTTTGCGTGGGTTTCCACAGGGTGCTCCAGTTTCCTCCCACATTCCAAAGACATGCAATAGGTGGATTGGACAGTCTAAATTGGCCATAGTTGTGTGTGCACATGCAAATGAATGGTGTGGAAGAATTACTGCACCAGGGCTAGCCACCCAGTGGTGTAAACCTTGGCTATAGATGATTGTCCGTGATGAAGTGACACCCCAACTCCATGTGCAAAAATCGGTAAAAGGGGTTGTGAATTGATGGATGGACTTGAGCGTTATTGTTTGATATTGTTTCCTTGTAGCACTCTGTTCTGCTATACACTGTAGCAATGTCTGTAGGCTCAAAATATATTTATTGCTCTAAACTCTTGCATCACATCATCTTGGAGAAAGAGCAAGATATATTTTTTGTTAAGGACTCTTCTCCAATTTGGAACAGTCACAGGTTAAGAATATATAAGTAAGGGGTGGGATGGGGAAATTAAGCCGTCATTGGGGGCACATAGGTTTAATATGGTTTGTGTATTGCTTGATTGCTGTAGTTGCAAAAAATTCACCAACTTTCAAGTATGTATGTTTAGATGAGTGGTATATTAAAATGTATTAGTTTTGTACAATTTCAACCATGCAGTTGTGTTTACAACTATTTGGTTTTCAGTAGACATGGCAGACCCTCCATCGTTAGTAGTGGGAGTGCTGAGTCATCAGTGTTTCTTGTTTTGCAGAATGTTACCTACTAGTGGTTAGGGGGCAAGCTGGTAGGCTAAGGAGGCAAATGTTCTGGAGTTGATGCATGACATTACAGCAAGCTTTGTCATAGGTGAATGTGGACAGGCACTTCAGGTAAAATGTACTGATTGGCGGAGAGGCTAAATCCAGCTACAGGAGCTATCAAGGAGAGTTCTCGTACTGTATTAACAGATATAGTAAGTATCCATTTTTTAATATATAAATGAGGCCATGTACCCCAGGGCTGAAAAATATGATGTTAAGTTGTCTTTCTCACCTTCATTCTTGCTGGATGGGTTTGGAGCCGATCCTCGGCTCCGACTCGGCCTTTTACTAAAGCTCGAGAGCTATTTAGCGGTTCGAGGCCTCCCCTTATCCCACAATGCTAGACATCAGATATCCAGATCTCGTTTGCCGCTTCAGCTACAAGGTTGCGTTTTTTACCGGCTCCAGGTCATATAATTCTTTTACTGCTGTTTTACTGTCAGTGTTGTTGATATATTTAGATATTCTTCTCTATTAGTTTTATTAGATCGTATAGCCCCTTTAGACCCCACTTAGGATCTCCTTTTTCTGTTGTTATAGAGTTTTCTTCCCTTCCCCCCCTCCCCACCCTTTGGGGTAGTGATTAGGCCTGTCTCTTTATAGTTTATATTGTATTATATATATATATATATATATATATATATATATATATATATATATATATACATTTGGATAATTTTTGATGTTAAGTTTTTGCTAGTGATAACTGTTGTAGTTATAGTGGTATTGTTACTGTTAGTTCTAGTGCATGTGTGTCTGTGTATAGTGTTTTAAGCACTAGTTAAACTTCCCTTGGTTATCTCTTTTATCATGTCTAAAGATACCAAGGTTTCAGGTTTCAAGAAGTATGACTTGTGCTGTCAGAAGATGTCACTGACAGACGGTCACACTTCTTGTGTTTATTGCTTGGGCCCCCTACACCTGCAGGACTCTTGTTCGGTCTGTCATGCCTTCAGTCCGAGAGTCCTGCAGGAGGTTAGGAATAAGCTCATTTTGTTAAAGCCAGAAGGATCCCCGGCCAAGCCTTCATCAGGGAAATCCTTAAAGCCCGCCAAACCATCGGCTCCCTGTTCAGAGCCGATGCCGAGTGGAGCTTCTGCCTCCTCGTCGGTTCCGGCTGGAACCGACACTTCGAGACCTCAGTTGGCTCCGACTTTGCTATCGGAGCCTTCTCTGAGCTGAAAACGTTTGAGGTCCCCCTCTTTAGAGTCTGTTCGCTAGGCTCCCAGGTCCCCATTACTACAATCGGAGCAGAGCCATAGATCCCATTCCTCTCGGTCCTCCAAGCTATTGGATCATGACTTAGAGAGGGTGGTCAGTAGGCTCCTAAAGTCGCAGGCACTGGCCAAAATGTTGACTAGCCCTTCTCAACAGACTGTGGCTATCCCTGTTTCTTCAACAGTTCCTCCTCCGACTCTACCACCGTGTTCGGAGCCGGAGCTTGTTGGGGCTCAAATCGTCGGAACGTCGGAGCCGATACCACACCTTTCGGCTCCTTCATCGGCTCCGATCTCTTCATTGGTTCCGTCCTTGCAGGGGTCCGGGCGCCGAGACTCCCTCGTTGGCTCCGAGGAGGTGAGTGGCATCGGTCTCTTGTCCGACCCCGTTCTCCATCTCGGGGCCTCGGCGCAGGTGAGCTTGGCCCCGACATCGGCCTCGAAGCCGTCCCTCTCGGTACCAGAAGGGGTTCACGTCTCTTCTGAGCGGGGACCCTCTTCTCTGCCTGATAGGGGCACCTTTGAGGTCATGAGGAGCGTGCTGACTCTGGTGTCGGCTCCGCGATCAACCCCTTCGGCTCCTCCCCCCATGATGCCTGCGTCGGTGTCTGTCCACCCTTCTGACCCCAAGCATGGAGAACAGGTGCTCCAGGTAGCCCCATTGGGTGTATTTTCCTCTTCCGAGGCCTCCCCTGATCACTCAGAGGAGCCCCCTCTGAAGAGAAAATGTAAGAGGAAGCATGTTGACTGCCCCAAGTCAGTCACCTCTGACACCGACTTGGAGGATTCGGAAGGGTCCCCAAGGTCCCCCTCTGAGGATGTCTCCTTCTCAGACATCCTTGAGATCATTAAGCAGAGAGGGAACTGGACTGCCCTTAACCCTTCCGAGGACGAGTTGGTGTATCTGGACGCATTTGGTTCTCGCCCTTCCACCTCCTGGGTGTCTCCGCCTTTCGACCCGCTCATGGAAGTAGTGGCTCAGAAGGCATGGACGGCCCTGGACACAGTGGAACCAACTCCCCGCAGGCCCACAAAATTCATTACAGCCCCGTCCGACACACAGTTTCTTACAAAGGGTGTCCCTGTTGATGCCATGGTGGTTGCAGCAGCCACTAAGAAGGAGTTGGCTGACCCTTCAGTGCCTGTCCATCCACCTAATAAAGAATCTAGGACAATGGACAGGTACGGGAAGCGGATGTTTTCTTCAGCAACCTTTTCCATGCGGTCGCTGAACTATCTGTGCTATTTCACCCGCCTTCAAAAAGATCTCCTTAAGGAACTGGGTGATACCCTTCAGGATCCATCTGCTGCGGGGTCTCAGGAAAAGATTAACTCTCAGCTGGCGACCCTTAATTCTATAGTCAACTCCTCCATGCGGCTCATTTCTTATGCAGCCGATGGGGCGAGTAGAGCCGTAGGCACAGGCGTGGCTTTGAGAAGACATGCCTGGATGCGGTTATGTAACTTTGCTAACCCCTTTAAAGCATCCTTCACCAATACCCCCTTCAATGATTCGACTTTGTTCGGACCACAGGTGAAGGATACCCTTACCAGGTGTGAGCAGGAAGGCAAGACTCTCTCTGCCGTGGGAGTATGTTTTTCTACTCCATGTAGACCATACCCTAAAGGTCAGAAGAGTGGAAAAGTGTGGTTTTGCAAACCCCAAAGAGTCGTGCCTGACACATGTGGCGAGTTTCCCTCCAGGGGCAGGGGAGGGAACAACAACAGATGCTGCCCGAGGGGTAGAGGGGGTCTGCAAAATCAGGGTAGCAGGGAATCTTTCTCTGACAAACCCTTTCAGCACCCCTGAGGGGCTGCCCGACTGTCCACCCTCGGAGGCAGTCGGGGGAAGATTGTCACTGTACCCAGAAGCCTGGCGACTCCTCACACAAGACAAATGGGTACAGTCTATCATATCCGAGGGTTACAAAATCCCCTTTGTCCACACCCCCGTGCAAACAAACAGGTCCCTTCCTGACGTTCCACCCGGTCTAAGGGAACAAGCAGTACTAGAAATTTCAAAACTGCTAGAAAAAAGAGCCATCCAGCCAGTCCCAGCAGACCAGCAAGGATCCGGGATTTACTCCAAGTTCTTTTTGGTACCAAAGAAAACAGGGGACTGGAGACCCATTTTGGATCTCAGCAGGTTAAACAAATCTGTTCAAAGAACAAAGTTCCGGATGGTCACGCTTCAGTCCATTCTACCCTTTTTGGGTCCGGACATTTGGATGTGCTCCATAGACCTTCAGGATGCGTACTACCATATCAGAATGAACAGACACTCCAGGAGGTTTCTCCGCTTCCGGCTGGGAGCCAGTCACTATCAATTCAGAGCCCTGCCCTTTGGTCTCACCACAGCCCCCAGGGTGTTCACCAAATGCATGGCAGTGGTTACGGCTCACCTGAGACGGCGAGGATTCCAGGTGTTTCCATATCTAGACGACTGACTCCTAACTGCTTCCACCAGGCATCAGCTAATCCGAGCCAGGGATTATACCATCCAAACTTGCTCCGAGCTAGGTATCTCTATAAACTTCAAAAAGTCTGCATTGTCGCCTTGTCAATCTATAACCTTTATAGGCGCCATATTAAATACAAAATAACTGTTTGCAAAACTTCCATTAGGAAGAGTAGTAGACATTCGCCAACATGTTCAAACGTTACTACAGTGCAAGAGAATTCAGGCCAGATTTGTACTGAAAGCCTTGGGTCTCATTGCAGCAGCAATCCCATTACTTCCCCATGCGGATTCTTCAATGGATGCTTTTTGCCCAATGGTCCTTTCAACAGCTTCCAATGTCTCACAACATAATAATCACCCAATCATACAAAGACCACCTTTCTTGGTGGATGGTCTCCCCGCAATTTTTTCGTGTCAGACCACTTGTCCTTCCTACTCTGGTTGCCATGGTGACAACGGATGCCTGCCTGATCGGGTGGGGGGGGGCATTTTCAGGGCAGGACTGTCCAGGGCACTTGGCAACCCCTAGAGTACCATCTGCACATAAACGTCGTGGAGATGAGAGCAGTACGTTTAGCGTTGCAAGCTCTTCAGGACTCTCTACCTACTGGGACTATTGCAGTTCAGACGGACAATATGTCGGTAGAGTGGTACATCAACAAGCAGGGCGGAACCAGGTCCTATCCCTTATGTCGAGAAGCACTCAGACTCTGGCAGTGGGCAATCTCCTCTCAATGGTTTCTGATAGCAATGCACATCTCCAGGAAGTCCAACGTCATAGCGGACAGGCTAAGCAGAGCAATCCTTATGCCTCACGAGTGGTCTCTCAATCAGTAGCGGACAACATTTTCCGCAGATTAGTCAACCTTGCTGCGACCTTTTTGCAACCCCTCTCAACAGCAAGTGCAGCGATGTCTTCACTCTCTTCCCCATCCCAGGCCATTCCCCCAGAGACGCTCTAGTTCATGATTGGCCCCGGGGTCTTCTCTATGTATTCCCTCCTTTTCCCTTAATTCCAAAACTGATTCAGAAAGCGACCGCTTTGGGATCCAGGATGATCCTCATTGCTCCTTACTGGCCTCGACAAATTTGGTTCCCATTCCTGCATCGTCACCTGCTGGAGCAGCCCTGGAATCTGGACCCAGTGCCAGACCTCTTGATCCATCATTCGGGCGGGCTGCACCAATCCCTTCACTCTCTCAACCTCACAGCTTGGTTGCTCCACTTCCAACCTTAGCCAGGCTTCCACATATTTCTCAGCCAGTGCGTGAAATCATACTTTCTTCACACAAACCTTCTACTAGAAAGACTTATGCTAGTAAGTGGAAACGTTTTTCTTTCTGGGCAGAGGCTAGAAAGATAGACCCCTTTACAGCCCCTGTCCATAATGTTTTAGATTTTTTGGCGGAACTTTTTCGAGCAGGTTCCTCATCTGCCACCATTAGGGTCCAATTGGCTGCTATCGCAGATTTTCACGTTGGCCTATAAGAGTCCAGTATCATGTCCCATAAACTTTGTAAGGCCTTTCTTAAGGGGACTATTTTACTTAGACCCCCGGTTAAAGATCCCCCCCCCCCCTCCGTGGGATTTGAACTTGATATTAACTTCATTGATTCTCCCTCCTTTTGAACCTGCGGCTTCTTGTTCCTTAAAGTTACTCTCCTGGAAGACTCTCTTCTTAGTAGCCATCACCTCAGCCAGAAGAGTATCGGAACTTCAAGCCCTTTGTATTCGTCCTCATCTTATTTTTCACAAAGATAGAGTTTCACTCAGGAATAATCCTTCCTTTTTACCCAAAATACCCTCAGAGGCAAATCTCAATCAGGCTATTGATCTTCCTGTCTTTTTTCCTAATTATTCAAACAGAGCTGAACAAAAGTTACACTACTTGGACGTTCACAGGCAATTACGTTTTTATTTGGATAGGACCAAATAGACAAGAAAATCAGATCAACTCTTCCTATCCTATGCTGAGGGCAAGCAGGGCCTGCCAGTTTCTAAGGTAACCTTGTCCAGGTGGCTGGCCTCTATTATTACCTTGATCTACCAACTGAGACATAAAGAACTCCCTACAAAACCAAAAGCTCATTCCACCAGAGCATTGGCTACGTCGGTAGCTTTTCAGGCTAGACTTCCAATGGAATCTATTTGTGCTGCAGCCACATGGGCCACTCCTCATACCTTCATTTCGCATTACAATTTGGATATGGCCTCCAGGAGTTGAGCTGATTTTGGTTCCACTGTGCTCAAGAGTCTGTTTCGATGAGCCACCCAGGGCTAAGGTGCTAGGGACGCTGTCCCATCCAGCAAGAATGAAGGCGAGATAGACAACTTAACATTAAGAAGTTATGTACCTACCATAACGTTCCATGTTAGTTGTCTTCATCTCGCCTTCTTTCTTGCGTCCCACCCTCCATCCCCCTAACCTGGTTAGGACCGGGAAGAATCCCTTTTGAGGCCTTCTTCCTATGGTTGACCTTTTTTTAGGTTACGTCCTCCTGTGTTTGTAGCACTGTAGGTAAACCTTTGGTGGGAAGAGGTGTTTTTTTCCATGGTGTTAGCTCTACCAAACGAGATCTGGATATCTGACGCCTAGCATTGTGGGATAAGGGGAGGCCTTGAACTGGTAAATAGCTCTCGAGCTTTAGTAAAAGGCCGAGTCGGAGCCGAGGATTGGCTCTGAACCCATCCAGCAAGAAAGAAGGCGAGATGAAGACAACTAACATGGAACGTTATGGTAGGTACATAACTTCTTATTGTTGCAGTGGTCTCTTCCTTCCATTTAAACTACAGAAAATCTGGATTTTTTGTATCCTTCCTCAGAAAGACTGTATTGCACTTTGTCTTTAACTGAAACCAGATACTGAAGAGATTGGGGATGAGACGGTTGGAATTTTTCCAAATCATTTATTTTCATATTCTGAACCACTACCAAAACTTGGTTCCAGTTGTGCATGAATTGCTAATGGCCGTCATCCATGTAAGGAAAATATGGATTCCTCTTGGCCTGGTATAAACCATTACTTGAGCCACTAAATTTAGGTTCATTTCATTTTCTAGGCCTTTTAGTAAGAGGTGTAAACTGAAAATGATGTTTCCCACTATGAGCACTGAGATAGTTGAATGGGAATATTGTGGATAGGCATCTTCTATGCCTATCCACAATATCATCTACCCATCACTGTGTCTCTCTCCACAAACTTAACTGGCTAGAGCTTCCCAACCATCTCTCCTACACTCAGCTTACCTTTGCTCATAAACTAATTTTTCAGCCCTCCCTCTGTCCCTCTCTCAGCTCTACCTTTAAAATGCACCTGCCACAAAGACTCCTAAGATCTAATAACCAAAACCTAATAGAACTGTACAAGCCCCGTCACTCTCCAGGACAAAACCTCCTGTCCTTTGCCCTGGCACGCCTATGGAACTCCCTTCCTCCCTCCATCCGTATCACCACCAACCTCCCTACTTTTAAAAAATCACTGCACTCACATCTAACATCCTCATGGGAATGCTCCTGCTCCCACCCCTCCTAGCCTGTTCTTCACTTCTTATGGGCAGCTTTACCATATATTACCAGACACAATAATAAGCCAACTGTAATGACATCTTATAATTATTTTATTCTATTATTTCACTCAAGAAACTATATATGTACTGCAGCAATAATTTAATGTAACCTTAACATTTAAAAAAAAAAAAAAAACACAACTATATTATGTAAATGATTAATCTTTGCTTTATCTTGAACCCTCAAATTTCCACAATTGTAAACTACTGTAATCTTTTTGTTTACCAATGTTTTAAAGCTTTGTCTTTCACTTACAAATTATTGTAATTGTAAATTGAAAAATGATGTAATCTCTTTTGTAACCTTTGTTTTGGAGCTTTTCTCCCCAGGACTCCATTGAAAACGGGTTCTTATTGGCCCAATGGACTATCCTGGTAAACCAACTGCTAATAAATAAATAAATAAATAAAAATTCTATATCTACTGTAATGCAGTCATGTATGTATTTAAGGTGTCAAAGACAAAAGAAAGTAGGTTGAAATCATTTTGAATTTGTAAACCTTGCAAACATGTTTAGGGCTGTGAGGTATATGACTGGTCTGAATGTACCCTGCTTCTAAGGAATGACAGCCTTTCAATCAACCCCCTCGCTGGGTTTGTGGAACTGTTTAACTCTATTTATATACAACAGTAGCGGTATTTGCTGCATAGCAACTCTGTGGGGTGCCTCTTGGGCTTTGCAAAGGTAGAAGACTGGATAACTAAATTTGCATACCATGAATAAATATTTTTTTAATAACCACTCATGTTTTACTGAAGAGAACTAATTGCTGTGGAACATTTTTGACCTATAGATGATGTTCTTCGTGTTTCGCTGTTGCAGTAATCACCTGTGGGTTATCCCTGCTATGGTAGCCCTCAACCGGCCTGAATACCAGAGTCAATGTTTTTCTGCGTCGGCTGCTGTCGCTTGTGACTGACGTTAGGTCGGCAATGCTATAAAGCAAAGCAGCCGACGCCATTGCATTAGTCTTTCTTGCCATGGAGCACGTAGCAGAAGCAGTTCGCAAGTGTGCCGGTTGGTCTCTACCAGAGCTCGAATTACAGCTGAAAACATCTAAAGCTAAGTACCCCGTTGGGGATCCTTTTTTCTTTCACTAAAAGATGTCTAAAAAAGTTAACAGTTGTCTCGCCTGTGAAAAGCAGATCCTACACTGAGAGTTCCATTCATACTGTGTCACTTGTTTAGGCCCAGACCACGATGTCTCCCGTTGACAGTTCTGTGCCCTGTTTAACTTGAGAACCATTCATCGCAAAGCTCTTATTGTAGACAGCCATTTTCGTCTTCCGTCTTCGCATTCCGAAATGGCGTCCATCAGCCAGCAATCCGTAGGCATTCTGAAAAAATGTAGAGATAAAGATAGAGTTAGACCACACAAGGCTAAGCCGTCCGACAATGCTACTGCTAAGCAAGTAGTCAGTTCTCCGGAATTCAGTGAGGCGCTTTCGCAGCCCCTGATGCCCGATACGATATCTATGCAGGCCTCTACCGAGACCCTTTCGGAGTCCGGTGTGCTGCAGAAATCTTCTTCGTCTTCTGAGCCGTTGGTTGTCTCTTCCTCAGTTGGGTCAAGAGCCGCGATGCAGGTACCATCTTCCGAGGAGGCCTTTCGCACTACCGATTCTAGGCAAAAACCGACATCTTCTCATCTGACTACCATTTCTCTCTGACCAGTGGATACTCTTAGGCCTAGAAACCAGGCCACTCCTAGAAATTCTGCCTCTAGTCACCATCTTACTCCTGCTCCACCACACCAAGCCCAAATGCTTAAGATGGCAGAGGATCTTATCTCCCTTATCACGGGTAGTCAGGCCACAACTTCTAAAAGGAAAAGACACCCTTCTCCTGAACTAATGACAGAGCAGGATTATGAAGAATCTGATTATTTAGATTTTGAAGAGGAAAGACAACCTCTAACTGCTTATGAGGATTCAGATGCAGAGGAAGCCATTCCTTCTGTCTCCCCACCAGAAGACCTTTCCTTTTTGGAAATCCTTCACACCTTCAGGGAACATTTCCACTGGGAATCTCAAGAAAAGACTAAGAGAGTTTCTAGACCTGCCCCAGCACAGACCCCTGGCCATCCCCCCTATCTTAGAAGTGGTGGATGATGTTTTCCATGAAACCAGCTTAGCCCCTGACGCCCTCCCACCTGTGCCCAGTAAACCTGACAGGTATTACAGAGTACCGGATTCTCACAAATACCTGTACAGAAATCCTGCTGCAAACCCGGAGGTCATTACACAGCAGCTAAGAAGGCAGTGGAGAAGAGTAAGACTGTGCACTGTTAAAGAGTTGTTTCCTGTAGTCCAGGGTTTGATTCCCTCATCTTTCGGAACCTAAAGGAGCTAAGGTTAGATGTTCATCGTGTTTCACTGTTGCAGTCATTACACTTGGGGTTATCCTGCTAGCAAGCTACCCGCAGTCGGCCTGAATTCCAAAGTCCTGGTCCGGCGTCGGTTGCTGTCACCTCTTCCCTGACGTCAGTGCTCCAGGGGTATAAAAGATGCAGCCGACACCATTTTCTTCAGTCTTTCTTGCCGCGCGGTGCCCGAAGCAAAAGCAGTTCGCAAGTGCCGGTCGTCTGACTCCTGAGATTTTCAAATCCAAATTTCAGATACGAAGTCTTCATTAAAGCCAAGTACCCCATTGGGGAAACTTTTTTCTTGCTCCAGACCGATGCCAGAAAAAGTTAACAATTGTATTTCTTGTGGGAAACAAATACATCATAAGGATTTTCATTCTTACTGTATTCCTTGCCTAGGCCCTGACCACGACGTTGCTAGCTGTCGGTTTTGTGCTAGATTTAACCAACGCACTATTAAGCGTCGGTACGATTTTGCTTTTCATTACTTTGGCCGAATATTTAATTATATAATGCTGTCGGAACAGCCGACAACTGGAGTTTATAAAAAGCTCAAGGAAAAGGACAGGCATCCGAGGTCCAAAACCGACGACGAAGCCTCCGCTAGGCCAGTCACTGGTTCTCAGTGAGGCGCTTTCACAGCCCCTGACACCCGCTACCTCAGAGCCACAGGCCGCTTCCGACTCCCACGTGGAGCCGACTAGGCCTCTAGATACTCAAGGTGTTGGACACTTGGAAACTATTCCCTCAGATGGGTCCAGAGCTGGCATTGGCTTCTGAGGGTGTTTTCAGACCTACACAGTTACATGTTAAGCCAACCTCAGCTTCAAAGGCAAAGTCTAAAGCAGCTCTAAAGACAAAGAAACAAGTACAGCATTCTCCTGCACAGACTTCCATGCCTAAAAAACAGATGTTTAAAATGGCTGAAGACCTAATTACTTTGATCAAGGGTTTCCATCCCCCTCCTGATAAGAGGCCTAGGCAAGAGACAGAATATGAATCTCCAGATCAGGTTTCCATTTCCTATGACTCCTCCTCTGAGCAGGGATACTCCCTTCCTCCGTATGAGGATTCTGATGCTGAAGAGTCTATTCCTTCAGCCTGTCCTCCTGAGGATTATTCTTTTGGGGAAACCCTTCACACCATGAGGGAGCACATTCACTGGGAGAGCCAAGATTACTCAGAATCTAAGGAAAGGCTCAGAGATTGTCTTTTACTACCTCAGCACAGACCTCTTGCTATTCCACCTGTTCTAGACATAGTAGATTATGTATTTTCAGAGTCCAGCCTGTCTCCTGACTCTTTACCCCCTGCACCGGTTAAGCTAGACAGATACTACAGGGTTCCAGATTCCCACAAATGTCTATATAAAAACCCTGCTGCTGACCCAGAAACTATATCTCAGGGTCCCAAAGGGGTCAAAGCTTCCACTGCGAAAAACCCTGTCCCCTCTGATAGGGATTCTAGGGCACTGGACAGATGGGGGAAAAAAAGTTTACACTTCTGCTACCTTGGCTGTAAGGGCTTTAAATTGTCAGTTTCATATGCTTAAATATCAGCAGTATTTAATGTCACTGCTAAAACAGAAAATGTTGACAAATTCTGAATGTCCAGATAACAAGAAAATGCTGGATTTATTGCATGCAGCTGAACAAGTGGGAAAACATACTTTGGAATGTGGTTTTGATTCACTGGAGGCCTCTTGCAGGGCCGCTGTTACGGGTACTGTCATTAGAAAGCACGCTTGGTTAAAGGAACAAAATCTGCCTGATCGTGTTAAAGCAAAATTATTGGATGCTCCTTTACAGCATGATACTTTGTTTGGTGTTAAGGCAGAAGAGGTGTTGAAGAAAATGGAGGATAAAGCGAAATCTATGCAGACAGATAAGGATTTCTTACAGTTACAACCACCCAGATTTAGCAGGAACTGGCCTTCCAAGAATTGGTCCTTTCCAGTGTCAGACAGGCCACAAAGAGGCAGATACAGACACCCTAGAGGCAGAGCCCAGCCCCAAGACTCATACAGGCCTATACAATGGGGTGCTCCTACCTCCAAACGCGGAGAAGACAAATCACAGCCATATAGAAAACAGTCCCAATGACTTTCCTCTGCCAATACCAAGCACTTATCTTTTGGCAGCCCCCTTAGGGGGAAAACTAGCACTTTTTTCTCAAAATTGGCATATAATCACCCAGGACAAATGGATCTTGAATATAGTGTCCCAGGGCTACAGGTTCCACTTTCACACCCTGCCAAAGGCAAAAGGTATGCCAGACCTGCCACAAAATCAATGGGCAGAGGCACAAAAGCAAGTTACATCCCTCATGGACATGAGGGCCATTTAGCGAGTACCACAGCAAGAGCAGGGACAAGGATTTTACTCAAAACTATTCCTGGTACCCAGAAAGGACAAAGCATGGAGACCAATTCTGGACCTGTCTATTCTAAACACTTTTCTGGACGTTCCAAAATTCAAAATGTTGACTCTGCAGCAGCTTCTGCCCATGCTGGGCAAGAAGGCTTGGCTTGTAACTTTGGACTTAAAAGTGGCATACCTGCATGTCCCAATCAGACAGTCTTGCAGACGATACGTCAGATTCATAGCTGGATCAATACACTACCAATTCTCTGCACTGCCCTTTGGCTTATCTACTGCGCCCAGGGTCTTCACAAAATGCCTGGCACCAGTAATTGCTTTCTGCAGACAAAGGGGAATTCAAATATACCCTTACTTGGACGACTGCCTTATTCAAGCAGAGAACAAAGACATTCTACTGAGGCATCTGGCATTTGTACAAAGATTACTAATTTACCTAGGGTACATGGTAATCGAAAAGAAATCAAAGCTAGTGCCCTCTCAAGAGATAATATTCCTGGGTGCAAGCTTAAATACAACTGCCCAGATGGCTTATCTCACGCCAGACAAACAAAGACAACTGACTTCTTACTTCAAAATGTTGGCAACAAAGACCCAGTTATCTGCAAGAAAAATTCTGCAGGCTTTGGGCTTCATGGCATCCTCCATTCTACTAATTCCATATGCAAGACTGCATATGAGGAAACTACAATGGTATCTAAAAAGTGTTTGAATTCAACATTGCCACAGCCAGGAAACATTAATTACCCTCATTCTCTGCCTGCAACAGGAGTTTCAATTGTGGGCACAGGCCTGTCACCACAACAAGGGACAGCCATTCACTCTACCCACGGCCAGGCAGACACTAACAACAGATGCATCAGATTATGCCTGGGGGACCCACATGACAGGAAAATGTATTCAGGGAGCATGGCCAGCAAGCCAAATGCATCTTCATATCAATCAAAAAGAGATGCTAACTGTTCAGAATGCCCTGACAGCCTTCAAGGATCTACTTCATCCAGGACAACTGCTGGTAAAGTCAGACAATACTACAGTCATGTGGTATATAAACAAGCAGGGAGACACACATTCCTACCCCCTCTGCAGACAAGCCATGACTTTGTGGAACACAGCATTGACTTATCAAGTACACCTGCAAGTACAATTCCTGCCAGGAAAGACAAATACTCTGGCAGACGAACTAAGAAGAAATCTCAAGGATCATCACGAGTGGAAACTAGATCCACAAATCTTCAACATGATAACAAGGAAATGGGGATGCCCAGACATAGATCTATTTGCCTCCCTGCACAACTGCCAACTACAGAGATTCTGCACAAGGACTTATTACAAACAAGCATGGAAAGTGGATGCCCTATCATTCAGCTGGAAAACCCTTACAGTATATGCCTTTCCTCCACTACCTCTCCTCCCCAAGGTACTTCTAAAGGTCAGACAAGAGAAGCCAAAAATGATACTGATTGCCCCAGACTGGCCACGCCAGCACTGGTACCCACTCCTAAAGAGCTTGTCCCAAGGCCCAGCCTGGACATTGCCTCAGATTCCTCATTTGCTGACCCAACAAAACAATCAGATCCTGCACAGCCAACTCAAAACCCCAAATCTGTCTGCGTGGCTGATAATGTAACCAATCAGAACTCGCCTCTCTCTCCAAAGCAGTTATGGATGTTATTTTGGAGGCCAGGAGGCCCAGCACCAGAAAATCTTATACAGAAAAATGGAAGAGATTCTGTGCTTGGAAGCAGGCACTAGGAATGGACACGCTTGTACCAAAGATCCCTCAGATTTTACAATATCTAACTGAGATGCTGGACAAAGGCTTATCCTTCTCATCAATTAAGATCCATGCCTCTGCCATTTCAGCTCATTTCAATACGGATCCACCTATTTTTTCACATTCACTGCTAAGGCAGTACCTCAGAGGGGACAAAAACATAAGACCCCCAAGAAGGGCTCCAACACCTGCATGGGACCTCAATTTTGTCTTGGAAAAACTCACACTGCCTCCTTTTGAGCAAGCCACTACAGCAGACATAAAATACTTATCATGGAAAACAGCTCTGCTTCTAGCAATAACCTCGGCAAGATGAGTTTCAGAGTTACAGGCACTAATGGCTGTGGAACCTTTTATTATTTTCCATCCAGACAGGGTTTCTCTACGAACAAACCCAACATTTATGCCTAAGGTAGTGTCCAGTGTGGCTCTTAATCAAACCATTCATTTGCCTACCTTTTATCCAAACCCACAGAATAAGGGGGAGAGACTTCTGCATTCTTTGGACATACATAGACAGCTACGCTTCTACTTGGACAAAACTAAAGCCTTCAGAAAGACTAAGCAGCTCTTAGTGGCTTATGCTGCAGGATCGCAAGGAAAAGCTATTTCAAAGCAAACTATTTCAAAATGGATAGGACACTGCATTTGTTTCTGCTATTCACAACATAGCAAATCAGTGCCTAAGGGCATTAGGCCACATTCAACCAGAGCAGCAGCCACCTCAGCAGCCTGCCTCAGAGGAGTACCAACCAGGGACATTTTGGAGGCTGCAACTTGGACTTCAGTGCACACTTTTACAAAGCACTACCACTTACCTCTTTACTCTAAATCCAGAGAAGGCTTCGCCACTGCAGTTCTGCAGGGCCTCATAACCACTCCTAATTCTATCTAGGCCCAGCCACCCTTCCTCAACTTTGGGATTCAACCCAAGTGTAATGACTGCAACAGTGAAACACGATGAACATAGTACAGCTGTGTACCTACCATAAATGTAGATGTTCGAGTGTATTCACTGTTGCAGTCCAGGTTACCCTCCCTCCATCCCCCTTTCATTGCTGGGACTTATCTGTACTTCTCTATTCTATACAACCTATGTGGTGTATTTGCTTGTAGATGAAGGTAATGTTTATGTTAGTGCATGCATTTTTATGATCAGAATTGTTAGCCTACCCTTTTGGGGGCACCTGACATCTGGGGCAAGAAAAACTGAAGAAAATGGCGTCGGCTGCATCTTTTATACCCCTGGCGCACTGACGTCAGGGAAGAGGTGACAGCAACCGACGCAGGACCAGGACTTTGGAATTCAGGCCGACTGCGGGTAGCCTGCCAGCAGGATAACCCCAAGTGTAATGACTGCAACAGTGAATACACTCGAACATCTACATTTATGGTAGGTACACAACTGTACTTTCTGCAAATACTATTCCTTCTGACAAGGATTCCAGAGCTCTGGACAGATGGGGTAAAAAAGTGTACACCCCTGCAACATTAGCTATCGGAGCACTCAGCAGTCAGTTCCATATGTTAAAATATCAACAACACACTTGAGAACTATTAAAGCAAAAGATTTCTACCTTTTCTGACTGTTCCCAATCAAAAGAGTTAACAGATTTACTGCACTCTACTTGTCAAGTGGCCAAACACTCATTACACTGTGGATGTGATGCTCTAGAAGCCTCAAGCAGGGCAGCAGTGAAAGGATCTGTCTTTAGGAGACATGCATGGTTGAAGGAACAACCTCTTCCTGATCATGTCAAGTCTAAATTAATTGATGCACCCTTGGATAAGGACTGCTTGTTTAGAGTAAAAGCAGAAGAAGTGCTTAAAAAGATGGAAGACAAAGCAAAATCTGTGTAAACAGTAAAAGATTTCTTTCAGGTTCAACCTCCTAGGTTCAGCAGGAATTTTCCCTCTAAGCACTGGTCCTTTCCTGCACCTAGCAGACAGAGGCAAGGTAAGCCCCGCAAGGACAGACCACCCAGGCCCCTATCCTAGGGACTTCAGAGAACCAAACAGTGGACCACTTTCACCCCAAAGGCAGGGAGTTTTAAGCCATCATTCTATGGCAAAAACTCTCATTGACTCCCTCTCCCCCCGCCCTCCTTTCACTCACCAAAAGCTAGGAAGAAGGCTCTCCCTCTGCAAAGAAAATTGGCTTTCTGTAACAAAGGACCAATGGGTCTTAAAGATCATTTTTCAGGGATAGAAATTCTCTTTCAACGAACTCCCATTTCCAAGAGGGTACCCAGACTTACCTCTAAATCAGTGGGCAGAGGCATTGAAACAAGTCCAAACTCTCATATTCCAGGGGGCAGTAGAACCTGTTCCCACAGATCACTATTCCTTGTTCCCAGAAAAGAGGGCAGTTGGCACCCCATCCTGGATCTATCCATTCTGAACACCTTCCTGGTGGTCCCCAAATTCAAAATACTAACTTTGCAGCTGCTGCCAGTGCTGACAAAAAATGCCTGGTTAGTGTTCCTAGACCTAAAATATGCCTACCTACACATCCCCATAAGGGAATCCTGCAAGAAATTCCTGCGCTTCAGAGCAGGCTCACAACACTTTCAGCTCTCTGCGCTACCCTTTGGCTTATTTGCTCCTCCCAGGGTATTCACCAATTGCTTAGCCCCAGCCATAGCATTTTTCAGACAGAGAAAAATACAGATTTACCCTTATCTGGATGACTGCCTCATTCAGGCAAATTGTAAAGAAAAGCTGCTGCAGGACCTCTTCTTTGTCAAAACCCTCCTAACTTCCTTAGGGTTCACCATCAACAAGAAGAAATCAAAGCAAACACCCTTCAGGAATATCATTTTCTTGGGAGCACTGTTGGACACAGCATCCCAAATGGCCTTCCTGTCCCCAGAAAGTCAGAGCTTCCTGCCTCTCTACTTTACCCAGCTGGCTTCCAGAAGTCACCTCATGGCAAAGAAGTTCCTGCAAGCCTTGGGGAACACAGCATCTTGCATCCTTTTAATTCCTCTGGCCAAGCTCCATATGAGAAAATGTCAGTGGAATCTAAAGAACCTTTGGTGTCAGCACTCTCAGCCTCTACAGACCTCTCTCCCTCTGATCCGCTGTTTAAGGGCCGAGTTTGTCTGGTGGGCAGTGGCCTGTGTCAAGAACAAGGGTCTTCCTTCATCCTCTGCCATACCGGGCAGACCATCACCACCGACACCTCAGACATTGCTTGGGGTGCTCACCTAGCAGGCTGGTGCACCCATGGTCTTTGGGATGCCCAGCACCTTCCCTTACAAATCAACCTGAAGGAAATGATGGCAGTACAAAAGGCTCTGACATCCTTTAAACCCCATTTCAGGCCAGGGTTTCTCCTTATCAAAACAGACATCATCACAGTAATGTGGTACATCAACAAACAGGGAGGGACCCAGTCTTACCCTCTGTGCAGGCTAGCCATGAACACCTGGCTGACAGCCTCCTCCATGGGATTACACCTAATAGCCCAATACCTACCAGGGATCAACAACACCCTGGCAGACCACTTAAACAGAAACTTACCGGACCCCCATATATAGCAGCTCCACAGAAAAATCTTTTTGCAAGTCACTCAGGAGTGGGGAAATCCGGAGGTGGATCTCTTTGCTTCACACCTCAACCACCAGCTAAAAAAATTCTGTACCAGGGAGTATCACCACCTAGCGTGGAAGGTGGATGTCTTGACCTTCCCCTGGAACTCCGTCTTTGTGTATGCATTCCCTCCTCTGCCTCTTATTCCCAAGGTACTGATCAAGATAAGGGAGGAGAGACCAAAGGCCATCCTCATTGCTCCAGATTGGCCCAGACAGCATTGGTACCCCTTGCTGCACAGCCTGACATAACAGCCTCCATGCAGCTCCCCCTGATCTCAGACCTCTTGACTCAGGTGGGGGGGGGGAATGCTGCACCCAGACTTGCAGACTCTCAAACTGTCAGCATGGCTAATACTCTAAAAGCAAACAAGGGGCCCCTGTTGTCATAGAGGCCAGAAGGCCCAGCACCAGAAAATCTTACGCAGGGAACTGGAAAAGATTCTGCTCCTGGAGCCAGTCCAGAGGGGGCAGTTCCTCACAGCCTTCCATTCCTCTTATTCTGGACTATCTAGCGGAGTTACTCAATATTGGCCTTTCTTCTCTTCTGTTAAAATCCACGCCTCAGCCATTTTGGCTCATTTCGATACAGACCAGCCCATGTTCTCACATCCTTTGATTAAACAATTCCTCAGAGGGGTTTCTAATATCAGACCTCCCAGAAGGCCACCCACGCCAGCCTGGAACCTGAATTATGTTTTGGAAAAACTAACCTTACCACCCTTCGAACCTGCTGCTTCAGCAGAACTGAAATACCTCTCCTGGAAGACTGCTTTCCTACTAGCTATCACCTCAGCCAGAAGTGTTTCAAGAATTTCAGGCACTGATGGCCACTGAGCCCTTCATCATTTCCATACAGACAGGGTCCCCCCTAAGGACTAACCCCCTCCTTTATGCCCAAGATGGTATCCACTGTGACCGCCAACCAGGCCATACATCTACCCACCTTCTTCCCTAACCTTCAAAACAAGAGGGAAAGAAGTCTGCTCTCACTAGATGTGTACAGATACTACCTGAACCATACTAAACCCTTCAGGAAAACAGACCAACTTCTTGTCAGCTTTGCCCCAGGGGCAGAGGGGAAGCCAATTTCCAAGCAAACCATTTCCAAATGGATATCACACTGTATCCATTTCTGCTACAGATTACATGGGAAATCACCCCCAAAGTCTATTTGTACCCATTCCACTAGGGCAGCCGTCACTTCCACAGCATTCCTCAGAGGAGTTCCCACCAGGGACATCTTGGAAGCTGCCACCTGGACATTTGTCCATATCTTTATAAAGCATTACCATCTACCTCTTTTCTGTAAGGCTACGGCAGGGTTTGCCTCTGCATTTCTGCAGGGCATGCTTACCCATGCCTAGGTCTCTAACTAATCCTTCCACCCCTCTTCTCAGCTTTGGGAATCTTCCCACAGGTGATGACTGCAACAGTGAAACATGAAGAACATAGTACAGTTGTGTACACTTACAATAAATGTAGATGTTTGAGTGTATTCACTGTTGCAGTCCTGGTTTTCCACCCTCCTTCTCCCGTATATCCTCTTTCCTTAGGGAGACATAAGCTTCTTATGGTGGCTTTTAACCACCAGGACAACTTTACCATATTTCCTTGGGCTTCTGACTGGTTAGGGCAAGAAAAACTGATGTAATGGCTTTATAGCACTGATGACCTGACGTCGGTCACAAGTGACAGCAGCCGACGCAGAAAAACATTGACTCTGGTATTCGGGCTGGCCGAGGGCTACCCCAGCAGGGATAGCCCACAGGTGATGACTGCAACAGTGAATACACTCGAGCATCTACATTTATGGTAAACGTACACAACTGTACTTTGTCTAAAATCTAAGACTGTAAGGAAAGTAGTAAGGGACTAGGTAATTCTACATGTCCTAATTTTTTTTCTGTAGAACTAGGCACTTTTCATTGGTAGCTATGGCCTGCTTTCCCTGATCTTGCCTCTTCCCTTTGTTGTTTAATGTCTAGAAGTTTCTAAGGGGATGGAACATTTTTGTCATTAGTTCATAGTTTGGGTTTGAAAACTCTTGACATTTATTACTGTTCTCTTTCTTCTTCAGATAAGACTGTATTTCTCAAGCTTCACAGGAGCTCCCAGTTGGCCTGTCTTAAGATCTTCTGGGTAGGCCTGAAGTCTTAGGCAAGCACAGCACTTTGTCAGCATTTGAAGCTGCAGCTTTGTGATGCATGTTTGACATCACAATTACACTTAGATGCCTGTCAAGTTTATTTAATTTTGTTCAGATTAGAGTGTTGACAGTTATTTTTTTTTTATAATGTGTTGTCAATTCCATAATACATGTTGTGTAAAGTAATTGTCTATAAAATGAGTTGATGTCAGTGTGCAATTAAGAGCTCTCAGTGCCAAGGTAGAGGAGTTATGGACTATTTTACCATACTAGATTAAGGCTTTGACTTTCCTGTGTAATGAGAGAATTGCCTTAGACATTTTCTTGTTCCTGCTGTCAAATCCACCATTCCAGGATTAACACTGTTTTTTTCCCCTAACACCTTTACTGAATTATCACTTGTGACACAGGCAAATTTACATTCTTATAAAAATAATCACACTGTAATTAAAGTAACATTTTACTTCACATATATTGCTATGTATCATATAGCCTAAGCAACAGTACATACATTTTTCAATTCCTGCTTTTTTTTAAATAAGAAACATTTTTATTAAACCATCACGTACTACATAGGCAGTCATACATTTATACAAATGAAAACAAACCACACCGGCATAGTCCTAGCTGCAAGCATTTTACATCACAAACCATACTGACACATTCCCAGTTGCAAACATTATACATCACTTATAATTTACCCTATTTGTTTCAGTCAGTACATAGCTTATTTAAGTCATGCAGCCTTTTAAACCTCATTCCTCCCTTGTAGGTATTGTTCCCCCAATTCCTATTTTTCCTATATAGTTTGCTCGTACCCTTTTCTAAAGATCTCAATTCCAGTTGTTTTATTTCATTTACTATATTCACTTCTTCTAGTAGAATTGGTTTAGATTTTGATTTCCATTTTCTAGTAATTGCTTCTTTGGCAGCCACTATTACTAGACACAGCAAGGTCATACCATGCCTAGACAATTCTGATTCTGGATCATAACTCAGAAAAATAATCTTCCTCGTTAGACCAATCTGCCCACCCAACATCTCTGACAGTGCATCCTGCAGGGAATCCTTGAAGTCCACCACTTCACCACACTCCCAGAAAATGCTTCCAATTACCTCTTTCTTCCCTGTCACACCTCCAACATTTACTATCTGCCTGAGGAAAAATTCTCTGGAGTCTACTTGGGGTATAGAAATATGTATGCAAACATTTCCAGGCAAAATCCCAAATCTTCTAGATTTTTTTGCATATTTGGGAGACTTGCATATATCCTCACATTGTTTCTTTGTGAATTGCTTATCCAGTCTCTCTCTTCCCAATCCTTTCTAACCTCATCTGATTGATTCTTGTAATTGTCATGCAATATTTTATATGCTCTAATTATTCATTTTTTAATGGCAGCTTTTGTTCTAGATTCTACTAAAAAGTCTACCTGTGATGCTTTTTTCGTTTAGGACCCCCCCCCCCCCCATTTCTTTCTCTTTGCCTGTACTCTGTGATATCAATCCCTGCTAGGGAAAGCAATCTCTAAACTGCAGTCCGATTAAATTCTTGGTGTCTTCCCATTCTGTCATCTTTCCCCTCTCTCATTATTTGCTCACAATACCTTTGTTCCTTTCCCAGTTTTCTCCAGTAAATTCCAGCCCCCTTTTGCCTGTTGTCTATATCCCTAATTGCAGTCATCCCCATCGGCAGAATTTCCTTTCTCCAGTCCTGTGTTGGCTTAGTTCTTAGAATACTTTTTGCTATTTTATGGATATAATATTCTGTAAGATTGTTATTCTTCTTGAAGGCCTGCATCCAAAATCCCAATCTCTCCTTGTTTCTTGAGCTTCCCCCATGTTTTATTATCATCACTTTCCACTTTGAAAAATATTTTTTTTGCTTGTGCTATGTATAGGAGTCTTAACTGTGTAGCTCTGAAGTACCCCTTCAAATTGGGTAAACCCAATCCGCCCTGTTCTACTGGAAGAATCAGCTTATCCCACTTGACACTTGCCATCTTCCCCTCCCAGATAAAGTCCTTCAACTCTTTATTAATTGCTATCCACAACTTCTCCTCTGGTTAATAAAAATATGCCTGACCTGTATATAAGACTAAAGGGACTAAAAACATTTTAACTGCTTGTATCTCATTATCCATATCTATATTATAAAGCTTCAATTTTTTTCAGTTTTGTATTATCTTTTGTGTAGTCTCTTCCTATATATCCTTAGCTGTTGCACTAGAATCAGTTTTAATCCATACTCCTAAATACTTCAATGTTAAGTTGTCTATCTCGCCTTCATTCTTGCTGGATGGGTTCGGAGTCAACCTCGGCTCCGACTCGGCCACTCTAAAAGCTCGAGAGTTGGTTCCACCGGCTCGAGGCTCCCCTTATATCCCACAATGCTAGGCGAGAGTTACCTCAGATCTCGTTTGCCGCTACAGCTTCGAGGTTGGTTGCTTCTACCGGTTCCTGGTGAGTGTTAGCTTTTTCTTCAAAAAGTTTCTCTTTTTTCCCCTTTTTTAACTTATTTCTACCTAGATTAGTGTAGAACATTGAGATTTTTTCCCCGACCCTATTTTTCCCCGTTTTCTTACTAAAAGAACCGTTGGTTCTTCCTTTGGGCCTTTGGCCTTCCCTTCCCTAGGGAGTGTTTGTGTAGTTGCTTTAACTTTTTGTACTTAAGTATTAGTATTTTTGGCTAAAATTATTATTATTTTTAGTATTACTAATTTTTGCGGACAGGGTATAACTGTGTGTTTGAGTGTGTGTTAGTGTACACCTGTCAGATAAAGGAAATGTCAAAAGAAGCAAAGGTCTCCGGATTCAAGAAGTGTGATGCGTGCTGTCAGAAAATGTCTCTGACAGACGCTCACACTTCTTGTGTCTATTGTCTGGGTTTGCACCTGCAGGACTCCTGTGCTGTGTGCCATGGCTTCAGCCCCAGGGTCCTGCAGGAAAGAAAAACAAGTTGATTCTGAGAGGCTTGTTGAAGCCAGAGGATTCCCTGTCAGTTTCAACAGGGAAGCCCTCTAAGGCATCGAGGTCTTCGGCTCCGCTTCTGAGCCGAGACCTCAGGTTGTTCAACCTTGCCTTTATCGGCTCGCTGGAGCCGATAAGACTCAGTCCACAGTTTCTGTGGCTTCCTCAGCTCCGCCGGAGCCGAGGTTATCGAGGTACCGTGTCGGCTCCGACAAGATCTTCGAGCCGACAACCAGAAAGAGGTCTAGGTCACCTTCTCTTGGCTCCGTTCATTCGGCTCCAGGATCTTCCCTGCTGTCTGAACGGAGCCAAAGGTCTCATTCCTCTAGGTCATTGAGGCTTTCCGATCATGACCTTCAGAGGGTGGTGAGTCGACTACTTAAGTCCGAGGCACTAGCCCAGATGCTTCAGAGCCCGACTCATCAGTCGGTGCCTGCCCCGCCCATCAACTCTTTCCTCCTTCGACTCTTTTGAGTTTGGAGCCGGGTCGTGTCGGAACCGAGACTGTGGTCACTTCGAAGCCGAGACAATTGTCTTCGGCTCCGCCGCCGCCCGTTTTCTTCCTTGGAGGAATCTCGGTGCCGGACTTCTCGTCGGCTCGAGGGTGAGTGGCATCGACCCTTGTCCGACCCCTCTCCTCTCGGTGCTTCGCGCTGGTGAGTTCGGCTCCGACATCGACCTCGGAGCCATCACTGTCGGTGCCGAGGGGTCCTTAGCTCCTCGGAGCGGGACCTCTGGCTCTGCCTGACAGGGGTGCATTCGAGGTCATGCGGAGTGTGTTAGAGCCTGGCTCTACTCCACAGTCGGCTCCGTCAGCCCCTCCCTCTATGCTGCCTCAGGGTAAGTCGACTCACTCCCTCATCCCGGACCGCAGAGAGCCAGCTCTCAGGAGCCCCTTTGGGATTTCATCCTCTTCCGAGGCCTCTCCTGATTTGGCAGAAGAGCCTCCTCGGAAGAGGAAGTGCAAGAGGAAGCACATTGACTCACCTGAGTCTATCACGTCGGACACAGATCTGGATGATTCTGAGGGTTCCCCCCCTTCCCCTTCTGAAGATGTCTCATTTGCAGACATTCTGGAGATCCTGAAACAGAGGGGAAATTGGCCAGCCCTCAACCCTTCGGAGGACGAATCTGTGTATCTTGAGGCGTTTGGCTCTCGTCCTTCCACCTCCTGGGTGTCCCCTTGACCCCTCATGCAGGTGGTTGCTAAGAAGGCATGGACGGCTCCTGATTCAGTGGACCCCACTCCCAGGAGACCCTCCAAATTCATCACAGCTCCATCAGACAAGCAATTTTTATCAAAAGGAGTTTCTGTGGATGCTATGGTGGTAGCTGCCGCCACAAAGAAGGAACTGGCTGATCCTTCAGTGCCTGTCCATCCGCCTAACAAGGAATCTAGGTCCATGGATAGGTACGGGAAGCGGATGTTCTCCTCAGCGACGTTTGCCATGCGTTCGCTGAATTACCTGTGCCATTTCACTCGCCTTCAAAGGGACTTGATCAAGGAAGCGAGTGAAATGTTAAGGACCCTACAGCTGCGGGTTTCAAGAGAAAATGAACACGCAGCTGGCTACCCTTAATTCCATATCCAACTCCTCCATGCGCCTCCTCTCTTATGCGGCCGATGGAGCGAGCAGAGCCGCAGGGACAGGGGTAGCCTTACGTAGGCACGCCTGGATGCGGCTATGCAACTTTATGGAACCTTTCAAGACGCCTTTCACGAACTCCCCTTTTGATGGATCATCTCTTTGGTCCTCAAGTGAAAGAAACCCTGACTAGGTGCGAGACTGATGGCAAGACCCTTTCTGCCGTCGGAGTCTGTTTTTCTACTCCTTCTAGGCCTTACCCCAAAGGCCAGAAGGGTGGGAAGATGTGGTTCCGTAAACAATCTCAAGGGACTTCGCCTGACGCACAGAGTCGCTTTTCCTACCAAAGGCAGAGGTGGGAATAACAATGGTAGACGCCGCCTAGAGGCAGGGGGTCCGCAGAACCAGGGCAATCGGAAGCCTTCCTGACAAGCCCTTTCAGCATCCCTGAGGTGTTGCCCGGCTGCCCATCTTCGGAGGCAGTCGGGGGAAGATTGTCACTGTACCCAGAAGCCTGGCTAACCCTGGCTCAAGACAAATGGGTACAGTCCATCATTTCAAGGCTATTCTATCCCCTTTCTTCGTTTTCCAAATCAGTCAAAAAAATCCCTTCCAGATGTTCCACCCGCTCAAAGGGATATAGCAGCTTTGGAAATTTCAAAACTGCTTACAAAAAGAGCAATTCAGTTAGTGCCAGCAGACCAACAAGGATCCGGAATCTACTCAAGGTTCTTTTTAGTTCCAAAGAAAACAGGGGACTGGAGACCAATTTTGGATCTCAGTGTCTTCAACAAATCAATCAAGAAAACAAGATTTCGGATGGTCACACTGCAATCCATTCTTCCCCTTTTGGGCAAAGGAAACTGGATGTGCTCTATAGACCTTCGGGATGCGTACTATCACATAAAAATGAACAGACGCTCCAGAAGATTCCTCCGCTTCAGGCTGGGAACCAGTCATTTTCAATTCAGGGCCCTGCCCTTTGGTCTCACCACTGCCCCCCGGGTGTTTACCAAATGCATGGCAGTGGTAGCTTCTCACCTGAGACGACAAGGATTCCAGGTGTTTCCATATTTGGACGACTGGCTTCTCACAGCTCCCACCAAGCATCTCCTTTTGATGGCCAGAGATTATACTTTTCGCGTTTGTCAAAAACTGGGTATTTCAATAAATTGCGAAAAGTCTGATGTCCTTCATGGATGCATCTGCAGTCATAACAAGTGGGTTGTCCTGTCGTCAGGCAGCCCTGCAGTCGGCCGGATTCCAAAGTCCGGGTCCGGCTTCGGCTGATGTCGCACTCCACCCGACGTCATCTCTGTTGGTCTTCGGGTATAAAAGCATCAGCCGACGCCATTTTCCTCAGTCTTTCTTGCCGTGGCGCCAAGCAGAAGCTGTTCGCAAGTGCCGGTCGGTCGGATCCAGAGATTACTTCTACCGAATACTACTCAAGACTTCTAAAGCTAAGTACCCGTTGGGGCCTCTTTCTTGCCTCAGCCGATGTCAGAAAAAGTTAACAATTGTTTAACCTGTGGGAAACAAATACCTCATAAAGATTTCCACTCTTACTGTCTGCCTTGTTTAGGCCCAGCCCACGACGTAGCAGCCTGTTCGCCTGTGCCTCCTTCAACCGAAACGCTTAGGCGTCGGTCGGAGTTTGCAGAACAGTTTTTCGGTACTGATTTTGCGACATTATGCCGCCGGATCCTCCGACTACCCAATCTTCCAAAAGCGCAAAGATAAAGACCGACATCATGTCCGCGGTTTCGCTGAAACCACGGTAAAGCAAATCATGAGTGTCTCGGTTTCGCCGAAACCGAGAAAACTGATCAAAGTACAGCTGAACCTATTCTTACAACTGAGGCCCCTGCTACAACTCTTGAATCGACCTCAGAAATTTTACCCACTACGGTGGTTGACTTATCAGACACCATCCCCTTGGATGTCTCTACCCCAGCACGTGGTGCTGCTAGGCCTCCAGCAGCCATGTCCATTAAGGCCTTCGCCAGGGCTAAAGCAGCCAAGACTACTAAATCAGTGTCTGTTAAACCCCCCACATCCAGGCCCTCTTCTAGTTCTCAAATGCTTTCTTTGGCAGAAGATTTAATTTCTTTAATTAGAGGAACTCAATCTCACCCAGACAGGGCCTCTCAGCCCCAGAGAAGAGACCTAGGGCAGAGCCCCTGAGCCAGTGTCTTCTGATGATTCTGCTGATGAATCAGACATTACTGACCAGCCAGAGGCTCCTTCTCCAATTTTGAAGATTCTGATGCTGAAGAATCCATTCCAGCTGCTTCCCCACCAGAAGAATTCTCCTTTGGGGAAACCTTGCATGCCATGCGAGAACAGTTCCAATGGCAGCAACAGGATTTTTCAGACTCCAGAAAAAGACTTAGGACCTTTCTGCACCTCCCACAGCACAGGCCCTTAGCTATTCCTCCCGTTCTCTCTGTGGTGGATGATGCTTTCAATGATGTTTGCTCCGCTCCAGATTCTTTACCCCCAGCCCTGCCAAACCAGACAGATTTTACAGGGTGCCAGATACTCATCACCACCTTTACAAGGCCCCACTTGCAGACCCAGAAACTATATCCCAGGGTCCCAAGGCAGTAGCCGCGACCACAGCTAAAAACCCTATTCCTTCTGAAAGGGAAGCAAGGTCATTAGACAGATGGGGTAAAAAGGTCTACACTTCAGCTACTCTCTCAGCTAGAGCTTTAAACTGTCAGTTTCACATGATACAATACCAAGAGTTTATGCTTGATCAGTTAACTAAAAAACTAACCACTGATGAATCTTTTGATAAGAAATATGTATTAGAGATGGTAAATAACATACAACAGGTTAGCAACCATTCCTTAAAATGTGGCTATGATGCACTGGAGGCTTCATTTAGATCAGCCATGACAGGCACAGTGATAAGAAGGCATGCATGGCTAAAGGAACAAGCTTTACCGGATCATGTTAAAGCTAAGTTGCTAGATGCTCCTATGGACAAGACAAGTTTGTTTGGTACACCTGCCCAGCAGGTTATGAAGAAAATGGAAGAAAAGGCAAAATCTGTTCAAACTGTTAAAGATTTCTTGCAGGTTCAACCCCAAGGTTTAGCAGGAACTGGCCTGCCAAAATTGGTCCTTTCCTGACTCCACAAAATTTCAAAGGGGCAGGAATAGACGCTCCAGAGGCAGAAACCAATCTAGAGGAGGTGCCTACAGAGGACGACAGTGGCAAGGTAACAACAGAGGCACAGACAGCCACTGCCACTACATCAGCACAACCACAGTGACTTAATCCTAACTCCGCCTACTAGGTAACAAATAGTAGCTCCTCTAGGCGGAAAGTTAACCTTATTTTCAAAGAACTGGTACTACATAACAAAAGACAAGTGGATTTTACAAACCATAGATCAAGGTTACCGGTTTCACTTCCACACTTTACCAGTCAAAGAGGAATGCCAAATCTACCTCCAAATCAAAAACAGAGGCTCTACGCCAGATAATGGAGTTAGCAAACATGAGAGCTGTGGAAAGAGTGCCAACAGCAGAACAAGGAAAGGGTTCTATTCCAGACTATTCCTAGTTCCAAGAAAGGAAAAAGTTGGAGACCAATTCTCGACCTGTCCACCTTAAATACATACATCATTGTCCCAAAATTCAAAATGCTGACCCTACAGCAACTTCTTCCCATGCTGGGCAAGGAGTCTTGGCTGGTAACTCTAGATCTCAAGGAGGCATACCTGCACGTCCCCATTCGACCAATCTGCAGAAGATACCTCAGATTTCTTGCAGGATCAGAGCACTATCAATTCTCAGCATTGCCCTTTGGCTTATCTACTGCGCCCAGAGTATTCACAAAATGCCTGGCATCAGTAATCGCCCATTGCAGACTACAGGGAATTCAGATTTACCCATACCTGGACGACTGCCTACTACAAGGGGACAACAAAAGCAAGCTGACAACAGATTTACAAAGGGTCATTTACTTGCTACAAGGACTGGGATACACAGTCAATTTACAAAAGTCAAGGCTGATACCATCCCAAACAAGGACATTCTTGGGCTGAATTGGACACAGTACAACAAATGGCATTCCTGACTACAGAAAACAAAAGAACTTCCTCTTTACTTCTTGGCACTAACAAAACTGAACGAGTTAACAGCAAGAAAATTTCTGCAGGCCTTGGGCTTCATGGCATCATGCATAATCTTGGTCCCATTTGCCAGTCTACATATGAGGAAACTACAGTGGTACCTAAAGAATTTATGGTCCCAACACAGACACAGTCTAGAAACAGAAATCCCACTAATTCCATGCTTAAAACAGGAGTTCCTATGGTGGGCTCAGGCATGCCAGTCAAACCCAGGCCTACCCTTTCGCAGATGTCAACCAAGCCAGACCATCACAACAGACGCTTCAGACCTAGGATGGGGGGCCCACATGCTGGACAAATGCGTGCAAGGATTGTGGACACAGGATCAACTTCACCTGCACATCAATCTAAAAGAAATGCTGGCAGTAAAACTGGCAATCCAAAAGTTCAAACCATTCCTCAAAGAGGGCCAGTTGATGATAAGGACAGACAACACCACAGTCATGTGGTACATCAACAAACAGGAGGCACTCATTCATACCCCCTATGCAGAATGACCTTGGAGCTGTGGACCCTGGCACTCAGCTACAACATTTAGTTACAGGCAATGTTTGTACCGGGGAAAGACAATACTCTAGCAGACATATTAAGCAGAACCACTGGATGCCCACGAATGGAAGCTGCACCCGGACATCTTCAAGACCATCTCAAAGAAATGGGAATGCCACAGATAGACCTATTCGCATCACCTCTCAATCACCAGCTCAAAAATTCTGCACAAGGACATTCCACCCACTAGCATGGAAAGTGGACTCACTCTCCTTCAACTGGAAAGGCCTAACAGCATATGCATTCCCACCTCTTCCTTTGATACACAAGGTACTACTAAAAATCAAGGAAGAACGTCCAAGGATAATCCTGATAGCCCCAAACTGGCCAAGACAACACTGGTACCCACTACTGAAGAGCATGTCTCGAACAATATGTGGCCAATACCCCTGATGCCTTTGATGTTAACTCAGAACAACTACAGCATCATACATCCAAACCTAAAACGCTGCAACTGACTGCATGGAACATCACATAGCAGCAGCTAATCCAGAACTTTCCCAAAGAGTTAAAGACATTATTCTTGAAGCACGCAGACCTTCAACAAGAAGGAACTATGCTGGAAAATGGAAAAGTTTGTCATTTGGAGTTCGAAAGAGGAAAAGATGTGTCAAACATAGATATGCCTAACATTCTGGAGTATCTGGCGAACTTCTTCATTCAGGCCTGTCCTACTCCTCCATCAAGATACATGCATCAGCTATTTCAGCAGAATACAGCTTTGATCCACCTGTTTTTCGCACCCTTTGCTCAGGCAGTTCCTCAGAGGAATCAAGAATGTAAAACCTCCAAGGAAACCACCATTACCAGCCTGGGATTTAAACTTTGTGCTAGAAAAGTTGACACTATCACCCTTTGAACCAGCAGCAACAGCAGACCTACAACACCTGTCATGGAAAACTGCTTTCCTACTGGCAATTACTTCAGCAAGGAGGGTTTCAGAACTACAGGCCTTAATGGCAGTGCAACCCTTCCTAATCTTCCACCAAGATAGAGTGTCCATGAGAACTAATCCTACATTTATGCCCAAGGTGGTATCCAGAGTATCTTTAAACCAGGCAATCCACCTACCTACCTTCTTTCCCAACCCACAAAACAGAGGGAAAGAATACTGCATACCTTGGATGTACATAGACAGCTACGCTACTACTTGGACAGAACAAAAATAGCAGAAAGACTGACCAACTTTTGTAGCCTATGCAACAGGAAGGGAAGGAAAAGCTATTTCCAAACAGACAATCTCCAAATGGATAGGAAATTGCATACGATACTGTTACTCCTTCCATGGAAAACCAATTCCACAGAACATAAGACCTCATTCTACAAGGGCAACAGCCACTACCACAGCCTTCTTACGAGGAGTGGCAACCAAAGACATTATTGAGGCGGCTACTTGGACCTCCGTGCATACATTTGCCAAGCATTATAATTTGCCTCTATATTCCAGATCCCGAGCAGGGTTTGCCACTGCTGTACTGCAAGGGATCCTAAACACACCATAATCTACTTTTATCCTCCTCCCTAGTTGGCTATGGTATTCTACCCATTGTTATGACTGCAGATGCATCCATGAAGGACATAGTACAGTTTTGTACCTACCATAAATGTAGATGTCCGAACTGGATAGCATCTGCAGTCAGGATTACCCTCCCTCCTTCCCCTCTGTGGTACTCCTAGGGTGTTTACCCTCCTAATAGCTAGCTGTTGGGGGGGAGTCTTTTATGGTGTATTTGTTTATATATATGTACATATATGCTTATTGTTGTGTTTACCTCTATCTATTTGGAAACATTGGCATCTATCCAAATTTTAGCCTGCAAGACGGCTACTGGCATCTGGGGCAAGAAACACTGAGGAAAATGGCGTCGGCTGATGCTTTTATACCCGAAGACCAACAGAGATGACGTCGGGTGGAGTGCGACATCAGCCGAAGCCGGACCCGGACTTTGGAATCCGGCCGACTGCAGGGCTGCCTGACGACAGGACAACCCACTTGTTATGACTGCAGATGCTATCCAGTTCGGACATCTACATTTATGGTAGGTACAAAACTGTACTTTTTGTCGCCTTGTCGTACTATTACCTACATAGGCGCAAATTTAGATACTATAAACATGTCTGCAACGCTAACGAACCAAAGGATATCAGACATTCACAAATTGGTGTCACTTCTTCTCAACAACAACAGAGCCAAAGCCAGGTTAGTTCTAAAGGTGTTGGGAATCATGGCAGCGGCCATACCTCTCCTCCCATTGGCCAGATACCACATGCGGATCCTTCAGTGGATGCTTTTTTCTCAATGGTCATACCAGGAACTTCCAATGTCTCACACCATTATGATCACGCAAGCGTGCAAAAAGCATCTCATGTGGTGGATGTCTTCCCCCCAGCTCCTGTCGGAAGACCATTTGTTCCACCTCCTCCGGTTGCTACTCTGACAACGGATGCCTCCCTGATCGGGTGGGGGCATTATCAGGGCAGGACAGTCCAGGGCACATGGCAACCAAACGAATGCCACTTGCACATAAATGTTCTGGAGATGAGAGCAGTGCTTTTAGCGTTGCAAGCCCTTCAAGACTCTCTTCCCTTGGGAACGATTGCAATCCAGACAGACAATATGTCTGTAGTGTGGTACATCAACAAACAAGGCGGAACCAGGTCATACCCCTGTGTCGAGAAGCACTCAGACTGTGGCAATGGGCGATTTCTTCTCAGCGTTTTCTGATAGCAACGCACATCCCGGGAAGTCCAATCACATTGCGGACAAGTTGAGCAGAGCTATACTCATGCCTCACGAGTGGTCTCTGAAAGACTCTGTAGTGAGAGATATTTCTCAAGTGGGGTCAGCCTTGCTGCGATCTTTTTGCTACTCCCCAAAACAGCAAGTGCAGAGAATATTTCACTCTATTCCCTTTACCAGGCCAACCCAGCAGGGACGCTCTAGTCCAAGTTTGGCCCCGGGGACTTCTGTATGCATTTCCTCCTTTCCCTCTGATCTCTCAAGTAATACAGAAAGCTATCGCTCAGAAGGCCTCATTGATCCTCATTGCTCCTTACTGGCCTCGACAAGTGTGGTTCCCCTTTCTACATCGTTTCTCTTGAGCGACCGTGGAGTCTGGACCTAGTTCCAGATCTTTTGATCCACCAATCGGGTCAGTTTCATCGCTCCTTCCCCTCTCTGAACCTCACTGCTTGGTTCCTCCAGTTCCAACCGTAGCCAGGCTTCCTCAATTATCTCACTCGGTTAGAGATATATTGATAGCTTCCCATAAATCTTCCACTCGAAAGATTTATTTGAGTAAGTGGAAACGTTTCTCATACTGGGCACAAGGAAAGGACATAGATCCTTTCACCGCTTCCATCCAACTAGTCCTTGATTTTCTAGCTGAACTCTTCCATGCAGGTTCATCTCCATCTACTCTTAAGGTTCAATTGGCAGCTATTTCTAATTTTCATGTGGGCATTTCTGAATCTGCCCTAATGTCCCACAAACTTTGCAAAGCCTTTTGAAAGGAGTTTTTCTTCTCAGACCTCCTATAAGAAATCCTCCTTCTCCTTGGGACCTAAATTTAGTTCTTGCTTCTTTGATTCTTTCCCTTTCGAACCTGCAGCTTCATGTTCCTTGAAATTATTATCATGGAAAACTCTCTTTCTGGTGGCTATCACATCAGCTAGAAGAATTTCAGAACTTCAAGCACTCAGTTGTCATTCTCCTTATCTCTTGTTCCATAAGGACAGAGTTTCCTTACGAACTAACCCGTCCTTTTGCCTAAGGTGGTTTCAACATCAAATTTAAACCAATGCATTGACCTCCTGTCTTTTTCCCAGAGTATTCAAATAGGTCTGAACAAAATTACACTGCCTGGATGTTCATCGTCAATTAAGGTACTACTTGGACAGGACGAAACAATTCAGAAAATCTGATCAGCTGTTTGTCTCCTATGCGGAAAGCAGAAAGGGACTTCCAGTTTCAAAGGTATCATTATCCAGATGGCTAACATCTCTGATTACCCTTGTTTATGAGATTAGACACCAAAACTGCCTAATAAACCTAAAGCCCATTCCACCAGAGCTTTGGCTACTTCTCTAGCCTTCCAAGACAGACTGCCTATTGACACCATTTGTGCAGCGGCTACTTGGGCTACTCCTCACACTTTTATTTCCCATTATAAGTTGGATTTAGCTTCTAGGCATAGAGCTAATTTTGGTTCCACTGTTCTCAGGAGTCTGTTCCGTTAGGCCACCCGGGACAAGGTGCTAGGACTTGGTCCCATCCAGCAAGAATGAAGGCGAGATAGACAACTTAACATATAGAAGTTATGTTCTTACCATAACGTTCCATGTTAGTTGTCTTCTTCTCGCCTTCTTCTTGCGTCCCACCCTCCTTCCCCCTGGCCTGGACAGACCTAGAGGAGTTGTGATCGTGACCTCTCTTTCTACCACCTCTTTCTTAGTCATATGCTATTATGCATATTTCTTTTTTCAGGATGTAGGTCACCCCTTTTCTTCCTGCTGTTAGAGGTGGATTCTGTTTACAGTTATACTGTTATTGATATAAGCTGGGTTAGCTTACAAACGAGATCTGAGGTAACTCGCCTAGCATTGTGGGATATAAGGGGAGCCTCGAGCCGGTGGAACCAACTCTCGAGCTTTTAGAGTGGCCGAGTCGGAGCCGAGGTCGGCTCCGAACCCATCCAGCAAGAAGAAGGCGAGAAGAAGACAACTAACATGGAACGTTATGGTAAGAACATAACTTCTATTTTTATCATGTCCCCATAAATACGGATATTCCTGAACAAATTCATGTGTGGGTACATAATTTGCCACTATTGCCTTTGTTTTAGCTTCGTTAATTTTGTGTCCTGAAAAGATCTGAAACTGTCTCAGAATGTTCATAACACTGTAATGTCTCTTTCTGGTTTTGTCAGGTATAAAATAATATCATCAACAAATAAAGCCAGCTTTTCTTGGCTACATACCAATTATGTCCTTGAATTTCCGAGTCCCTTATTTTCTTTGCCAGTGGTTCTAAATATAATGCAATTAACAAAGGGGAAAGAGTTACACCCCTGCCTGGTTCCTCTGCTCGAGCAGAAGTTATCAGATAGGACCCCACCCACTTTAAATTTTCACATCCGATCACTCATATTTCTTCCCAATCAACCTTATAATTTTTTCAGGAAATGCAAATGCTTCCATTGCCCTGCTCATAAACTCCCAGCTTACTCTGTAAAATGCTTTTTCTGCATCAAGACCCACCAACAACAATGGTATTTTCTTACATTCTGCTTCCCTCTGGATCATCAGTGTTTTGTTAATGTTGTCAAATGTTTGCCTCCCATCCACGAAACCACATTGATCCATATCTGTCACTTTTGGCATTACTTTTGCCGTTCTTTTAGTCATAGTCATGGACACTTTATATTCATGGTTTAGTATTGAAATGGGCCTGTATGAAGCTGGGTCTAATGGATCTTTACCTCTTTAGGTATTACAGCTGCCATTGCTTTTTTCCAGGACAGTGTTACTTCTCCTCCTCTTAAAATACTGTTAAACAAAACCTTCCAGATCTTCATCAATTTTTTTCCTCCTAGCTTCCAAACTTCCACAAAAATACCATCTATTCCCTGAAACTTTCCAGTAGATTGGTTATACATCACACTTTTTATCTCATCTCCTCCTATCCTAACAGTTACTGAGCCTCATTTGACTCTAACCTTAGCATATTTAAGTCTTCCATAAACATTTCCATTTGTATCCTTTCTTGATTTTCATATTTCTCTGCTTTATAGAGACGTTAATAGAATGTTCAAAATATTTCTAATACCTCTGCAGGATCTCTTGTTACCTTCCTTGTTTCAGGCTCCCTAAGTTTGCCGACAGCCCTTTCTACCTTTTGCGGACTGAGCTGTTGTGTTAGGTTTTTGTGCTGTAGTGTTACTAAAAAACAGTTGCTTAATAGCAACCTTTCTAAACTCTTGCATATTATCAAGGTAATCCCTTATTTTCTGTCTAGTATTCTGCAGTTGATCCTTGTTCTGTGAGATTCCCCCCTATTCTGCAATACTTTAACATTTGTCAGTCCCTCTAAATAATTCTTGTTACTTCTTAACCATAGTTCCCTTTCTTTTATTTCTACCCTATTTTTAAACTCCACCTTAATTTTATCCTACCTCCTAGCTATATTTTCAGAAGAAATTTTTATCCTCTATAGCAGCTCCTGAATAATCTCCACTACCCATTGTGATGGCAGGAGTCACTGCCAGCACAGCTAGCTGGAATTTTGTAAATAATTTAGTATTTGCCCCTTCCTAATTTCTTATTTTTGTCCATGTTTGTCACACTTAAATGTTTCAGATCATCAAATTTAAATATTAGACAAATATTAGACAAAGATAACCCAAGTAAACACAAAATGTAGTTTTTAAGTGATGATTTTATTTCTTAAGGAAAAAAACTATCCAAACCTACATGGCCCTATGTGAAAAAGTAATTACCCCCCCCCCCCCTGTTAAATCATGAAGTAACCCGGGTTAGACACTTTTTTGGGAAAGCTGAGTTCAATTTCACTAGCCACACCCTGGCCTGATTACTGCCAGACCTGTTGAATCAAGAGCTCACTTAAATAGAACCTGTCAGACAAAGTGAAGTAGGCAAAAAGATCCCAAAAAGGAAGACATCATGCCGCGATCTAAAGAAATTCATGCTGTGATCTAAAGAAATTCTAGAACAGATTAGAAACAAAATAATTGACATCTATCAGTCTGGAAAAGGTTACAAAGCCATTTCTAAAGCTTTGGGACTCCAGCGAACCAGGGTGAGAGCCATTATCCAGAAATGGAGAAAACATGGAACAGTGGTGAACCTTCCCAGGAGTGGCCGACCTACAAAAATTACCCCAAGAGCGCAGCGACGACTCATCCAAGAGGTCACAAAAGAACCCAGAACAACATCTAAAGAACTGCAGGCCTCACTTGCCTCAGTTAAGGTCAGTGTTCATGACTACACCATAAGAAAGAGACTGGGCAGAAGTGGCATGCATGGCAGAGTTCCAAGACGAAAACTACTGCTGACCAAAAAGAACATAAAGGCTCATCTCACTTTTGCCAAAAAACATCTTGATGATCCCCAAGACTTTGGAAAAATATTCTGTGGACTGATGAAACAAAACTTGAACTTTTTGAAAGGTGTGTGCCCCATTACATCTGGTGTAAAAGTAACACAGCATTTCGGAAAAAGAACATCATGCCAACAGTCAAACATGGTGATGGTAGTGTGATGGTCTGGGGCTGCTCTGCTGCTTCTGGACCTGGACGACTTGCTGTGATTGATGGAACCATGAATTCTGCTGTCTACCAAAAAATCCTGAAGGAGAATGTAACACCCATCAGTTCTTGACCTCAAGCTGAAGCGCATTTGGGTTCTGCAGCAGGACAATGATCCAAAACACACCAGCAAATCTACCTCTGAATGGCTTAAAAAAACAAAATGAAGGTTTTGGAGTGGTCTAGTCAAAGTCCGGACTTGAATCCAATGGAGATGCTATGGCATGACCTTAAAAAGGCGGTTCATACTTGGAAACCCTCCAAGATGGCTGAATTAAAACTATTCTGCAAAGAAGAGTGTGCCAAAATTCCTCAACAGCAGTGTGAAAGACTCATTGCCAGTTACTACAAATGCTTGATTGCAGTTGTTGCTGCTAAGGGTGGCACAACCAGTTATTGGTTTAGGTTGCAATTACCTTTTCACATAAGGCCATGTAGGTTTGGATATTTTTTTTCCTTAATAAATAAATCATCACTTATAAGACTGCATTTTGTGTGATGATCTAAAACATTTAAGTGTGACAAACATGCAAAAAATAAGAAATCAGGAAGGGGGCAAATACTTTTTTATTGCACTGTATGTCATTTGTGAATATCAAACTAATTTATACAAGATGCTTGTATTACAAATGTATTAGGACTGTATGTCATGTGTATATCAACCAATTTGTACAGATGTTCATGTTGAAAAGGTATTTGTAGTGCTTGTGTTTGAAATGTATCCACAGTGTGCCCTACTGGAGAGAACAGAAATGTACATGCACTATTGTAACTGTTTAAATGTGTATGTTAACACAGGAAACTGGAGGGTTAACCTCAGCCCAGCAAACTTTAGAAAAATATCCGAAATGAAGTCACTTTATAGGCTAGGCCATAAAGATGCTATCTCACAGGTTTCAAGGCAGCCAGAGACACAACATTTGTACTAGAAAGCTTTCTGTATTGTCTTTGGAGTGAACTAAGTACTACCCTGGAAGTGTTGACTGAAAATTGTTGTAGAATTTCCAGCAACTGCCAAAGATCTGAGCAAAAGCCCTTTTGTGTGTATTTTTACAGGTAGGTGCCGAGTCCTGCCAGCTTCCAGCAATGGGGGGTTTGCCTGGGAACTAGAAGTCAGATGACAAGAAGTGATGTCATTCTGCAAGCTGTCCCAGCAGTAATATTTTATGTATTATTTTGAGAAGTGTTTTGGTGAGACAGAGCAGCCTATATTCTGTCTTGGGCCTGACAACAACAAGAAGAACCATTCACCAGATCATCTGCCTTGTTCTATTAAGTAAGTTATTAGAGAATAGCAATTCTCTTTGATTCAGTCAGGAATATAGTGAAGCTTAGTTTAGATATTTTTTTTCTCTAGTTGTATGAGACTGTTCAATGTTATTTTAAATATTTCCTGTGATTTGAACTCTGATGTCACTGTGAACTGCTATTTAGTATTGTCTTGTTCTTTTATTATTTATTATTAAATATATTTAAACCTTTCATTGTTGCTGATCTTTGTAGAAATAGTTAAGATTTGAGAGTACTTGCATATTTATTTGGTGTCACTGTGTGGGCCACTCCTAATAGCCTTGCTCTTGGTCAATTATTTGTATTAATAGTAATATTACACAGTAAAATTGGACACCCTTTGTTGAGGGCCGCAAAGTAGCTGGCGAGGGGTTCTGGTCACAGTGGTAACTAACTTATAGTCTGGGGAAAAAGGGGACATAGCTAGTAAACCTGTGCCAGCCTTTCCAAGGTGTGTGTGTGTGTGTGTGTGTGTGTGTGTGTGTGTGTGTGTGTGTGTGTGTGTGTGTGTGTGTGTGTGTGTGTGTGTAAATCAGATCTCAAAGTGTATGTCAGCTACTTGGACAAGGACACGAAACACTGGTTGGACAGAGAGAGTTTTGGAGGACTTGGCTTGGAACCCTGGTTAAGGACATAACTCTATAGCTGTGCCAGTGGGGAGTCTTAATGGGGATCTGGAGAAAGAGAGAGGAACCAGCCCTGGACTGACTGTGGTCCCTGTGTGATTTTAAGGGAAATTGTACTTGATGCAGAGAGCTGCATCTGGAAATACTCTGTATACCTGTTGTCCTCCCAGTGACCATCCCCCACTGGTGCCATTGCAGGCTCCTTGATTACTGGCCAAGAGGTGGGATGTCCATGTCACATATCGGTTGGTCACCAATAACTCAGAATAATCCATTTGTAAAGGACACCAAACGAGTTACCAGTAAAAACAAAAGAATAACCATAAGCCAGTAATTACACCATAAGCTCCACACAGCAGGCAAATCCAGATAGTTGAATGCTGTAAAATCTTTAATCATATAATCCACAATACAAGGTTAAGCGCTTTCTTCCCCTGTATAACACTTTGGGGAAATCATCAGAACCAAATGAAACATTCCCCTACCATAAAATCAACTCATTTAAACTTTCAAAAAGCAATAATTCAATTAGCCAATTAATTAAAACCTCCATTGCCTCTGAAAAAACATTTTAGGGCATTTTATAAATGTATAAAACACTTTAGACATAATACACATAAACCACAATAAAGAAATAGGTAATGTGTTGTAAAAATTCAAAACATTAAAGCCTTTTTCCTTAAAATGGGTACCAGAGAAATAAAATCATTTTAAACCTGGTACTTCCAGGGCATTTAGTTGAGTAATCCAGTAAAATTCTCTCAAATCAACTTGAAGTTCCCACCAACCACCTCTAAAGTTATGTGGCACAACTTCCAAAATCTCAAATTTAAAGATCGTGTCTCCCGGGCATACTAAAGTGTGTCTGTAAAGGGCATTATTAGTGTTGTTCTTACTAATGGCATATAAGTACTCATAAGTCCGGGTCTTGAAGTTCGTAGTCATTTTGCCCACAAAAAAATATGCACATGTTTGGCATATAGAGATATATATTACACCCCTGGTGTTGCAGTTAACTTTGTGTAAACAAATACCTCCATTGTTGACTTTGGTGTATACAATGTCCTTGTCCAAAATAAAGGGGCATTGATTGCATCGTCCATATCTGGTGGTTCCTTTAATGAGTAAAGTTCTGGGTGATGCGACCTGCTCCATTAAATGTTTAAAATTTTTACCTGCTTTGTAAATAAAATTTGTTGATTGACCTAAAAGTTGAAAAATATCAAGGTTCCCCTTGAATATGTTCCAATTCCTATGTATAATGTCCCTAAGTGTTCTTTCGCCAACCTCGAAAGGAATAACCATACTTATGTTGTAAACCGCCTTTCGTGTGAAACTATTCAGGGTTTTTTGGATCAGTTCACCACTACCTAACAAAGGTTTATATTTGGTTCCCCAACCTTCCTTCATTTCTTCTGCTACATAATCAAGAAGGGTTTGGGGGTAATCCCTCACCCCAAACATTTCCTTGATGTTAATTAATTCTTCCAAAAAAATCTCCCTGGTAGAGCACATCCTTCCTGCCCTTAACAACTGACCCTTATATATATTTCTCTTAGTGTGGGTCAGGTGACTACTTTGGAAATCCAGGTAAGTATTGGAAAATGTTTCCTTCCTGAAAATTTTTGAAACAAATCTTTGATTTGTAAAATCCTTAAGGATGATGACATCCAAGTAGTCAATCATGTCCTTAGAATGTTTGGCCTTGAAATTAAAGTAGGGACAAACCTGGTTAATATAATCCATGACTTCTTTTAAATGTACCTTGTCATTCTTCCATAAGATAAATACATCGTCCAGAAAACAGTGGTATGTAAATCAAAAAGGTTTGTAAATACTAGTAAAGATATATATATTTTTCCACACGTAAAGAACCAAATTGGCATATATGGGGACACATGTGGCCCCCATAGCTACCCCCTGTGTTTGCCTATAAAACTCACCTTCAGACGTGAAAAAAATACTATTTAACCCATACTCCATTACAGCCATAAGGAAATTAACCATTGTATCCGAAAAGGGAGAAAGCTCCCTGATAGCTTCATGGAAAAGTTCCAAACCCTCTTTGTGGGGAATTGAAGTAAATAAGTCAATGTCAATAGTAGAAAAAAATTCACATTGTCACCTGTAATTTTGGACAAAAAGTCCCACGAATCCTTAAGTATGTAGTCAATTGTATCAACAGTGTTTTTTTAAATTCTATCCACAAAAGTACACAAGGTGTGTGTAGAACTATTCCTGGCCGAAATAATCCTAAATGGAGGTTGCTCAGTACATTTGTGCACTTTAGGTATACCAAAGGCTGTTGGAACTAATGGGTACTCAGTGGTCAAAAAATTGTATAGTTCTACACACATTCCCCAAATAGTGGGATGAATTTACTCCTCTTATGCCTGGTGTACAGTGAGTAATCATTCTCCACAAACACTCTGCTGTCTCCTACTTTTGGTATTTTGTCCTTCTGCCACAGTTTTGTCAGAATCAACTCCTTCTGGTAGGTCTGCATCTTTACTATTAAAGGTCTAGGTTTCTTTCTCATAACCAGGTCTGGAGCATACACATGATGTGCTCTTTCATCTAACATCTCCTGCTGTGGAGTACCAGTCCAGTTGCTTATTTGTGCTTTCACAAAATTAATGCAGTCTGTTACTGCCAGCATCTCTGGTATAGCTGAAAATCTCAGGTTTTCCCTACATGCTCTGTCCTCTAATTCTATTATTTTTTTGGCACATCTCTTCCTGAGCAGTCTCATATTTAGCCAGCCTTTTCTTCATTTCAGCATTCTTCTGCTGTGGAATACCAGTCCAGTTGCTTGTTTGTGCTTTCATAAAGTTAATGAAGTCTGTTCCTTCCAGCTTCTCTGGTATAACTGAAAATCTCTGTTTTTCCCTTCATGCTCCGTCTTTTAATTCTATTATTTTTTTAAACATATCTTCTTGAGCAGTCTCATATTCAGCCAGCCTTTTTTCATTTCAGCCTCTGATTTTTGCAACTTTATCACCTTGTCTGAATATCTGTTTAAAACTTCTTCCATTTTTTCAGCCTTTTGTTGTTTGTGTTGATATACTCCATCAGTGATTTGTTTGTTTTAACCAGGTCTGTATGCATTTGCCTTATATCTTCCGGAAGGTTACTGGAAGTCATGTCTGGAGGTTGCATTGCATTTGGATGAACAGCTGCAGAACATTTCCCAGCCATTATTTCTTCCTCACTTTTTTAGCTGATTTTTTTTCCAGGTGCTTTGTATTTCTTTTTTTCCTGGCATCCAGCCACTACACTTACTAGCCAGTTACTGAAATTTACCCCTAAACACAAAAGTCTGTTGGCCTTGTCTGTTGAGTTTCTGTTTTCACACTAGGAGAGCTAGAGTTAAGCTGTTAACTCAATGTGCAGCTATTTGGAAGTATTCCAGGATGTTTCTTGTCCCCAGGAGTGAAGGCACCTAGAGGCAAATTCTGGATCTATCTCAGGTCAACACCTTTCTAAAGGTCCCTTCCATTTAAATGTTGTCCCTTCAAACCTTGTTTGTCTTCTTCTCCTTCCATTTCTGCTATTTCTGGGTTTCAAGAATGCCCAAATCCACATCCCCTTTTCCTAAAGTATTTGCATTTCTCTCGTCCTTGTATATTCATTTCTCTGCTTTTCCCTTTCTGCTGCTCCAAGGGTATTCACCAAATGCCTCACTCCTGTAATTCCCTTTTGCGTGATGAGAGGGGTTCAGATATTTCCTTGTCTAGACAACCTATTCATTCAGACTTCATTCCCCGAAGTACTGCTTCAAGACTTCCAATTTACTGTTTCTCTGTTGCAAAGCCTGGGATTTACCATAAACTTTCAAAAATCAGTCCTGGTTCCTTCTCAAGATCATGTTTTTCTTGGTTGCAGGATCCAGACCATTCTTATGTTGGCATCCCTGCCTCCCCCCCCCCAAGTGTTTCTCTCTGATTGCTTTTTCCAATCTCTACCTCTGGCTTCAGTCACAGCCAGAGATTTTCTCAGGATTCTTGGGTTTATGGCTTCCACCATTCCTATGCTGCCTCTGAATGAGAAAACTTAAGTGGTACCTCAAGTCAGTGTGGCTTCAACACTCATCTCACAGATTTCCTGGTTCCCTTCCTTCCCAGTCTCAGGTTCGAGCTTCAGTGGTAGATTCATCAGCTTTCTCTCAAACCAGGGCTGCCTTTCCAGTCTCCAGTCCCATCTCAAGAGTTTCTTTTGGATGTCTTGTACAGGGGTGGGGAGCTTCCTCCACTTAGGGTCCAGGGTATCTCCCCTCCTCATCAGAGGTCAGATCACATCAACATCAAGGAGATGAGAGCTCTCCTTTTACCTCTTCAGGCTTTTTATTCCCTCTTTCTTCCCGGACCCCTCAGAGTTTTCACCGACAATACCACATGTGATGTGATGTCAACAAGCAAGAGAGAACATGGCCCTGCCTTCTTTGCAGGCTTGCTCTTCAGGTCCGGGATCTAGCTGTCCAGTATCAAGTGACTCTTTAAGCTGTCTACATTCCTTCAGAACAGAATATAGTGGCAGACTCTTTGAGCAAGTACCTCACACAGGCGCAAGAATGGATGCTTCAGTTTCTGACATTGTCCATTGGTGGGGTAATCCTCAATTAGATCTTTTGCCTCCCCTCTGAACAGACAACTTCATTTCTTCTGTTCCAGAGTCACAAGTCTTCTGGCTTGGAAGGTGGATGGCCTATCTTTTTTCCATGGAAGGGGATGTTTCTCTATGCCTTCCCCTCCCTTTCCTCTTATTCCAAGGGCGCTACACAAGATCAGGCAAGACTTGTCCATAATCTTGCTGGTAACTCCTTTTTGGCCCAGACAGCATTGGTGTCCCCTTCTTTTTCACCTGGCCAAGGGCAATCACCACATACTGTGTCACCGGGTAGACCTTCTCGTACAAAACAAGGGGGTCTTTTATCTATCTTCACTTGTCCACTCTTCAACTGGGTAACATGGTTTTGATGCCTTTTAGGCACCTCTTTTCTGTGTATGTGCTTCAGGTCCTGCAGGAGGCCAGGAAACCCACTACCAGGAAATCATAGTCATCCAAATGGAAGAGATTTTTTGTCTGGTGCCTCTCTCTTAACCAGGCTCCATTTCAGTGGGGATTCCTATGGTTCTCTTTTATTTGTGTGATTTGCTTCATGCTGTATTGGCATATTGTTCAGTTAAAGCTCAACTCTCAGCAATTTCTGCCCTTGAATCCTCCTCTGGCCTCTAGGTTTGAGGTCAAACAATTTCTTAAAGGTAGCCTTCATATCAGGCCTCCCAGGAAGCATATTCTGCCTTCCTGGGGACCTCTGTTTTGTTCTTGAAAAACTGACTCAGGCTCCCTTTCAGCCTGTTGCTTCAGCTTCCTTGCAACATTGTACTTTGAAGACTGTTCTTCTTTTGGCCCTTACTTTAGCTAAGAGAGTATCTGACCTTCAGGCTCTTACGGCTTTTCCTCCTTTTTTATTTTTCCACAGGGACAGGGTACCCCTTCATACTAATCCTTCGTTTATGCCCATGGTGGTCAGTGAGTTGCCTCTTAATCAGTCTGTTAATTTGCTCTCCTGTTTTTCCTTCTCTGCTGTCTCTTCACATCTTGGATTTTCATAGGCAGCTCAGATATTATTTGGGTAAGACTAAGGCTCTTCACAAATCTGAGCAACTTTTTGTTTCTTTTCAGTCCAGGTCTTTGGGTTTGTCAGTTTCTAAACAAACCATCTCTTCCTGGATTTCTAAGGCCATTTCTTTTTGTTATTCCTTTCATGGTAAATATCTTTCCTCTTCTGCAAAGGCTCATTGTACCAGAGCTGTTGCTTTTTTCTGGTGTTTTTTTTTTTTTTCAAAGAATTGGATACCAGTTCCATCTCTGAGGCTGCTACTTGGACTTCTGTCCATACCTTCACTAAACATTACAAGTTGGATGCCGTTTCCAGAGCAAGAACTGGCTTTGCCAGGGCTGACCTGCATGGGTTTCTAGAGGGTTCTTGAGTGCTTTCCTCCTTTTAGGTTTCCTTGAGCATTTGTCCCTCTCTTAGTAATGAATACTGCAACAGTGGTATGGAAGGAGCTGGTACAGTTGTGTGAAATCTTACCATGACAGTAGCTGTTCTTTCACTGTTGCAGTATTCCTTCCCTCCCTCCTACCCCCGTCTGCACTTCTGTATTATTCTTGCCTTCCTGACCAGAGATTTTTTTCTTTTTCCTCCTTCTGGATACACATGTTCTTCCTAGTCCCTAGGGACATTTTTTTCCTCTTGGAGCATTTCAGTTCTGAGGTATACAAGTCCATACTTAACCTTTATGTCCTGCATCTTGCATGGGGTGCTTAAGTATGTTGTATGACTTAGAATCTCTAAAGGCTTTCGTATACTGGCCGCATGTTGGGATATCCATGCCGGGAGATTCCTTATGTAATGAATACTGCAACGGTGAAGAGAACATCTACTGTTATGGGAAGATTTTACACAATTGTACTGTCATAATTTGATCTCTGCTATAGTAGCCCAAGTAACATGGGTTATGTTGTACCTAGGAAGTAACATCCAGCTAGCTTCCCACACACCCAGGCCATTGGAAACTCAAGCAGAGCAGGTAGAAACCCAGTGGTCTGGGCACAAAGCCCTTCAAAGCTTTCTTGCTGTGGAAGAGCTCCACTTGCAGACTTTCAAGGATTGATGATCGACTAGTGTTTTTACATTGCTGGGTAGAGAAGTTCCTTTTGGGGATAAAACATTTTATATTTTAGTTTTATAACTGACAATATTTTTCTAAAAGAACTCTCTCTCTCTCTAGCTTAGTTTTACTGTTTTCGAGACTGTACTTTGACAGTTCTGTCAGTTGAAGTAATATGTTTCTTCTCGTGTGCTTTGTGTAGACTTTTGTTTTTCAGCAAGTTTACTTGCTTTTTATTGGTGATGGTTATTTTTTGGTGCTGCAGCAAGTGTGTTTTGTGTTTCTCCACTCTTATTTTTGTGAAAATGCTATTTTTTGATACCTTTTACAGACAATTACTGACATTGCTACTACTTTTGAGGCTTCTTTTTCAGCTTAACCATGGAACAACTCATTGGTTCTTCAGTTCTTCCTTCCTCTGAATACAAGCAAAAGAAAACAGCCTTTGCCAGTTTAGTAGGCTGCTTTTATGTCTCAGCTGCAGATTGGTGACACTGCAGTAACCATTTTAGGTTCCTCAGACCACTCATCTTCACTGAGTTCCTCTGATGTTGTCTGTTCAACCATCATGAACCAGGGTTTAGACACTTCCTCTGTGGCTGTCGGCATGTCCATTGCGGGCATGCGAGAACCACGTTTATCAGTCTCTGAGGGAGGAAGGGGGAATGCTTCTCTACCTGGCCAAACTACGGTACTTCTTCCCCTGGTTGATGTCCTTGACATGAGTCAGTCTATTTCTATGGCAATTCACAAGTAATCTCCGTGGTATCCCCGAAGTCTCAAAGCAACCCACTAAAGTGTAGTCGGTCTAAAAACAAAACCGTGTAAGAAACTTCTCTGTGTGGAAGATTTTCAGTCCATGTATTTCTAGTTAATCACTGTATATTAATCAGATCAGACAATAGTAGTAGAAGTAGCTAACGTAAACTCGTCAAGTCAAACAGTAGTATAAACAGTATATACTAAGTATATACTAGGTAGAGCAATAATAATTAGAATAATAATAATAATAATAGAATAATAGAATAAGTAGTATATACTAGGTAGAGCAGGACCAGCTCGAATATCACACTGATGTGGGAAGGGATGTGAATTTAACATGTGTACCAATAACACTTTGTTTTACAGCACAATAAACCACTCCCATGCCTGATAAAAAGTATATATATATTTAGAAAGCTTGTGAGGAAATTATTACTCTATTTTTGTTTTACTTGGATTGCTTGTCTGTGTACTTAATAAAGGATTTTCAACTGGAAACAGACTGCCTGCCTTGCTTGGATTACTTTTGAATACTTAGTAATGCTGTAGAATTATATATTTTCTATTATTACTTTTTGACTTGACGAGTTTACGTTCGCTACTTCTACTACTATTGTCTGATCTGATTAATATACAGTGATTAACTAGAAATATATGGACTGAAAATCTTCCACACAGAGAAGTTTCTTACACTGTTTTCTATGGCAATTCCTGATAAAAAAAAAATCATACGGGGTAAGATAAACGTTTAACTTTTGTGTTAACCTCTCTATGGATAATTTATTGAGCTTTACACATGACTAAGTTCACACTCTTACATTCTTGTTTACTGGTTAAAAAAAATATTTCATGGCTCTCAGTGTGAGGAATTGGAAGGAACAAATTCAGTTCTTTCCCCTCAGGCATCAGATTCTGATTCTGCGGAGAGAATTTCTTCTGATCTTCCCTTGGAAGAATTCTCCTTTTCAGAAACCATTGCTAGAATGAGTAATTTTTTCCAGTAGGAACAAAAGGGAAAACATATGTATTACAAGTGGAATTTCCTCAATTTTTGGCTATTCATCTTGTGCTTCCAACTTTGGATGATATTTGTTACAGCCTGAAACATGCCTGACAGCCAGCCTACAGCCCCTAAAAAGGCAGATAGACTTTATATAGGGATCCACAATCTTTCAAATACTTATTTTCTAATGTCCGATCTGAGCCTTCAGTGATTTCCGTGTTAAACTGTTTTGCAACTAATCATTTAGTAAGTACTATTCCTTCTTCCTCTGACAAGAGTGGCAAAGCTTTTGATTGATTGGCAAGATTGTATTCTTCTGCCCTTCCTTTTCAGAATTTTTAATTATGAGTCTCGCATATTAAGGTTTTTGCTTGACTCTTTTGAAAATGTGAGCAACATCACTGCCAGTTTTCCTTCATCTGAGGGTGAGTCATCTCTGAATTCTCTTACTGCTTCTGTTTTTCAGGTAATGAAGCATTCTTTGAAGTGTTCTTATGACTCCGCTAATGTATCTTCAAGAACAGCAACCGCTGGGACTGTTATGATAAGATTTGCTTTGTTCTGTTTTCAGATTTTGCCTGAAGATGTAAAACCTGAAATATTGAAATTTTGATATTTCCTTTGATATTAATTTCCTTTGATAGGGATATTTAGACCATCTGCTACTGAGGTCCTGAAAATGTTTGATGAAATGGGAAAACTGGTTTAAGGGGTGACTCCCAATTTTTTAGCCTTCACTCTCCATGTTAAAGGTCTCATCCCCAATTCAGGATACTTTTATAAAAGGAAATATTAGTTTTGACAAACTGCAAGCAAACACATTCAAAAATGGAATACAAGTTCCAAGAAGGGAAGAGTCTCCCAGAGTCAAGGACATTACAAGTCTGAGTGACTATTTGCAAATGGTAAGTCACTCCACCACCCTACTGCCCTCGCACTCCTTTACTACTTTCCCAAAATCTGGGACTCCAGTTCTCTCTGTAGCAACAAGTAATCTCAGACAAACAGGTTTTGCGAGTTATCCATCAGGGATTCAGGTGGTAGTGAAAGTCCCTTCCTCTTTTCCAGGGAGTCCTCCTCATCCTCCAGATCAAACTTTTTTATTTCCTGTGTCATTCAGCATCTGTTGGAGCAAAGGGTAGCAAAACCTGTCCTTCTTTCTCTTGCAGGGGAAGGCTTTTATTCAAGGATGTTTCTGGTACCACAGTAGCTTCATGTGCACCAGTCCTAGATCTTTCCTTTCTAAATCAGTTTATGAAAGTTCCAAAGTTCAACACGCTCTCTTCACAACCTGTTGCCTCTTATTCCCCCTTTTAGTTTTTTGGAAACTTTAGATTTGAAGGATGTTTATTGGCACATTCCATTATAATCAGATTTCAAGCATTTCTTGAGATTCTCTGTGTCTGGATTGCACTTCAAGTTCCATGCATTGTCCTTTGGTCTGTCCACTGCTCCAAGAATGTTCACAAAGTATCTGGCTCTAGTGATAGCCTATCGCAGACTGCAAGGTTTTCACATATTTTCCCCATTTAAATGAGTTGCTTGTCATTTCAGAGTCCTTTTTGAAGTGTCAGGAATCTGTTACATGGGTAAGAGATCTCCTTTGCATACCACAGAAAAGTATTTCAATGGTGCCTTGTGGCTGCATCTGTTCAAAGCACTTTTCACCCACAGAAAAAAATAAATCTATGTCTAGATCTTTTCCTGAGTTTTTCTGATCAATTGAGGACTTCAGCAAGGGAATTTCTAAGGATTCTGGGATTAATGGCATCTATTGTACTCGTGATTCCTCTAGCCAGACTCCACATGAGAAGATTCAGAGGTACCTGAAATTTGTATGGTCGCAACATCAGTATCCCCTGACATTTCAAATTCCTGTTGTGGAATTTGCAAAAAGGAAAATGATTCGGTGTTGAAGCCAGTTGTATCTGAATCCAGGTCTCCATTCTCCCTTCCAGCTCCTCATCTCTTTCTAATAACAGATGTTCCAGATTCTACTTGTAGGCATCTGTGTCTTTGAGGGTAAAACTGCAAGGTCTTTGGAACAAAAAGACAGACAAAAGCACGCAAGCATCAAAGAGATGTTGGCAGTAGTAAATGCACTTGACTTTCAACTGTCTGTGGTCACCAGGACCTTTACTAATGATAATACAAAAGAGCACGCTGAACTTGTAGAAACGCTTTTTAATAAAACAGAGCTATTGGGAAAACAAATCCCTTCATCAGTGTACAACACATCATATCAAAAACTTTCTTTTAAATAGTGAAACAGATGAAATCACATGGTGTAAACCCCCCCCCAGTAAACATACTGACATAATTAAAAGACAATCAACACGCACTTAATACATTATTAGTGTCCACACAATAATGGCTTACTTAAGAGCCATTTGTTTTAAAACTGGTTTTATTGTAACCATTGTGTTTAAACCAGGAAAAGAATCAGCGTTCAAACGTAAAAATCCATTCATATTCCATTAATTCCAGCTTGTTATTATGATCACCTCCTCTTATATTTTTTACCAAGGTTTGTATCACTCTAAACCCGTATGTATGCTCTGGACCACTATCTAATATATGTTTAGCAAGAGGGTTGGTTAATACTTTTCTTCTAATATCAGAATGATGTTCAATTATATGGTCCCTTAACCTCCTTATTGTCTTTCCTACATAAAATGAGGGACAAGTACAACAGATGTTCTTCGTGTTTCACTGTTGCAGTCATTACATTTGGGGTAATCTGCTGGCAGGTTGCCCTCAGTCAGCCTGATTAACAAAGTCTTGGGTCCTGCGTCAGCTGCTGTCCCTTCTTCCATGACAACAGGTCATCAGGGGTATAAAACATGCAGCCGACGCCATTTTCATCAGTCTTTCTTGCCGCGCGGTGCCCAAAACAGTTCGCAAGTGCAGACTCCTGAAATTTTCGTTTTCAAATTTCAGAACCGAAGTCTTCAACCTAAAGCTAAGTACCCCGTTGGGGAAACTTTTTCTTGCTCCTTACTGATGTCAGTAAAAGTTAATAATTGTATTACTTGTGGAAAGCAAATACCTCATAAGGATTTTCATTTGTACTGTATTCCTTGCCTAGACCGTGACCACAACGTGCCTTGCTGTCGGTTTTGTGCTAAATTTAATTAACGCAATATTAAGCGTCGGTATATTTTTGCATCAAAATATTTTGGCTCAAAATTTAACTATCCAGAAATGTCGTCGGTTAGCAATCCGACTACCGGAATACATAAAAATGCATAGAAAAAGACAGACAGACCGTCGAGGTCCAAAACCGACGACGAAGCTTCACCTAAGCCAGTCGCCAGTACTCAGTGAGGTGCTTTCGCAGCCCCTGATACCCACTACTTTTGAATCGCAGGCCTCTACTGAGACCCATTCAGAGTCCAGTATGCCGCGAGACACTAAGTATTGAACCCACGGATGTCTCTATCTTAGATGAGTCCGGAGTCACTGAGCAAGTACCGGCTTCCGAGGGTGTTTTCAGGCCTAAAGATTTGTATATTAAACAGATGCCATCTTATCACATTATATTATTATATTGTTATATTACATCATATTTATATATTTATTCATCACATTTAGTATTCAAAGTGGCTATTTAATTAATTAATTATTTATTTAGTAATTCATTTATTAATATATCTATTTATTTATACATTGATTCGTTAAAATTATTCATCTGTTCATCTACATATTTATTAAGTATTGAATGTATTTAAATGTATTAATCAACCATCAATTATTTTATTTTATTTTATTAATTCATTAATTCATTAATTAATTGTATAAGTATAGAAGTCATATAACACTGTAAAATAAGAGTATGTAATTTAATATAAGATTCTAATGCAGTATCTTTATTCAAATGATTATGTTTTCACAGGTATTTGACAAGTACATTCATTATACTGCCACAAAACAAGTACTCAATTTAAATCACAGAAGGTTTTTATCAGTGTTCACTTATACTTTTATTTCCATTTCTATTCTGTTTTTATTATGTGTATTTATTGTGCTTCTCCGTTTTATTAATTTATTGACATTTATTCACATTCATTCATTTATTTATCATTTGGTTTAGTATCATGCTTTAGTTCTGGTTGACAGTAGAATGACTAGTTATAAACAATATTGCCTACTTTAAGATCCTGAGATTCTTTCTGAAATGCCTGCATCAAGCAATAGTATCTAATTAATTAAGTAATTGAGTAATTGAACAGTTTATCTGTTTCACTTTGGCGCCCTTTTTTTACTTCTTTTGTATAAATAGAGGCTTTTAAATGTTATATGTACTGTCTGATGAAGCGTAGTGGTAGCTACGCGAAAGCACTTACAGTTAATAAAGGTTCTTTGCTGTATTCATCCTGGAATATGTGATATTTTTACTGGGAAAGTGAAGTTGTCATTTTGGTTTCGTTGATTCGAGCACTTTGATTTTTGTGAACATTGAGTTATCTACAGAACTTCCTAACTGCCTTCTACAGTTTCGTGGTGAGAGAGCCTGGTTGTTATCACCATTTTATCTGCCTTGTTGCTACAGGCACTCTCTCTAGCTACCGGTGAAAAGTTTTTTGCTTCAATCTAAAAAAGAGGCTTAGGGATTTCCTTCTTCTTCCTCACCATAGGCCTTTGGCTATACCTCCTGATGTTCATCATGTTTCACTGTTGCAGTCATTACACTTGGGTTATCCTGCTGGCAGGCAACCCTCAGTTGGCCCGAGTTCCAAAGTCTTGGTCCAGCATCGGCTGCTTTCACCTCTTCCCTGACGTCAGTGCACCAGGAGTATAAAAGTTGCAACCGACGCCATTTTCTCCAGTCTTTCTTGCCGCGCGGTGCTCGAAGCAAAAGCAGTTCGCAAGTGCCGGTCGGCCAACTCCTGAGATTTTCAAAATTGAGTTTCAGAACCGAAGTCTTCAATAAAGCTAAGTACCCCATTGGGGAAACTTTTTATTGCTCCAGACCGATGTCAGTAAAAGTTAATAATTGTATTTCTTGTGGGAAGCAAATACCTCATAAGGACTTTTACTCTTACTGTATTCCTTGCCTGGGCCCTGACCACGACGTTACTAGTTGTCGGTTTTGTGCTAGATTCAATAAACACACTATTAAATGTCAGTTTGATTTTGCTTTACATTATTTTAGCCGAAGGTTTAATTACATAATGCCGTCGGAACAACCGACGACCGGAATTTATAAAAAACGCAAAGACAAAGAAAAGGACAGGCATCCGAGGTCCAAAACCGATGACGAAGCCTCTTCTAGGCCAGTCGCCGGTTCTCAGTGAGGTGCTTTCGCAGCCCCTGACACCCGCTACCTCAGAGCCACAGGCCGTTACTGACAGCCACGTGGAGACACCGAGGCCTGTGGAAACTCAAGGTATTGGACCTACGGAAACTATTCCCTCAGATGGGTCCGGAGCTGCTGAGCAGGCATCGGCTTCTGAGGGTGTTTTCAGACCTTCACAGCTTACAATTAAGCCCACTACAGCAGCAAAGGCAAAGTCAAAAACACCATTAAAGACAAGGAAACAAGTACAGCATTCTTCAGAACAGTCATCCATGCCAAACAAACAGATGCTTAAAGTGGCCGAAGACCTCATTACTTTAATCAGGGGTTCCCATCCCCCTCCTGACAAAAGGCGTAGGGAAAACACTGACTATGATTCCTCTGACCAGGTTTCCATTTCGTCTGATTCCTCTTCTGATCAGGGTTATTCCCTCCCTCCCTATGAGGACTCTGATGCAGAAGAGTCTATACCTTCAGTCTCTCCACCTGAGGATTATTCTTTTGGGGAAACCCTGCACACCATGAGGGAGCATTTCCATTGGGAGAGCCAGGATTATTTAGAATCCAAGAAAAGGCTCAGAGACTTCCTTTTATTGCCTCAGCACAGGCCCCTGGCTATCCCCCCTGTGCTTGATATTGTTGATGTGAATCCAGTCTGTCTCCTGATTCCTTACCCCCTGCACCAGTCAAGCCAGATAGGTACTACAGGGTCCCTGACTCTCATATATTTCTTTACAAAAACCCCGCTGCAGACCCAGAAACAATTTCACAGGGTCTTAAAGGGGTTAAGGCTTCCACTGTTAAAAATCCTGTCCCCTCAGACACGGATTCCAGAGCTATGGACAGATGGGGGAAAAAGTTTACACTTCTGCTACTTTAGCTGTAAGAGCTTTAAACTGCCAGTTTCACATACTTAAATATCAACAGTACCTCATGTCATTGCTAAAACAGAAAATGGTTTCAAATTCAGAAAGTGCTGACAGTAAGGAAATGCAGGATGTATTGCATGCAGTTGAACAAGTGGGAAAGCATTCTCTGCAATGTGGTTTTGATTCATTAGAGGCTTCTTGTAGAGCCGCAGTTACAGGCTCTGTTATTCGAAGGCATGCTTGGTTAAAAGAACAAAGTTTACCTGACCATGTTAAAGTAAAATTATTGGATGCCCCACTACAGCATGATACTTTGTTTGGTGCTAAGGCAGAAGAGGTGTTAACGAAAATGGAGGATAAAGCAAAATCAATGCAGACAGTGAAAGATTTCTTACAGGTTCAACCACCTAGATTTAGCAGAAACTGGCCTTCAAAAAATTGGTCCTTTCCAGTGTCAGACAGGCCACAAAGAGGCAGATACAGACGCCCAAGAGGCAGATCGCAGCCACAAGGCTCCTACAGACCTAAACAATGGGGTGCTTCAGCCCCCAAAGGAGGGGACGACAAATCACAACCTTATAGGAAACAGTCCCAATGACTTCCCTCTACAAATGCCAAGTACTTACCTTTTGACAGCACCTCTAGGGGGAAAGCTAGCACTTTTGTCAAAAAAAATTGGCATATGATCACCCAGGACCAATGGGTGCTGAATATTGTTTCTCAGGGTTACAGGTTCCACTTCCACACGCTTCCAAAACCAAAAGGTATGCCAGACCTGCCTCAAAACCAATGAGCAGAGGCACAAAAACAGATTGCTGCTCTTATGGACATGGGAGCTATTCAAAAAGTTCCACAGCAAGAACAGGGACAAGGATTTTACTCAAGACTTTTCTTAGTACCCAGAATGGACAAAGCCTGGAGACCAATACTGAACCTGTCAATCCTAAATACTTTCCTGGATGTTCCAAAATTCAAAATGTTAACACTACAGCAACTTCTGCCCATGCTGGGCAAGAAGGCTTGGCTAGTCACTTTGGACCTCAAGGAGGCATACCTGCATGTCCCAATCAGATAATCTTGCAGAAGATACCTCAGATTCATAGCAGGCTCAATGCATTACCAATTCTCTGCACTGCCCTTTGGCTTATCTACTGCGCCCAGGGTCTTCACAAAATGCCTGGCACCAGTAATTGCATTTTGCAGACAAAAAGGAATTCATATATATCCCTACTTGGACGACTGCCTTATTCAAGCAGAGAGCACGGACATTCTTCTAAAACATCTGGCGTTTGTAAATAGATTACTAATTTGCCTAGTGTACACAGTAAACGAAAAGAAATCAAAACTAGAGCCCTCTCAAGAGATAATATTCCTGGGTGCAAGCTTAAATGCAACTGCCCAGATGGCTTAGCTCACGCCAGACAAACAAAGGCAACTGACTCATTACTTTCAAATGATGGCAACAAAAACCCAGCTCCCTGCAAGAAAAATTCTGCAGGCCCTGGGCTTCATGGCATCCTGCATTCTACTAATTCCATATGCAAAACTGAGTATGAGGAAACTACAATGGTATCTAAAAAGTGTTTGGACTCAACATTTTCACAGCCTGGAGACAATCATTACTTTAATTCCCTGCCTACAACAAGAGTTTGGATGGTAGTCCCAGGCCTGTCACCACAACAAGGGACAGCCTTTCACCTTACCCACAGCCAGGCAGACAATAACAACGGATGCATTGGATTATGCCTGGGGGGCACATATGGCAGGAAAATGTATTCAGGGCACGTGGCCCAAGGAACAAATGCATCTTCACATCAATCAAAAAGAGATGCTAGCTGTACAGAATGCCCTGACAGCTTTCAAGGACCTACTACATCCAGGACAACTATTAATAAAGACGGACAATACCACAGTTATGTGGTACATAAACAAGCAAGGGGGCACACATTCCTACCCCCTATGCAGGCAAGCCATGACTTTATGGAACACAGCATTGACCTATCAAGTATATCTGCAGGCACAATTCCTGCCAGGAACAAAAAATACACTGGCAGACGAACTAATCAGAAATCTCAAGGATCCTCATGAATGGAAACTAAATCCACAAGTGTTCAGCATGATAGCTAGGAAATGGGGACGCCCAGACATAGATCTTTTTGCCTCCCCTCACAATTACCAAATACAGAAATTTTGCACAAGAACTTGTCACTCTCAAGCATGGAAAGTGGATGCTCTATTTTTCAGCTGGAAAGGCCTGACAGTCTATGCCTTCCCTCTGATGCCTCTTCTTACCAAGGTGCTACTAAAAGTCAGACAAGAAAGGCCAAACATGATCCTGATTGCCCCAGACTGGCCCCGCCAGCACTGGTACCCAATCCTAAAGAGTTTGTCTCAAGGCCCAGCTTGGCTTCTACCTCAAATTCCTCATCTTCTGACACAACAAAACAATCAGATTCTGCACAGTCAACTCAGAACCTTAAACCTGGCAGCATGGCAGATAATGTAGCCACTCAAACTGCACCTCTCTCTAAAGCTGTTATGAATGTCATTTTAGAAGCCAGGAGGCCCAGCACTAGGAAATCTTATGCAGAAAAATGGAAGAGATTCTGTGATTGGAACCAGGCACAAGGGCTCGAACCACTTGTCCCTAACATACCTCAGATTTTACAATACCTGACTGAGATGCTGGACAAAGGCTTATCTTTCTCATCTATTCAAATCCATGCCTCTGCCATTTCAGCCCATTACAATGCGGAACCTCCTATTTTTTCACATCCTCTACTACGACAGTACCTCAGAGGGGCAAAAAATATAAGACCCCCAAGGAGAACACCAGTACCTACTTGGGACCTCAATTTTGTTTTAGAAAAACTCACACTGCCTCCTTTTGAACCAGCCAGCACAGTTAATCTAAAATTCTTATCATGGAAAACTGCTCTGCTCCTAGCAATAACTTCAGCAAGAAGAGTCTCAGAGTTACAGGCATTAATGGCTGTGGAACCTTTGCTCATTTTTCATCAGGACAGGGTTTCTCTTAGGACAAACCCAACATTCATGCCAAAAATGGTCTCCCATGTGGCCTTAAACCAAACCATTCATTTACCTACGTTTTACCCAAAATCCCAGAATAAAGGGGAGAGACTTCTGCATGCTTTGGATATACACAGACAGCTACGATTTTACTTGGACAAAACAAAAGCTTTCAGAAAAACTGAGCAACTGTTTGTAGCCTATGCTGCAGGATCACAAGGAAAGCCTATTACAAAGAAGACAATCTCAAAATGGATAGGACACTGCATTCGCTTCTGTTATGCACAACATGGCAAATCAGTGCCTAAGGACATTAGGCCTCATTCTACCAGAGCAGCAGCCACTTCAGCAGCTTTCCTCAGAGGGGTACAAACCAAAGACATATTAGAAGCTGCAACCTGGAGCTCAGTGCACACTTTTACCAAGCACTACCACTTACCTCTCTACTCTAAATCCAGAGCAGGCTTTGCCACTGCAGTTCTGCAGGGCCTGGTATAATCCAATTTAGACACAGCTGCACAACCTCAGCTTTGGGATTCTACCCAAGTGTAATGACTGCAACAGTGAAACACGATGAACATAGTACAGTTGTGTACCTACCATAAATGTAGATGTTCGAGTGTATTCACTGTTGCAGTCCAGGTTACCCACCCACCATCCCCATTGTTTCATTGCTGGGAAGTTTCTGTACTTCTCATCTCTATACAACCTATGTGGTGTATTTGCTTGTAGATGAAGGAAATGTTTATAGTAATATATGCATGTTTTTTGGCATAATTTTATCTTTCCAGCCTTCCTATCTGGGGGGCACCTGACATCTGGGGCTAGAAAAACTGAAGAAAATGGCGTCAGTTGCAACTTTTATACCCCTGGCACACTGACATCAGGGAAGAGGCGACAGCAACCGACGCCGGACCAAGACTTTGGAACTCGGGCCGACTGCGGGTCACCTGCCAGCAGGATAACCCAAGTGAAATGACTGCAACAGTGAATACACTCGAACATCTACATTTATGGTAGGTACACAACTGTACTTTCTAGACATTGTTGATGATGATTTCTCAGAATCCAGCATGGCTCCTGATTCCCTGCCTCTGGCTCCTAGTAAGCCAGACAGATATTACAGGGTTCCTGACTCCCACAAATTCCTCTTTAAAAACCCTACTGCTGACCCTGAAACCGTTTCTCAGGGTCCCAAGGGCGTTAAGGCTTCTACTGCTAAAAATCCTACCCCTTCTGATAGAGACTCCAGGGCACTGGATAGATGGAGTATGAAGGTTTACACGTCTGCAACCTTGGCAATCAGGGCTTTAAACTGTCAATTTCATATGCTTAAATATCAGCAACATGTCATGGGCTTACTTAAACAGAAAATTATGTTGATTTCTGACTGTGTGGAAAATAAAGAGTTGCAGGATTTAGTGCATTCAGCTGAACAAGTTGGAAAGCATACTTTGCAATGTGGTTTTGATGCCTTGGAGGCCTCTTGCAGGGCCACTGTAACTGGATCCGTGATAAGAAGGCATGCTTGGCTCAAGGAGCAAAATGTGCCTGATCATGTTAAAGCAAAATTGTTGGATGCTCCTTTACAACAGGACAGTCTGTTTGGTAATAAGGCAGACGAAGTTTTGAAAAATATGGAAGATAAAGCTAAATCTATGCAAACTGTAAAAGATTTCCTACAAGTGCAGCCACCCAGGTTCAGTAGGCACTGGCCTACTAAGAATTGGTCCTTTCCAGTACCCACCAGAGGCACTCAGGTCAAACCCAGACACTCCAAAGGCTCCAGGTTTCAGTCACAAGGAACTTATAGAACAAAACAATGGGGTGCCTCCTCCAAATCTGGAAGTAACAAGGCACCTTCCTACGGTAAACCGTCTCAATGACTTTCCTCTGCAGTCATCAAGCACTTATCTTTTGGCCGCCCCTTTGGGGGGAAAACTGGCACTTCATGCACGAAACTGGCAACTAATTACCCAGGACAAGTGGGTTTTAAATATAGTATCCCAGGGATACAGATTTCATTTCCACATGTTGCCAATCCCAAACGGATGGCCAGATCTGCCTCCAAATCAGTGGGCAGAGACCCAGAAACAAGTTATGTCCCTCATGAATATGGGGGCTATTCAGCCAGTACCAGAAAAGGAAAAGGGACAAGGATGTTCTTCGTTCCCCATTGCTGCAGTCCTTACTATTGGGGTATAGTCCTGGTACCTAGAAAAGACAAATCATGGCGTCCAATTCTGGACTTATCCATTCTAAATACATTTCTGGACATTCCAAAATTCAAGATGCTGACTCTACAACAGGTACTGCCTATGCCAGGCAAGGATGCCTGGCTGGTAACTCTAGACTTAAAAGAGGCTTACCTGCATATCCCAATCAGGGAATCTTGCAGAAGATACCTCCGCTTCAAAGCAGGCTATTTGCATTACCAGTTCTCTGCACTGCCCTTTGGCTTATCTACTACGCCCAGGGTCTTCACAAAGTGCCTGGCACCAGTGATTGCATTTTGCAGACAAAGAAACATTCAAATGTATCCTTACCTGGATGAGTTCTAATTCAGGCAGAAAACAGGGACACTCCTCTAAAACATCTGGCGTTTGTAAAAAGACTTCTAACTTGTCTAGGGTACACCATAAATGAAAAGAAATCACAACTGGTACCCTCTCAAATAATTACATTCCTGGGTGCAAACTTGAATACAACTGCCCAGATGACTTACCTTACGCCAGAAAAAACAAATTCAATTCATGACTTACTTCAAACAAGTGGCCACAAAAACCCAGCTATCTGCAAGACAAATTCTGCAGGCCTTGGGGTTCATGGCTTCCTGCATTCTAATAATTCCATATGCAAGGCTGCATATGAGGAAACTTCAGTGGTACCTAAAAAGCTTATGGAGTCAACATTGTCACAGCCTGGAAACAATGATTCCTATCATTCCTTGCCTGCAGCAAGAGTTCCTATGGTGGGCAGAGGCCTGCCACCAAAACAAGGGACTGACATTCATTCCACCCCCTGCCACCCAAACCCTGACTACAGACATATCAGATTATGCTTGGGGGGTGCATCTGGCAGGGAGATGCATTCAGGGCCAGTGGAGCCCAAATCCAATGCACCTACATATCAACCAGAAAGAGATGCTAGCTATACAGAATGCTGTGACAGCCTTCAAGGACCATCTTCATCCAAGACAACTACTGATAAAGACAGACAATACCACAGTCATGTGGTACATAAACAAGCAGGGGGGTACCCATTCCTACCCCCTTTGCAGACTAGCCTTGGCTTTGTGGAACACGGCCTTGACTTATCAAATACATCTACAAGCTCAATTCCTGCCAGGAAAGCAAAATACTCTGGCAGACGAACTAAGCAGAAATCTTATGGACCCACATGAATGGAAACTGGATCCGCAAATCTTCAACATGTTGACACGCAAATGGGGAAGCCCAGACATAGATCTTTTTGCCTCACCCCAAAACTATCAGTTGGACAAATTCTGCACAAGAATTCATCACAAAAAAGTTTGGAAAGTGGAAACCTCTCAGTCTGTGCCTTTCCCCCTCTGCCTCTGCTCTCCAAGGTCTTACTCAAAGTCAGACAGGAAAAAACAAAAATGATTCTGATTGCTCCAGACTGGCCTCGCCAACACTGGTACCCGCTCCTACGCAATATGTCGCAGCTTCCTCTGTGGTACCTGCCTCAGATACCTTATCTACTGTCTCAGCAGAACTATCAAATCTGCACACTCAGCTCCAAACTCTTGAGTCTTGCAGCATGGCTAATCAACTAATTTCACCAGTTACGTCTCTCAGCAAACCTGTGATGGATGTCATTTTGGAGGCTAGAAGGCCTAGTAGTAGAAAATTTTATACTGACAAATGGAAAAAATTCTGCGCCTGGAACCAAGCACAAGGAATAAGTACAGCAATGCTAGATATTCCTCAGATTCTGCAATATTTCACAAGGGCCTATCTTTTTCTTCCATAAAAATCCATACCTTTGCCATTTCAGCTCATTACAACACAGAGCCTCCCCTCTTTTCTCATCCCCTGCTAAAGCAGTACCTCAGAGGGGCCAAACGTTTAAGACCTCCAGTAGAGCACTAACTCCTGCATGGGACCTCGATTTTGTGTTGGAAAAACTCACTCTGCTCCTTTTGGCCAGCTGCTACTGCAGACCTAAAATTTCTCTCTTGGAAGACAGCTTTTCTTTTAGCAGTCACTTCAGCTAGAATGATTTCAGAACTACAGGCCCTCATGGCAGTGGAGCCTTTTATCATCTTTTACCCGGACAGGGTGGCTCTCAGGACCAATCCATCATTTATGCCTAAAGTGGTATCTAGTGTGGCAGACCATTCATCTGCCAACCTTCTTCCCTAATCCACAGAACAAGGGTGAGCAGATTCTGCATTCATTGGATGTACACAGACAACTAAGATTCTACTTAACTAGAACAAAATCTCTTAAGAAACTCTGAGCAATTACTGGTGGCATTTGCTGCAGGGGCAGAGGGAAAGACTATTTCAAAGCAGACTATTTCAAAATGGATAAGCCATTGTATTAGTTTCTGCTACATGCACCATGGTAAACCTGTCCCCAAGGGGATCAGATCCCATTCAACCAGGGCTGCATCTACTTCTGCAGCCTTTGTCAGAGGGGTTCTTACCAGAGACATTCTAGAAGCTGCTACCTGGAGGTCAGTTCATACGTTCACCAAACATTACCACTTACTTCTCTCTTCTAAATCCAGAGCAGGCTTTGCCACTGCTGTCCTGCAGGGCCTTATAGCTGCTCCTAATGCTGTATAATTCCATCCTCCCAACCATAGCTTTGGGACTCTACCCAAATGTAAGGACTGCAACAGTCAAACACGAAGAACATAGTACAGTTGTGTACACTTACCATAAATATAGCTGTTAGAGTGTATTCACTGTTGCAGTCCTGGTTACCCACCCTCCAGCCCCCTGTTTTTCTCTTACTATACCTCTTCTTTCCTTTACTATGCTTAAAAGCCTTTTTGGTGTATTTGCTTTTATTTGGAGGTATATTTCTTGTGTTCTAAAGTACGTGTGTGTATATATATATATATATATATATATTTTTTGCTCCCCATTTGGGGGGCACCTGACATCTGGGGCAAGAAAAACTGATGAAAATGGCATCGGCTGCATGTTTTATACCCCTGATGACCTGACGTCATGGAAGAAGGGACAGCAACCGACGCAGGACCCAAGACTTTGTTAATCAGGCCGACTGAGGGCAACCTGCCAGCAGATTACCCCAAATGTAATGACTGCAACAGTGAATACACTCGAACATCTACATTTATGGTAAGTGTACACAACTGTACTGTCTCTAAGTACACTATAAAAGTTGTGTTACATATAGCAGATGGTTTAAATAGGTACTTCTTTTTAGTTACTGGATGAATAAACTCACTCTCTTGGGTTATAAATTTACAACTGGAACAATTCAGACATGGAATGGTCCCTTTCTTGTTAAAATTTTTATGAGGAATAGTCAGCTTCATATCCTTATAGCAGAGACATTGTTTTAGATTTCTACAATTTCTGAAAGCAAATTGGGGTCTGTTATTAATATACTTATCTATTTCTGGCATTGCTTGCAGTATAACCCAATTCTTAGCAATAACATCCATTATAATATGTGAAGCTCTGCTATAACTCATAACATATCCGAGCTCTGACTTTTGCCTATTACGGATTCTTTTTGTCCCATCTATTAAGTTAAAGAATGGCTTAACATTGTTCTCTCTTTCATCAAAAACTTATTTTTTTATACTTTCCAAAAGACGTTTATCATAACCTCTTATTTTAAAATCACATAACATCTCAGTCATCTGACAAAGACATCTATCCATATCAGTATTGTTTCTACTAACTCTCAAGAGCTGTCTTTGGACAATAACCCTAAATATGTGCCCAGGGTGCATACTCTTCCAATGTAAATACCTATTTGGCTGCACATCTTTTTTGTATATGGTAGTATCAATTCTGACCCCATTTTTAATTATAGATACATCTAGAAACTGTATGCTGTCCTTAGAATAGTTCATTTTACATTTCAAAAATTTACTAGTGGTATCTAGATATGGGACAAAAATTAAATAATTCCTTTTCATTTCCATCCCATAGTAAAAATACGTCGTCCACAAATCTCATTAAAGATAACTTCAGATTCCCAACTACTCAGGACTAAATTCACATAGGTATTAGCTACAGATGTCCCCATAGCTACTCCTGAGGTCTGATGAAAAAGTTGTTTATCAAACAAGAAAACATTAGTAGTAAGGACTATGTCTAATAACTCACAGATGGTCTCTTATCTGTCTTGGGGTATGTTTCTCTTATCTAACCATACTAAGTGCATTTGATGTGTTGATTGTCTTTTAATTATGTCTGTATGTTTATTGGGAGGGTGTACACCATGTGATTTCATCTGTTTCACTATTTAAAAGAAAGTTTTTGGTATGATGTTTTATACACTGGTGAAGGGATTTTTCCCCCGAAAGCTCTGTTTTATTAAATAACGTTTCCAGTGTGCTCTTTTGTATTTGGATTGTTTGCTGTGCTTAGATTTATTGGTTGTAGATCGTTTGTGCAGGACACCTTTACTAATGATCACATAACCATTCTACAGTGATGTGATACATAAACAAACCGTCGGTTCCAGAGTTTACTGTCTGTGCAGATTTGCTATGGTAGCCTGAAATAAAGCAATTCAACACAGTCTTACTCTACAGGTTTCTTACATTCCTTCAGAGCAAAATGTTTTGTGACAAACAAGCTGAGCAGGACCGGGACAAACCCTCATGAATGAAAATTGAACCAGGGATCTTCCAGGATTTGATCTAGCTGTGGAGAACACCTCAAATAGATTGTTTCACCTCCATATACTATAAACTGCTAGCAAAGCTTTCCTCCTTACAAGCAGGCCTGGAAAACAGATGAATTCTCTTTCTTAGACAGGAATGTTTCTGTGCCTTTCCACTGATATCCAGGGTCATTCTGAAGATGCAGAAGGGCTCTCCAAAGATCACTGTGGCTACTTCCTTCTGGCCCAGAGAACAGTGGTTGTCCTTTCTTTTGGAAATAGCCAAGGGCAATTATCACAAGTTTCCTCACAAACTAGACATATGCACGTAACATAGAGGATATTTGATACACCCTAACTTGATACAGCTTCAACTGACAGGCAGGATGGTAGAATTTTAATACATTTTAGGCACCTGTTTTATGAGGACTTGCAGCAGGTTATTAGAAGATAAAGAAATTCGTTACTAGAAAATCGTATATAAGCAAAAGGAAACAATTTTCTGCTTAGTGTCAAATTAAGAACAAAAACCCTTTTAAGGCTAGTATTTCTCTGGTTCTACAATATTTGTGTGAGTTGTTATCCTCTTGCCTTTCATATTCCTCTGTCATGTTAATTTGTCAGTCATTTCAGCATGCCTGCCCATGGATTCCTCTCTGTCAGTGTATGCTGTTATCAACCTTTTTTTGAAAAGGGCTTTACTTGTCTATGTAGACAATGGGTGGCTCCTCTTTGGGATCTTCATTTTTATTTGGTGGGGGGGGACTAACTCTTGCTCCATTTCAACCAGGTCATCAGGCTGATTTGAGGTTCTTAACATGAAAAACGGTGTTGTTCTTCATGTTTCACTGTTGCAGTCAGCACATTTGGGTTATCTGCCTGCAGGTAGCCCTCAGCCAGCCTGAATACCAGAGTCTTGGATTCCTGCGTCGGATGCTGTCTCTTCTTCCATTACATCAGGTCGTCAGGGGTATAAAACATGCAGCCGATGCTATTGCATCAGTCTTTCTTGCCGCACAGTGCCAGAAGCAGTTCGCAAGTGCAGGTCGGCCGACTCCTGAAATTTTCGTTTTCGAGTTTCAGAACCAAAGTCTTCAAAAAAGCTAAGTACCCCATTGGGGATCCTTTTTCTTGCTCTTAACTGAAGTCAGTAAAAGTTAACAGTTGTCTTAATGGTGGAAAGCAAATACCTCAAAGATTTTCATTCGTACTGCATTCCTTGCTTAGGCCCAGACCATGACATCCCTTGCTGTTGGTTTTGTGCCTTTTTCAACCCCCGAACTATTCGTCATCAGGTTATATTTGCAGAAAATTATTTTAGTACTCGGTATAACTGTCCAGAAGTGGCTTCGGTAAGCCATCCAACTACAGATATTCCGAAAAAACATAAGGATAAAGACAGAGATAGACCGCATAGGTCCAAAACTGACAACGACGCTTCCGTTAAGCAAGTCGCCAGTCCACCGGTACTCAGTGAGGCGCTTTCGCAGCCTCAGATACCCGCTACCTCAAATTCGTAGGCCTCTACTGAGACCCATTCGGAGTCCGGTATGCCGCGAGATGCTTCTTTGACTATGGAACCTGCGGATGTCTCTACCTTGGATGGGTCCGGAGCCGCTGTGCAGGCACCAGCTTCTGAGGGTGTATTCAGGCCCACAGACTTGCATTTTAAACCGACGCCATCTTCTTCATCCAGGCCTAAAACTCGACCCACGCCTAGCAAACAGATGTCCAAACCGCATGCTCAGGCCCATATGCCTAAAAAAAACAAATGCTTAGAATGGCTGAAGACCTTATTACCTTAATTAGGGTAAGCCAGCCTTCCCCCTCTAAGAGACCTAGAACTGATTTTCCTTCTGATTCTTCTAAGCAGGAATCTGATATTTCTGTTTCTTCTGATTACCAGGATTTGCCCTTATCTACCTATGAGGATTCTGATGCAGAGGATTCCATTCCCTCTGCTTCCCCAGAAGAGTTTTCTCTTGGTGAAACCTTGCACACTCTTGGGGAGCATTTCTGCTGGGAAAGCCAGGATTACTCTGACTCCAAAAAGAGGCTTAGGGAATTATTACTCCTCCCTCAACACAGGCCTTTAGCTATCCTTCCTGTTCTGGACATTGTAGATGATGCTTTCTTGGAATCTAGCCTTTCCCCTGACACTTACCTCCAGCTCCCAGAAAACCTGACAGGTGTTACAGAGTACCTGACTCTCACAAGTTTCTCTTCAAGAATTCTACTGCGGATCCAGAGACCATTTCCAAAGGACCAAAGGTCATTAAGGCTACTGCTGACAAAAACCCTACCCCTTCTGATAGAGATTCTAGAGCCTTGGACAGATGGGGTAAGAAGGTATATACTTCTGCTATGGCCATTAGGGCTTTAAATCGCCAGTTTTATATGTTAAAGTACCAGCAGCATATCATGGGACTACTTAACAGAAAATTATGTTGATTCCTGACTGTGCTGAACACAAAGAATTACAGGATTGAATGCACTCTGCAGAACAAGCTGGTCAACATACTTTGCAATGTGGTTTTGACTCTTTAGAAGCATCTTGCAGGGCTGCTGTCACTCGGTCTGTACTTAGAAGACATGCTTGGCTTAAGGAGCAAAACTTGCCAGATCATGTTAAAGCTAAATTGCGGGATGCTCCCTTAAACCAAGACCACCTGTTTGGCAACAAAGCAGAAGAAGTCCTCAAAAAGATGGAGAAAAAAGCTAAATCTATGCAAACTGTTAAAAATTTCCTGCAAGTACAGCCTCCCAGATTAAATAGGCATTGGCCTTCAAAGAATTGGTCATTTCCAGCCTCTTCCAGGCCTTATCAGTCCAGACCCAGGAACAACAGACCACCTAGGTTACAGTCTCAGGCTACGCCCAAGCCTAAGCAGTGGGGGGCTCCCACTTCCAAAGCAGGGAGTAGTAAGACACCCCCCCTACGGAAAAATGGCACAATGACTTAACCTTAAACCTTCCAAGCCCTGCTCAACTGGCTGCTCCCTTAGGAGGAAAGCTCACCCTGCATGCAAAAAACTGGGAACTCATTACCCAGGACAAATGGGTTTTGAATGTACTTTCCCAAGGATACAGATTCCCCTTCCACACCCTACCAACTCCAAACGGTTGGCCAGTCCTACCCCCAAATCAGTGGGCAGAGGCTTTACAGCAGGTGCTGTCTCTTCTAAGTATCAGGGCTATTCACCCTGTCCCAGCAGAAGAAAGGGGACAAGGTTTTTATTCAAGACTTTTCCTGGTACCCAGAAAAGACAGCTCCTCACTTCCTATCATGGACATCTCCATTCTAAACACCTTTTTGGTAATCCCAAAATTCAAAATGCTAACACTTCAACAGCTGCTTCGTATGCTAGGCAAAGATGCCTGGTTGGCAACCTTAGACTTAAAGGAAGCTTACCTGCACATTCCAATAAGGGAATCTTGCAGGAAGTACCTATGCTTCAGGGTAGGCTCCATGCACTATCAGTTCCCTGCACTTCCCTTTGGCTTATCTACTGCACCCAGGGTATTCACAAAGTGTCTAGTTCCAGCCATTGCATTTTGCAGGCAGTGAAATATTCAGCTATACCCATACTTGGACGATTGTCTTATTCATGCAGAAAGCCAGGACTTGCTATTAAAACATTTGGCATTCGTAAAGAAACTTCTAACCTCACTGGGGTACACCATAAACGAAAAGAAATCTCATCTAGTACCCTGACGACAGATTGTATTCCTAGGAGCAAGCTTGAACACAACTTCCCAAATGGCTTTCCTCACTCCAGAGAAACAAGTTTATTTGACAACCTACTTCAAATTACTAGCCACAAAAACCCAGCTATCTGCAAGGAAAGTCCTGCAAGCCCTGGGGTTCATGACCTCTTGCATTCTACTAATTCCATGTGCAAGACTGCATATGAGGACACTACAGTGGTATCTAAAAAGCCTATGGTTTCAACATTCTCAGGACCTGGAGTCAATGATTCCTGTCATTCCTTGTATAAAGACAGAGTTCCTTTGGTGGGCAGAGGCCTGCTAACACAGCAAGGGACTGCCATTCAGTCTACCCCCTGCTGCCCAAATCCTAACAACAGATGCATCAGACTATGCATGGGGGGCTCACTTGGCAGGGCAGTGCATTCAGGGCAAATAGAACCCAAGACAGATGTACCTGCATATCAACCAAAAAGAAATGTTAGCTGTACAGAATTCCCTGACAGCCTTCAAAGACCACATTCTTCCAGGACAATTATTGGTAAAGACAGACAACACCACAGTTATGTGGTACATAAACAAGCAGGGGGAAGCCCACTCGTACCCTCTCTGCAGACTAGCCATGGCTCTGTGGAACATGGCCTTGACCTACCAAGTACATCTACAGGCTCAGTTCCTGCCAGGCAAACTAAATTCTCTGACAGACGACCTAAGCAAAAATCTCATGGACCCACATGAATGTAAACTGGAACCAAAAATATTCAACCTCTTGAGGAACAAATGGGGGACTCCAGAGAAAGACCTGTTTGCTTCCCCTCAGAAGTACCAATTGGACAAGAACTACCAATTGGACAAATTCTGCACAAGGACTCCCCTTAGTCAAGCCTGGAAAGTCTTTCACCTGGGAAAGCCTCTCAGTTTATGCCTTTCCCCTTCTGCATCTCCTCTCAAAGGTTTTGCTAAAGATCAAACAGGACAAGCCAAGGACAATACTGATTGCACCAGATTGGCCACGCCAGCACTGGTACCCCGTCTTGCACAGTATGACACTGCTGGAACCATGGTACCTGCCTCAGACCCCTTCCTTGCTGTCCCAGCAGGTCGGCCGGATTCTGCACTCTCAGTTTCAAACCCTGAATCTTGCAGTCTGGCTAATTCCTTGAGCTGTCCAATAGCATCCCTCAGTAAGCAGATGCTAGATGTCATTCTGGAGGCAAGGAGGCCTAGTACTAGAAACCCCTATGCTGAAAAGTGAAAAAGATACTGTTCCTGGAGCCAGACTCAGGGGATGGGCACAATGGTGCCCATCTTACCTCATATACTTCAGTACTTAACAGAAATACTACACAAGGGCCTATCCTTCTCGTCAATTAAAATTCATGCCTCTGCCATTTCAGCACATTATAATACTGAACCACCCTTCTTCTCTCACCCCCTGCTAAAGCAATTCCTCAGAGAGGCCAAAAATTTAAGATCCCCCAGGAGAGCCCCTACTCCAGTTTGGGACCTTAACTTTGTATTGGAAAAGCTCACTCTCCCTCCTTTTAAGCCAGGTGCGACTGCAGAGTTAAAATTCCTTTCTTCGAAAACAGCCTTCCTTCTAGCCATCACTTCAGCAAGAAGAGTGTCTGAATTACAGGCCCTCATGGCAGTGGAACCCTTCATTATCTTCCATGCAGACAGGGTTTCCCTCAGAACCAATCCTTCCTTTATGCCCAAGGTGGTGTCTAGTGTGGCCCTAAATCAGTCCATTCATTTGCCTACCCTTTTCCCGAATCCACAAAACAAAGGAGAATGAGTACTGCACTCCTTGGATGTGCACAGACAACTTGGATTTTATTTTGACAGGACTAAGCCTCTCAGAAAATCTGAACAGCTGCTAGTTGCCTTTGCTGCAGAGGCAGAGGGGAAGGGCATTTCAAAGCAAACCATTTCTAAATGGATTTCCCATTGCTTTCATTTCTGCTGTAAGCACCATGGAAAACCTACTCCACAGGTGATAAGATCATATTCCACCAGGGCTGCATCTACCTCTACAGCCTTTCTCAGAGGAGTCCCTACCAGGGACATCCTAGAAGCTGCTACCTGGAGTTCTGTACATACCTTCACCAAGCATTACCACATGCCTATTTTTTCTAAATCCAGAGCTGGTTTTGCCACTGCAGTCTTGCAGGGCTTAATAGCTGGCCCTAATGCTCTCTAACTTCCTCCTCCCTTTCTTAGCTTTGGGAATCAACCCAAATGACTGCAACAGTGAAACACGAAGAACATGAAGTACGATTATGTACACTTACCATAAATGTAGATGTTTGAGTGTATTCACTGTTGCAGTCCTGGTTACCCTCCCTCCAGCCCCCTGACTTCTCTTGGCTCTACCTTTCCTTCTTGTTTGGTGTATTTAAGCTTTTTGATGGAGGTGTTCCGTAACATACAATTGCTTCCCATTGTGGGGGCACCTGACATCTGGGGCAAGAAAAACTGATGTAATGGCGTCAGCTGCATGTTTTATACCCCTGACGACCTGACGTCATGGAAGAAGAGACAGCATCCAATGCAGGAATCCAAGACTCTGGTATTCAGGCCAGCTGAGGGCTACCTGCAGGCAGATAACCCAAATGTGATGACTGCAACAGTGAATACACTCGAACATCTACATTTATGGTAAGTGTACACAACTGTACTTTACTGATTGTACTGACTTCTGCGAAAAGTGTCTGAATTGTAAGCAATTACGACGAGTCTACCTTATTTTATTTTTCACAGACATGGGGTTTCTTTGAGAATGAATCCTTCATTTATGGTTACTGTAGTACCAAGTTTCCTTTGAGCCTAGCTATCTGTCTTGCTGTCTTCTTTCCATAACCTAAAAATGAGGAAGATTCTTCATTCTTTGGATGCTCACAGACAACTCTGATACTATTCTGACAGAACCAAAACCTTGAGAAATGTTGACCAGTTATTAATTTCTCAATAAGGTAAGAACAAAAAGGCAACCAGTGTCAAAACAGACAATTTCCAAACAGTTGCCTCATGCTATTTCCTTTTGTTATTCTCACCACTATAAGTCAATTCCAGGCATGGTCAAGGCACATTCTACTAGGGCCTTAGCTTCTTCAGTGACTTTTTGGAAAGGGATGTACTCTAAAAATATTCTACAGGCAGCAATTTGGTCCTGTGTACATACTTTTTACAAAGCATTACAAACTAAGCTCCTTTTCCAGGTATTGAATAGGTTTTGTTAGGACCACTCTCCAGAGATACTTGGAGCCTTATTCTTCCTTCTCCCTGTCTTCCTAAGTTTTGGTATTCTACTCATATAGCTTATGCTACTGCACCAGTGATCAAATGATGAACATAGTACAGTTGTAGAAGTAAAATGGGCTGCCATAATTGTAGATGTTAGAATGATCATTCTTATAGTACCCACTCCTTCTATCTCCTTTATTTTTTATATGTTTTTTTGTGTGCCAGGGTAAGGACATTGCTTCACTTTATCTAGTATTAACCCATTTCAGGGCACTGGCCTCTCTTTCAGTTGGCATGAAAGCTCCAAAGGGCTCGAGTTTCCTATGGTCTGGACCTGTGGAAGGTGCCCTTAAGCTCGAGAAGGTGGCAGTCTGTTGTATCCTAGGCAGGATATAAACCATAGCTCAGGCTACTGCAGCAGTGATCATTGAAACATATACTGTTGTCATAAGTTTTACTTATAAAACTGTACTTTTCCTGTATGTTTTTACATTTTTTTTAATTAAAAAAAATGCTGTCCGCCCCAGAACACTTCAAGTACATTTCATTAGTGCAGTTTTTTCTTTAGAGTAATAATGTCATAAGTCGTAAAAGTAACGAGAAGTCTGAAAGTGAAGTGTCTTGCTACTTATTGGCATGCTGTTTCACATTTATTTATTTTTATTTTACATTTGTTAACCAGGGGTGTCTGACTGAGCCGAAAAGGCCCCTTTTCTTCAGAGGCCCGGGGAGAAAAGCTCCACAAAGAAAAATTACAGATACATTTAGTTATTTAGACATGATCAGTATACACACAAATTACAAAAGACATGTTTTTACAATGGTATGCGGCACATCAAAAGTTACAGTGGAGAGAACAAACAAAAAATATTAATTTAAAAATAAAAGTAATTAATAGATTTGCGGTGTACAGCTGAAATTTGGAACATAGGTAGAATACATACATAGTACACAGGTACAGTGCATACATTGTAGATTAGCCAGTGTTTGTGAGTAAGATTGAAAACTATTATCAAGTACTCAAGATTTAGTATGTATACCTTATCCGCTTTCACTAGCCTGGGGAGCAGTCATGGCACTGCCAACTTTGCTTGAGATGTTGCCTGATGAGGTCTTTAAAGGAGGCTTTGGGTGATGTGTTTTGAATGCTAGTGGGGACAGAGTTCCATTTTTTAGCCACTGAACTACTATATAGCGCATCTCCAAAGCTATTTTAGCTGTTGGTGACTTCTAGTAGTAGTTTGCTTGATGATCTAAGAGGCCTTTTGGCTGAGTGATGTACTAGGTTTTTGAGGGCAAAACACTTATTGAAGAGGTAATAGATAGAATGACAGAGGCAGAGCTGATTGTAGTTTAGGAGGTTGGGCAGTTCAAGCCAGTGGAGCTGTCTCAAAGCAGTATAGTGATGAGTTCTATATGAGCAATTTGTAGCAAAGCGGACAATTCTGTTATAGCAGGCTTCCATTTTGCTTAGTTCAGTTTTGTTGAGATTAGTCAGAATGGGAGATGCATAGAGTAGGGTGGATAGAAGTTGGGAGTGAGCAATGGCTGATCTTGTGTTGTTGGTAAGAAATGGTCTGATACTGTAGAGTGATCCCAGTTTGGCATGTACTTTTTTAATAGTTAAGTTGAGATGACTATCAAATTTTAGGTGGGAGTGTATGGTTATTCCCAATAGCTTAGCCTGTGCCACTGGAGCGATTGGAGTAGCATTTGTGGAGTAGATAGTGAATTGACTGATGTCCTTCATGGATGCATCTGCAGTCATAGCAAATGGGTTGTCCTGTCGTCAGGCAGCCCTTCGGTCGGCCGGATTCCAAAGTCTGGGTCCGGCTTCGGCTGATGTCGCACTTCACCCGACGTCATCTCTGCTGGTCTTCGGGTATAAAGGCATCAGCCGACACCATTTTCCTCAGTCTTTCTTGCCGCGTGGCGCCCGAAGCAGAAGCTGTTCGCAAGTGCCGGTCGGTCAGATCCAGAGATTACTACTACCGAATACTACCCGAAGACTTCTAAAGCTAAGTACCCCGTTGGACTCTTTCTTGCCTCAGCCGATGTCAGAAAAAGTCAATAACTGTTTAACTTGTGGGAAACAAATACCTCATAAAGATTTCCACTCTTACTGTCTGCCTTGCTTAGGCCCAGACCACGACGTAGCAGCCTGTTCGGCCTGTGCTTCCTTCAACCGGCGAACGCTTAGGCGCCGGTCGGAGTTTGCTGAACAGTTTTGGCTCAGATTTTGCGTACATTATGCCGTCCGGATCCTCCGACTACCCAAATTGTTAAAAGCTAAAGAAAAGACCGACACTTTCGCGTCCGGTTTCGGCGAAACCACGGTTAAGCAAGCCGAGTGTCTCGGTTTCGACCGAAACCGAAAACCGTCAATCTTCAGCGAATCCATGACTACTACTGAGGCTCCTGCTACCTTAGTTGAATCGGCCTCAGAAATTTTGCCTACAACTGTGGTTCCTAGTGCTTGTTCAGACACCATCCCTTTGGATGTCTCTACCCCAGCACGTGGTGCTGCTAGGCCTCCTGCAGCCATGTCTATTAAGGCCTTTGCCAGGGCTAAAGCAGCCAAATCTGCTAAAACAGTGCCTGTTAAGCCCCCTTCACACAGGCCCACTTCAAGTTCACAAATGCTTACTCTGGCAGAAGATTTAATATCCTTAATTAGGGGATCCCAATCTCACCCAGACAGGGCCTCTCAGCCCCAGAAAAGAGACCTAGGGCAGAGCCCCCCGAGCCAGTGTCCTCTGATGATTCTGCGGATGACTCAGACATTACAGACCAGCCAGAGGCTCCTTTTTCTACTTATGAAGATTCCGATGCTGAAGAATCCATTCCAGCTGCCTCTCCACCAGAGGAATTTTCCTTTGGGGAAACCTTACATGCCATGAGAGAACAATTCCAATGTCAGGGACAAGATTTCTCAGATTCAAGAAAAAGGCTTAGGACTTTTCTGCACTTACCACAACATAGGCCCTTAGCTATACCTCCTGTACTGCCTGTTGTGGATGATGCATTTAATGATGTTTGCACTGCTCCTGATTCTTTACCTCCAGCCCCTGCCAAACCAGATAGATTTTACAGGGTGCCAGACACTCATCACCACCTATACAAGGCCCCACTTGCAGATCGAAACTATATCCCAGGGGCCTAAGGCAGTAGCCTCGACCACAGCAAAAACCCTATTCCTTCTGAAAGGGAATCCAGGTCCTTAGAGATGGGGAAAAAGTTTACACCTCTGCTACTCTCTCAGCTAGAGCTTTAAACTGTCAGTTTCATATGATCCAATACCAAGAGTTTATGCTTGATCAGTTAACTAAAAACTGTCCTCTGATGAATCCTTAGATAAGAAATATGTATTAGAAATGGTGAATAACATCCAACAGGTTAGTAACCATTCCTTAAAATGTGGCTATGATGCACTGGAGACTTCATTTAGATCAGCCATGACTGGCACAGTGATAAGAAGGCATGCATGGTTGAAAGAACAGGTCTTACAGGATCATGTTAAAGCAAAGCTGTTAGATGCTCCTATGGATAAGGCCAGTCTATTTGGTACACCTGCCCAGCAAGTAATGAAGAAAATGGAAGAAAAGGCAAAATCTGTACAAACAGTTAAAGATTTCTTACAGGTTCAGCCCCAAGGTTTAGCAGGAACTGGCCTGCCATAATTGGTCCTTTCCAGACTCCACAAAATCCCAAAGGGGCAGGAATAGACGCTCTAGAGGCAGAAATCAATCCAGAGGAGGTGCCTACAGAGGACGACAGTGGCAAGGCAATAACCGAGGCACAGACACAACCACTGCCACTGCAACAGGACAATCACAGTGACTTGGCTCTGACACCGCCTACCAGGGAGCAAATAGCAGCACCTTTAGGCGGAAAGTTAGCCTTATTTTCGAAAAATTGGCACTATGTCACAAAAGACAAGTGGATTTTGCAAACCATAGACCAAGGCTACCGGTTCCACTTCCACACCTTACCAGTAAAAAGAGGAATGCCAAACCTACCTCCAAATCAAAAAATAGAAGCTCTACAGCAGATAGCGAAATTAACAAACATGAGAGCTGTGGAAAGAGTACCAATAACAGAACAGGGCAAAGGATTCTACTCCAGACTCTTCCTAGTACCAAGAAAAGAGAAAAGTTGGAGACCTATTCTCGACCTGTCCGTCTTAAACACATACATCATTGTCCCAAAATTCAAAATGCTGACCCTACAGCAACTTCTTCCCATGCTGGGCAAGGAGTGTTGGCTGGTAACTCTAGATCTCAAGGAGGCATACCTGCACGTCCCCATTCGACCAAATTGCAGAAGATACCTCAGATTTCTTGCAGGATCAGAGCATTATCAATTCTCAGCATTGCCCTTTGGCTTATCTACTGCGCCCAGAGTATTCACAAAATGCCTGGCATCAGTAATCGCTCACTTCAGAGTACAGGGAATCCAAATTTATCCATACCTGGACGACTGCCTGTTACAAGCGGACAACAAAAGCAAGCTGACAACAGATTTACAAAGGGTCATTTACTTGCTACAAGCCCTGGGATACACAGTCAATTTACAAAAGTCAAGGCTGATACCATCCCAAACAAGAACATTCTTGGGTGAATTGGACACAGTAAAACAGATGGCATTCCTAACTGCAGAAAAACAAAAGAACTTCCTCTTTACTTCTTGGCATTAACAAAGCAGAACAAACTAACAGCAAGAAAAGTTCTGCAGGCCTTGGGCTTCATGGCATCATGCATAATCTTGGTCCCACATGCCAGACTGCATATGAGAAAGCTACAGTGGTACCTAAAGAATTTATGGTCTCAGCACAGGCACAGCTTAGAAACAGAAATCCCACTAATCCCATGCCTAAAACAGGAGTTCCTATGGTGGGCTCAAGCATGCCAGTCAAACCCAGGCTTACCCTTCCACAACTTTCGAGCAAGCCAAACCATCACAACGGATGCCTCAGACCTAGGATGGGGGGCGCACATGCTGGACAAATGCATACAAGGATTGTGGACTCAAGACCAGCTGCACCTGCACATAAACCAAAAAGAAATGCTGGCAGTAAAACTGGCAATCCAAAAATTCAGACCATTCCTCAAAGAAGGCCATTTGATGATAAGGACAGACAACACCACAGTCATGTGGTACATCAACAAACAGGGAGGAACTCATTCATACCCCCTATGCAGAATGACTTTGGAACTTTGGAATCTGGCTCTCAGCTACAACATCCAGTTACAGGCAATATTTGTGCGGAAAGAGAACACCCTAGCAGACATGTTAAGCAGAACCACCTCGGATGCTCACGAATGGATGCTACACCCGGACATCTTCAAGGCCATCACAAAGAAATGGGGAATGCCACAAATAGATCTATTCGCATCCCCACTCAATCACCAGCTCAAAAAATTCTGCACAAGGACATTCCACCCACTTGCATGGAAGGTGGACTCTCTATCCTTCAGCTGGAAAGGCCTCACAGCATATGCATTTCCACCTCTTCCCTTGATGCACAAGGTACTACTGAAAATCAAAGAGGAACGTCCAAGGATAATCCTGATAGCTCCGAATTGGCCAAGACAACACTGGTACCCATTGCTGAGGAGCATGTCTCGGGAGAGAATGTGGTCAATAGCCCTGATGCCTTTGATGTTAACTCAGAACAACTACAACATCATGCATCCAAACCTAAAAACCTTGCAACTGACTGCCTGGAACATCACATAGCAGCAACTAACCCAGACCTTTCCCAAAGGGTTAAAGACATTATCCTTGAAGCCCGCAGACCTTCAACAAGAAGGAACTATGCAGGAAAATGGAAAAGGTTTGTCATTTGGAGTACTGAAAGAGGAAAAGATGTGTCGAACATAGATATTGCTAACATTCTGGAGTACTTGGCAGAGCTTCTACATACAGGCCTGTCCTATTCCTCCATCAAGATACATGCATCAGCTATTTCAGCAGAATACAGCTTCAATCCACCTGTCTTTTCATCCTCTACTCAGGCAGTTCCTCAGAGGGATCAAGAATGTAAAACCTCCTAGGAAACCACCATTACCAGCATGGGACTTGAACTTTGTGCTAGAAAAGTTGACACTCCCTCCGTTTGAACCAGCAGCAACAGCAGATCTGCAACACCTGTCATGGAAAACTGCTTTCCTGCTGGCAATTACCTCAGCAAGGAGGGTTTCGGAACTACAGGCCTTAATGGCAGTGCAACCCTTCCTAATCTTCCATCAAGATAGGGTGTCCATGAGAACTAATCCTACATTTATGCCTAAGGTGGTATCCAGAGTGTCTTTAAACCAGGCAATCCACCTACCTACCTTCTTTCCCAATCCACAGAACAGGGGGGAAAGACTGCTGCATACCTTGGATGTACATAGGCAGTTACGCTACTACCTGGACAGAACCAAAAGTAACAGAAAAACTGACCAGCTTTTAGTAGCCTTTGCAACAGGAAGGGAAGGAAAAGCAATTTCCAAACAGACAATCTCCAAATGGATAGGAAATTGCATAAGATTCTGTTACTCCTACCATGGAAAACCAATTCCACAGAACATAAGACCTCATTCTACAAGGGCTACAGCCACTACCACAGCTTTTTACGAGGAGTGGCAACCAAGGACATTATTGAGGCGGCTACTTGGACCTCCGTGCATACATTTGCCAAGCACTATAATTTACCTCTATACTCTAGATCCCGAGCAGGGTTTGCCACTGCTGTACTGCAAGGGATCCTAACTACACCATAATTTTTCTACCTCCACCCCTAGTTTGGCTATGGTATTCTACCCATTTGTTATGACTGCAGATGCATCCATGAAGGACATAGTACAGTTTTGTACCTACCATAAATGTAGATGTCCGAACTGGATAGCATCTGCAGTCAGGATTACCACCCTCCTTCCCCTCTGTGGTACTCCTACGGTATTTACCCTCCTATTAGCTAGCTGGGCCCGAGTCTCTTATGGTGTATTTGTTTGTATATATGTACATACATGCTTATTTTTTGTGTTTGCCTTCTACTTTTTGGAAACATTGGCATTTATCCAAAATTTAACCTTCCAAGAGGGCAACTGGCATCTGGGGCAAGAAACACTGAGGAAAATGGCGTCGGCTGATGCCTTTATACCCGAAGACCAGCAGAGATGATGTCGGGTGAAGTGCGACATCAGCCGAAGCCGGACCCAGACTTTGGAATCCGGCCAACCGAAGGGCTGCCTGACGACAGGACAACCCATTTGTTATGACTGCAGATGCTATCCAGTTCGGACATCTACATTTATGGTAGGTACAAAACTGTACTTTATCAGTGTTTTTGTTAGAACTGGTTATAATCATAAGCTGAGATGTTAAGTTGTCTATCTCGCCTTCATTCTTGCTGGATGGGTTCGGAGCCGACCTCGGCTCTGACTCGGCCACTCTAAAAGCTCGAGAGTTGGTTCCACCGGCTCGAGGCTCCCCTTATATCCCACAATGCTAGGCGTGAGTTACCTCAGATCTCGTTTGCCGCTACAGCGATCGAGGTGTTTTTTCTACCGGCTCCAGGTTAGTGAAAGTTTAGACTAGTTTAAAATTCTTTAAACTTAGGCTAGTTAGTGTAAAATTCTTTCCCACTTAGTGTAGTGGACTTGTTTATCCCTTTTTATCTTTCCAGCCCCTTCCTTTATAAAGAACACTTAGTTCTTCCCTAAAGGCCTTCGGGCCCTTCCTTCTCTTTCCTTAGAAGTGTGTATGTGTTTTACTTAGGGAATTTTATTACTTACCTTTAGTTTTAAGTAATTCCCTTTTAATCCTATCAGTGTAATCTGTGTGTGTGTGTTTTTTGTGTGTGATTACACTTCAGGTACCTTGAGTATGTCTAAGGATACAAAGGTCTCAGGCTTCAAGAAGTGTGACTCGTGCTGTCAGAAAATGTCTCTGACAGACGGTCACACTTCTTGTGTGTACTGCCTGGGACCTTTACACCTGCAGGACTCTTGTGCTGTATGCCATGGCTTCAGCCCTAGAGTCCTGCAGGAGAGAAAAAATAAACTCATTTTGAGGGGTTTAATTAAGCCTGAAGGTTCCCTTCCTGTGTCTTCTGGGAAACCTCCTAAGGCTTCTAGGACCTCGGCTCCAGCTTCAGAGTCGAGGCCTAAGGCTTTGAAGCCTACTGCTTCATCGGCTCCGGCTGGAGCCGATGAGTCTGTCACTGCTGTTTCAGTGGTTTCCTCGGCTCCGGCCGGAGCCGAGGCATTAGAGTCATGGGTCGGCTCCGATCATACCATCGGAGCCGACATCTAGAAAGAGATCGAGGTCACCGTCCCTTGGCTCCGTTCATTCGGCTCCAGCATCTCCCCTGCTGTCTGAACGGAGCCATAGATCTCACTCCTCCAGGTCATCGAGGCTATCAGATCACGACCTCCAGAGGGTAGTGAGTAGACTATTGAAGTCCGAGGCACTGGCCCAAATGCTCCAGAGTCCGACTCATCAGTCGATGCCTCAGCTTGTTCCAATTAATATTCCTCCTCCGACTCCTTTGAGCTCGGAGCCGGGGCGTCTCGGAACCGAGACTGTGGTAGCGTCGGAGCCGATACATTTGTCTTCGTCTCCGTCGTCGGCTCCGATTTCTTCCTTTGAAGAATCTCGGCGCCGGGCTTCCCTCGTCGGCTCCGAGGGGGTGAATGGCATCGGACCCTTGTCCGACCCCCCTCTCTCTCTCAGCGCTTCGGCGCTGGTGAGTTCGGCTCCGACATCGGCCTCGGAGCCATCTCTGTCGGTGCCGAGGGAGGTTCTCAGCTTCTCGAAGCGGGGACCTCTGGCTCTGCCTGACAGGGGTGCATTCGAGGTCATGCGGAGTGCGTTGGAACCTTGTTCGACTCCACAGTCGGCTCCATCCGCCTCCCACCGGTGCCTTTGGTTATGTCGACTCACTCCCTCATCCCGGACCGCAGAGAGCAAGCTCCTCAAGAATCCCCTGTGGGATCTCATCCTCTTCGAGGCCTCTCCTGAATTGGCAGGAGCCCCTAGGAAGAGAAAGTGTAAGAGGAAGCACTTAGACTCACCTGAGTCTGTCACCTCTGACACAGATTTAGAGGATTCGAGGGTTCCCACGTTCCCCTTCTGAAGATGTCTCTTCGCAGACATTCTAGAGATCCTGAAACAGAGGGGAAATTGGCCAGCCCTTAACCCTTCGGAGGATGAATCTGTGTATCTTGAGGCGTTTGGCTCTCGTCCTTCCACCTCCTGGGTGTCCCCTCCTTTGATCCCCTCATGCAGGTGGTTGCAAAGAAGGCCTGGACGGCTCCTGATTCAGTGGACCCTACCCCCAGGAGACCCTCCAAATTTATAACAGCACCAACTGACAAGCAATTTCTCACAAAAGGTGTTTCTGTGGATGCTATGGTGGTAGCTGCTGCCACCAAGAAGGAACTAGCTGATCCTTCGGTGCCTGTCCATCCACCTAACAAGGAATCCAGGTCTATGGACAGGTACGGGAAGCGGATGTTCTCGTCAGCGACCTTTGCAATGCGTTCGCTGAACTACCTATGCCATTTTACTCGTCTTCAAAAGGACTTGATCAAGGAAGCGAGTGATATGTTGAAGGATCCTACAGCTGCGGGTTTTCAGGACAAGATGAACACTCAGCTGGCTACCCTGAACTCCATAGCTAACTCCTCCATGCCTCCTTTCTTATGCGGCTGATGGAGCGAGCAGGGCCGCAGGGACAGGTGTGGCCTTACGCAGGCACGCCTGGATGCGGTTATGCAACTTTGCGGACCCCTTTAGAGCGTCTTTCACTGATTCCCGTTTGATGGATCATCTCTTTTTGGTCCTCAAGTGAAAGAAACCTTGACTAGGTGCGAGACAGATGGCAAGACTCTTTCTGCCGTCGGAGTCCGTTTTTCTACTCCTTCTAGGCCTTACCCCAAAGGCCAGAAAAGTGGGAAAATGTGGTTCCGTAAACAATCTCAAGGGACTTTGCCTGGCACAAAGTCGGTTCTCCGCCAGAGGCAGAGGGGAACAACAATGGTAGGCGCCCTAGAGGTAGGGGGTCCGCAGAACCAGGGCAATCGTGAAGTCTTCTCTGATAAGCCCTTTCAGCATCCCTGAGGTGTTGCCCGACTGCCTACCGGAGGCAGTTGGGGAAGATTGTCACTGTACCCAAAAGCCTGGCTATCCCTGACTCAAGACAAATGGGTACAGTCCATCATTTCCGAGGGTTATTCCATTCTCTTATTTCGCATTCCAAACCAATCAAAAAAATCCCTTCCAGATGTTCCACCCGCTCAAAGGGATCTTGCAGCTTTGGAAATTTCAAAGCTGCTTGCAAAAAGAGCAATTCAGCCAGTTCCAGCAGACCAGCAAGGATCCGGAATCTACTCCAGGTTCTTTTTAGTTCCAAAGAAAACAGGGGACTGGAGACCAATTTTGGATCTCAGTATCTTGAACAAGTCAGTCAAGAAAACAAGATTTCGGATGGTCACGCTGCAATCCATCCTTCCCCTTTTGGGAAAGGGAAGCTGGATGTGCTCTATAGATCTTCAGGATGCGTACTATCACATAAAAATGAAAAGACGCTCCAGAAGATTCCTCCGCTTCAGGCTGGGAACCAGTCATTTTCAATTCAGGGCCCTGCCCTTTGGTCTCACCACTGCTCCGGTGTTTACCAAATGCATGGCAGTGGTAGCTTCTCACCTGAGACGTCAAGGATTCCAGGTGTTTCCATATTTGGACGACTGGCTCCTCACAGCTCCCACCAAGCATCTTCTTCTAATGGCCAGGGACTACACCTTTCGCACTTGTCGAAATTTAGGCATTTCAATAAATTTCGAAAAGTCTGTTTTGTCGCCTTGTCGTACTATTACCTTCATAGGCGCAAATCTAGACACAGTCAACATGTCTGCGAGACTAACAGATCAGAGAATAACAGACATACACAAAATAGTCTCGCTCCTCTTCAGCAGCAACAGAATCAAAGCCAGGCTAGTTCTGAAAGTGTTGGGGATTATGGTGGCTGCCATACCTCTGCTTCCATTAGCCAGATTCCACATGAGAATCCTTCAATGGATGCTCTTCACGCAATGGTCGTACCAGCAACTTCCAATGTCTCACACCATTATGATCACGCAAACATGCAGAAATCATCTTCTGTGGTGGATGTCTTCCCCTCAGCTCTTATTGGGAAGACCCTTTGTTCCTTCCCCTCCGGTTGCTACTCTGACAACGGACGCCTCCCTGATCGGGTGGGGGGGGCATTATCAGGGCAGAACTGTCCAGGGCACTTGGCAACCGCATGAATGCCACTTGCACATAAATGTTCTAGAGATGAGAGCAGTGCTTTTAGCGTTGCAAGCCCTTCAAGACTCTCTTCCCTTGGGAACGATAGCAATCCAGACGGACAATATGTCTGTAGTGTGGTATATCAACAAACAAGGCGGAACCAGGTCCTACCCCCTGTGTCGAGAAGCACTCAGACTGTGGCAATGGGCGATTTCTTCTCAGCGTTTTCTGATAGCAGTGCACATCCCCGGGAAGTCCAATCAAATCGCGGACAAGTTGAGCAGAGCTATCCTCATGCCTCACGAGTGGTCTCTGAAAGACTCTGTTGTGAGAGAAATTTTTCTCAAGTGGGGCCAGCCTTGCTGCGACCTTTTTGCTACTCCCCAAAACAGCAAGTGCAGAGATTTTTTCACCCTATTCCCGTTACCAGGCCAACCCAGCAGAGACGCTCTAGTCCAGGTTTGGCCCCGGGGACTTCTGTATGCTTTTCCCCCCTTCCCACTAATCTCTCAAGTGATACAGAAAGCTATCGCTCAGAAGGCTTCATTGATCCTCATTGCTCCGTACTGGCCTCGACAGGTTTGGTTCCCCTTTCTACATCAGTTTCTTTTGGAGCGACCTTGGCATCTGGACCTAGTTCCAGATCTTTTGATCCATCAGTCGGGTCAGTCTCATCGCTCCCTTCCCTCCCTGAACCTCACTGCTTGGTTCCTCCAATTCCAACCTTAGCCAGGCTTCCTCAAATATCTCACTCTGATAGAGATATTTTGATAGCTTCCCATAAGTCTTCCACTCGAAAGATTTATTTGAGTAAGTGGAAACGTTTCTCCTATTGGGCTCAAGGAAGGGACATAGATCCTTTCACTGCTTCCATCCAAATGGTCCTTGATTTCCTAGCTGAACTCTTCCATGCAGGTTCATCTCCTTCTACTCTTAAAGTTCAATTGGCAGCTATTTCTAACTTTCATGTGGGCATTTCAGATTCTGCCATCATGTCCCACAAGCTTTGCAAAGCTTTTTTGAAGGGAGTTTTTCTACTCAGGCCTCCGGTAAGAAATCCTCCTCCTCCTTGGGACCCAAATTTAGTTCTCAGTTCTTTAATTCTCCCTCCTTTCGAACCTGCAGCTTCCTGTTCTTTAAAATTGCTATCATGGAAGACTCTCTTTCTAGTAGCTATTACTTCAGCTAGAAGAGTTTCAGAACTTCATGCACTCAGCTGCCGACCTCCTTATCTGTTGTTCCATAAGGACAGAGTATCCTTACGAACCAGTCCGTCCTTTTTACCAAAAATAGCCTCCTCGGCTAACCCTTAATCAAAGCATTGATCTCCCGGTGTTTTTTCCAGAATATTCTAACAGATCTGAACAAAGATTGCATTGGCTAGATGTTCATCGTCAGTTAAGGTACTATTTGGATAGAACAAAACAATTCAGAAAATCTGACCAGCTGTTCGTCTCTTATGCAGAAGGCAGAAAGGGACTTTCAGTTTCAATGGTATCATTATCCAGATGGCTAACATCTCTGATCTCCCTTGTTTATGAAATTAGACACCAAAAGCTGCCTAGCAAACCTAAAGCCCATTCTACCAGAGCTTTGGCTACTTCTATAGCTTTCCAAGACAGACTGCCTATTGACACCATTTGTGCAGCGGCTACTTGGGCTACTCCTCACACTTTCATTTCTCATTATAAGCTGGATTTAGCCTCTAGACATAGAGCTAACTTTGGTTCCACTGTTCTCAAGAGTCTGTTCCGTTAGGCCACCCGGGACAAGGTGCTAGGGACGCGGTCCCATCCAGCAAGAATGAAGGCGAGATAGACAACTTAACATATAGAGGTTATGTTCTTACCATAACGTTCCATGTTAGTTGTCTTCTTCTCGCCTTCTTCTTGCGTCCCACCCTCCTTCCCCCTGGCCTGGACAGACCTAGAGGAGTTTTTGATTGTGACCTCTCTTTCTACCACCTCTGTACTTTAGGTATATGCTCTGCTGTGCATATTTCCTGGATCAGGATGTAGGTCACCCTTCTCTTCCCCCTTTGTTTATAGAGGTGGACTTTGTTACTAGTTATTCTATTACTATTATAGGCTGGGCCTAGCTTACAAACAAGATCTGAGGTAACTCACGCCTAGCATTGTGGGATATAAGGGGAGCCTCGAGCCGGTGGAACCAACTCTCGAGCTTTTAGAGTGGCCGAGTCGGAGCCGAGGTCGGCTCCGAACCCATCCAGCAAGAAGAAGGCGAGAAGAAGACAACTAACATGGAACATTATGGTAAGAACATAACTTCTATTTTTCTTTGGATTGAGGATAAGTTGGGCTTTGGTAAGGTAGTTTTCAACGTCAGAGAATGCTAGTTGAGTTGTTTGCAGGAGGGTGGGAATGTTTTGTGCAGCACAGATTAAGGTAGTGTCATCTGCATACTGAATGATAGATGCATGCTGTGTGGAGGTATGGAGGTCATTTGTGAAGACTGTGAATTGTAATGGTCCTAAGATAGAACCCTGTGGGACTCCTATAGTTATGGGCAACTGAGGAGAGAGAGAATGTTCCCATTTCACAGCTTGGTACCTGTCAGTTAAGTAGCTTTGGAACTAGGTAAGAGTGGAATTTGATAGGTGATATTGGTTTAGTTTGTTTAGCAGGATTTGGTGTGAGACTGTGTCAAATGCTTTGGACAAATCCAAAAAAAAGAGTTGACACCTGTAGGCCTTCATTTTTGAGACAGTTTACTGTGTCTGTGAAGCAGAGGAGAGCTGTAGTGGTACTATGGACAGGTCTGAAACCATGCTGAGTAGGTGACAGGATGTTACTGTCTAGGAGATGTGGGTATGGATGCATTTTTCTAGGATTTTGGCCAGGGGGGAAGAGTAAAGCAATGGGTCTGTAGTTATTAAGTTCAGTGGAGGTCCCGCCTTTATGTATGGGTGTAACATAGGATATTTTCCAGAGTTTGGGCACATAGTTTTCAACAACTGACCTGTTTATGAGAGTGGGGACTGAGATAGCAATAGCACCGGCTGTGAGTTTCAAGAAATAGCTGGGGAGTAGGTCAGCTGCTGTTGATGAGGTTTTTAGTTTGGAGAGCATGCTTTTGATTGAAGTGGTGGAAAATGTTTTGAAGGTAAAGCTTGTATTAGTGTTATTTGTGTTGGGGGGATAGTGAGGAAGGAACTGTCCTGTGATACTAAGGATAGAATTGAGTTCACAAAGTGGGAGTTGAATTGTGTTTTGATGGGAACTTTAGTGTCAGGGTGGTTGGTTTGGGGGTAGCCTTTTGGGTTGATATTTTTCCAAAATATTTGGGGGTTGTGTTGGTATTTAGTTTGTAATGTTGTGTAGTAGGATTTTTTGTCCAGCCTAATGCATTTTTTGCACGGTTGCGCAGTTCTTGGTACTTAGTTAGGCTTTGTGTTTCTTTGTTTTTTTGATAGTAAAGCCAGGCAGTGTCGCTGGATTTGAGGATTTGTTTGGTTTCTTTACTGAGCCAGGGGTTTGTAGAGGTTCTAACCTTGAGTTTACGCAATGGAGCGACAGTGTCTAGGTGTTGTAGAAATGTTTTGTTGAAATATTCTACAGCCTGGTCAAGTGGGAGGGTTTTTAGGGGGGTCCAGTCACAGTTACAGAGTAAAGTGTTGAGGACCTCAAGAGGGATTTTTTTGTGTTTCTAGTGGATATATAGTTAGTGGTTTTGCATATGCTTGTTCTACTATGTATAAAGTATATTATGTTGTGGTCACTTAAGGTGTCTGGGAGACTGCCTGTGTGAGGGTACAAGGTGGGGCTGTTAGTTAGGACCCAGTCAGGGATGGATTCCCTTTTAGTTTTTTATCACATCTAGTTGGAATTTTGACTAGCTGCTGGTAGCCATGGAGATTTATTAGATTACTTGGTGGTTCTGATATACAGGTTGAAGTCCCCCAGAATAAGGGTTTCTTGTGATTATGTGGAAGAACACCAGGATAAGAAGTCTTCAAGGCTAGCAGGTGTATTGCCAGGTGGAATATAGATCACAATTGTGGTGATGACCTTTTGAGGGTGAAGTTGAAGTTGTGAGATAAGTATGTCCCGTTATTGGGGGAGGGGTAGGAGTTTGGTAATTGACGGACAGTTAAGTTGGACTTGTACAGTAAGGCAGTTCCACCCCCTTTACGAAGTGGTCCGTCTTGTCTAATGATATTGTAGCTGGTAGGGAGAACGTCTGAGTTAGCTATGTTTTTATTTAGCCAGGTTTCTGTTTAAGCAACTATGTCTGGGGAGTAGTGTGCTATTGTGGCCTGGAGTTCAGGTATTTTATTTTTGATACTTCTAATATTAATATTTAGCATTTAAAAGATGGTTGGTTATGCTGATGTTGTTGATTTGCCCAGGGATGAAGAAAGTGGGGATGTTATGTTCTGACATTTGTGTTGGAGCAGTTTGTGTTGGACAGGATGGATTTGGGCCTGGGTTGGGTTGGATATCCCCACTTATGGTGAGCCTGGTATTAAAATAGTGATACAGATGTTGGAGTTTGGTGAGGAGTGTGAGAATGTATTGTGTTTTTTGGAGTAGGAATGAGAGCATATGTGTTTAGTTCTGAACTGGTCCGTTATGTAGTTCTTGAACAATTGTGGGCAGATATTATTATAATGTGTGATGTCTGTATATGAGAGTGCGTAATGTAGTGTTGTGCTACTAAGTTTAGGAATATTGCTAGAGTGATAACTTGTGGTGTTGTAAAGAATTATGAGAAGACAGACTAAACTTAGTTGTGTGATAGTCATGGTTATAAAGTTTAAGTTGGTTCTAGGCGGGGAGTCTGATTAGGAATTATAGGGTTGCACTATATGTGGATGGGGAAGTAGTGTGGGTGATGTAAAAAATTCCTAGTGGGAATGAGAGTGGTTGGGAGTATTTAGTGTGAAGGAAGTTGGTGTGGTATAATGTGATATGACTTGAGGAGCTGTGATCGGTGGAGGTGATGTGAGGGTGAGCTGTGGGTGTGGCTGTGATTACTATAAATGTAGAGGTAGTGGGGGCGGGAGGGAATAGGGGGCAGGGAAGGGGAGCAGAGAGAGCCCGAGCATTAGCGAGGGCAAATGGAGCAGGGGCAGAGCCCACCAAGACAAGAGAAAAAAATGTAAGTATTACTTTACAAATCTGAGCACTTAAAACAAATTCCTGAGGTCTAATGGCTTACCAGCAAGCAGAATGTAATTGCTGAAGAGCACTTGTGTCCTGGTGGGAGACTAGAAATTTAAAGATAGCTCCATGCTCAGCAGGATTCTAGAATAGACTTAGTATTGGGGGAGGGAGATAGCACAAGGGGTGTAGACCAGGTGGAAAGCAAAGAAACCAGAGAGGCAATCAGTGGAAATCAGTGAAGGCCTCAGAGGGGTAAGTAATAATTCAAACTACCTGTAAAGTGAAGGAGAGAAGAGACAGGAAAGCTTATTAAGGTTGGGAGTGTGTCTTCACATTTACTTGCTGATTAGTAACCAGTTTGTGCACAGATTAGAGTAGGGAGATACATTATTAATGAAGGGGAATGTATAGAGATGCAAATAAACAGGTGGGCCTCCAAGTGATACAGACTAAGGCAGAAAGCACTGAGAGGGTTGCTTGATGGTTAATTTAGTCACAGGGATCTGAATTAAATGTATACTGTCTATTGGACAGTTAGGATTACTGTACTAGTGGGGAGGAGGGGGGAGCAGAGAAACTACTAAGAAATACTGCTAATTTAATAGCTTCACACTCATAAAACATACACGTAGAATGCCTGGGTGGACTGACCCTGCTCATGAGGCTCAAAATGTGTATCCTTGTTTAGTTTGCAGTACTGATTCCTTCTTATACTGTATGGGTGGAGTGGTAGCCGCAGACTGCAGATTCTCTTGTGTGTGCTCTGAAGAGAGAGAGAGAGAAAGAGAAAGAAAGAAAAGAGAGGATGAAGCTAGTAGAAGGAGACAAAGACGGGTCAAAGGAAGTAATGAGGAGATAGGAGGGTGTAAAAGATACAAACCTGAGGATAGTGTGAGTAAAGCAGGAGAATAGATGCTACTGCTACAGTTTGAGAGTACCTCAACAGTTACCACATTACAGTGCCATAACTTAGTTTGGAAACAGGTTAATAAATCATGCGCAATACATTTATCAGCCAATTATCCTGTGCATACAAGAAAAAGGAAAATGAACACTGAACAGCACAGCTGAATCAGTAGCAGAGACAACTGTAGTGCTAAATCAGTAAATACTGTTTCTAACTCCAACACTAAGTCAATTAGATTTACATTACAGGTATAACAGCAGTTTTGGTACATCATAGTAGCATAGAGACAATATAGCTGCAGTGGTAGTGTCAGTAAAAACACAATTCCTGAATGACAGAATCAACCAGTTAAACAAATAAGCAGATCAGTAGTCAGGAATCAGAAAAATGAGTACTAGTTGTATAGATCCAAATACAGCAAAAATTAAGTAAGTATTGCTTTACAAATGTGAATACTTTAAACAAATTCCTGTGGTCTGATGGCTTACCAGCAAGCAGAATGTAATTGCTGAAGAGCACTTGTGTCCTGGTGGGAGACTAGAAATTTAAAGATGGCTCCATGCTCAGCAGGATTCTAATATAGACTTAGTATTGGGGGGAGGGAGATAGCACAAGGGGTGTAGACCAGGTGGAATGCAAATAAACCACAGAGGCAATCAGTGAAGGCCTCAGAGGGGCAAGTAATAATTCAAACTACATGTAAAGTGAAGGAGAGAAGAGACAGCAAAGTTTATTAAGGTTGGGAGCGTGTCTTCACATTGACTTGCTGATTAGTAACCAGTTTGTGCACAGATTAGAGTAGGGAGATACATTATTAATGAAGGGGAATGTATAGAGATGCAAATAAACAGGTGGGCCTCCAAGTGATACAAACTAAGGCAGAAAGCACTGAGAGGGCTGCTTGATGGTTAATTTAGTCACAGGGATCTGAATTAAATGTATACTGTCTATTTGACAGTTAGGATTACTGTACTAGCTGGAGGACACAAGGCTACAACAGTCAGTTTTATTAGCAAGCTGAGAAACTACTAAGAAATACTGCTAATTTAATAGCTTCACTCTCATAAAACATACAAGTAGAATGCCTGGGTGGACTGACCCTGCTGTTGAGGCTCAAAATGTATATACTTGTTTAGTTTGCAGTAGTGATTCCTTTTTATACTGTATGGGTGGAGTGGTAGCTGCAGACTGCAGGTTTGCTTGAGTGTGCTCAGCAAGCAGAATGTAATTGCTAAAGAGCACTTGTGTCCTGGTGGGAGATTAGAAATTTAAAGATGACATACTTTCCTTTTACATATTATCAGGCTATTTCTAGCCCTTCCTTGACTTTTAGCTCTGTGAAGTAAACACTGACAATGGTTGCTCAGACAAACTTATGTCATTGCTTGCCTGGAGATCTCTAGTCATTTAACTAGAAATTATTGATATATGGAGCAGGTTCTGTTATATTCACTGATCATTACTCTTGCAGAAACTTAAATATACTGGCAAGACACCATTTGTCAGCAAAGTTTAACAGGATACATTAGCAATGATCCGTAGATATATATATATATATATATATATATATAAACCCACACAAAAAATGTACAGAGAGTGAGAGATAAAAATATATACCCACATACATGTAAAGGAAGTGTACAAGGAAAATGGTTATTTGTTTGGAGGGGAGTCAGACTGTAAGAAATCAAGCAACAGTTACATGATTACTATTTTGCTGCCATTGCTATGGCTTGTGAGAAAGGGCATTGTCTAGCTTTCAAAAATTAGTTGAAATAAATTGTTATGGTGGCTATTTCTTATGCTGATATCGTCAGAATGGCTGAGGAATGCATAACTAGTGGTTATATTTGGGCTGTGTGTAAAAGAAAAGTCGAAACACGTTACTGTGGTGACTGTTTTTCAGTTGATTATAGAAGTATACATAGAAACACCTTCTATGTATACTTCTATAATTAACTGAAAAACAAACAATCACCACAGTAATGTGTTTCGACTTTTCTTTTACACACAGCCCAAATATAACCACTAGTTATGCATGCCTCAGCCATTCTGATGAGATCAGCATAAGAAATAGTCACCATAACAATGTATTTCAGCTAATTTTTGAGAGCTAGACAATGCCCTTCCACAATGCCATGGTGGTATGGCGGTAGCGTTGTTACCTCACAGCAAGAGGTTCTCCCATTCGATTCTCAGCTGGGCTTGGGAGCGCCTTCTGTGTGGAGTCTGCATGTCCTCCCCGTGGTTGGGTAGCGTTCGAAAGACATGCGTGCGTAAATGGGTGTGCCTTCGTTGAAGGTTGAGCATTGAGCTTGCACCTTGGTGTTTCGTAAAAAAAAATCTACTGCCAATCATTAGCGGACCGGAGTTCCACTGTGGCGACCCCTTACTGGGAAAAGCCTCAAGACAAACAACAACAACAACATAGAAGGTGTTTCTCTTTGGTGTGAGTAGGAAGGAAGGTTATATGTGAAGGCAAGAGATGTTGTTTAAATTCATCGCTATGGTTTGTCACCAGGTAGCATGCATGGATGAGAAAGAACAAGTTAAAATACATTACTTCATTATTGTTGACTTCCTGTATCTGTTAGGCCTACAGCCAAAATAATTTTGACCAGGTGGCACCTCTGAATGTTAATGTGTATTATGCCAGAGTTATAGTACCTCTGGGTTTGCTTGCAGACTTTCAGTTAAAGAGATTGATAGAACTGTCATGTGAAGAGTAGAGTCTGCTCCTCTGTAAAGCATTAATATTTGGAAGTGGTGCCCAAATCACTTACTTTTCATAAAGTGGCATTTGCTTGAATTCTACTTAGTACAAGGAGGAGAAAATATTAAATTACATGAGTAAAATTGTTCTTTATAGCTGATTTTTGTTTCCTCTTGCACACATTATTTCCTCAAGTGTAAGTACTCTTACCTTTGGAGAATGGGTTGACTGGTGTTTATTCCACTGTAAACTTTTGTCGAAGCCCGTTCAGTTGTACATGGCAGGTTGAATGGGCTACATTCAAAAGCATTTATATCTTGCAGTCAAGCTTTGATGACCTTGGAAGTAATTATGTTAACGGTTACAAGGGACATAGTCCTCTGCATGGCAAGTTGGGGGGAGGGGGGACTTCACCCAGTATATAAAATGCCTTTCATTGGAAGACTGTTTTGATTTGCTGGGTGAAGCTGAAGTTGGCTTTGACAAAGTGGTCTTTGGGAGCCTTAAGACATTCACATTAAACAAGATACTAACTTTATAATATCCATCTGTGTACCAGATGTCACATTTTGTTTGTTTAATTGGGTAAGCAAACTGATTTAAGATGAGCATTTTTATTTACATCCTGACTCAGAAGACAGAATGCACAGTTCCAAAGTTTGCTGCAGACATATTGTATGTAGGCACATTACCATGAACGAAAATTCATATGGACCTGTGTATTTGTTAGCCTTCCGCATCATATTTACTGTAGTAACAAAATAAGACTTGTATAGTTCTCATGATTATTACCAAGTCTAGCTTTGAGCTTAACTCCAGGAATCAAAGTGCACAAGTACAAGGAAGAAGAAACTGATTCATGTTGCTGCAGGTGAGTAATATTTCTTAATGTCTGTGTAAATATTGGTAGTGCAGCCGGGATGGCACTGCTGCACTTCTCGTGTTTAGACTTCCCACATAAGATTGCATACGCAGTAATTGTATTATCAGGAACTTAAAATAGCACAGTAATCATGTGTTTCCTTATAACAAAGTGGCCCACTGATGTGAGGATTACATCACAGTTGTGCTACTGATCTTGGAGGGTCCGTTGGAATGGATAGTATTGCACTTCAAGTGGGCAGATCTCATGTTCTAGGGAAATGCATGTGGGTCATGCCACTGCATGGTTGACTTCAAAATGGAGATGTGGGATGCAGTAGCCCAAAAATCACAGAATAACTGTAGGGCAACATTTCGTGTTAGACTGCATACTTGCCAGAAATGTGTGCAGTATAGTTACTGTTGAATTACACAAGTACTGCATTCACGGGGATAAAAAAAAAAAAACTCTTACATATCTTGGCTGCATTTATCCTGTCATAATTGTCTTGTACTGTTCCCTTCAGTTCAATTCATGGCCTTTTAATGATTTATCACTGACTGGTTAAATTTTGTATACATATGTATATACTTTGTGATTATGTATATTTGTATGCTGTTTTTTTACTCCTAATGTTTTGATGTTCACATATGGTGAATTTCTTCTGCAACTTGTCACACACATATTTTGAGTCATTGCCCTGTCTTACAGTCTTTGCACTTTTGTTTCTTACTGTTTACTGCTGTACTCATGGTCTGTGGCTGAAATGCATCCATTTTGGGTCAGTTCTCGACCCCAGTTAACAAACTTTGAATAAATAAGTATGTAAAATACCACCCAAGCTAGGGGTCTGACACTTCATCATAGGGAAGCATTCAGAATAGTGGACATATGAAGTAGCAGGGCTAGATGTTAGAAGTGTGTGCTTAAAAATGAATGAAACAAATGGATATGAATAAGTAAGCTTCCATGTGGCTGCATTTTCTTTCTGCACATTGGGTTTATGGTGTTGAGGGCAGTGGGAAAGGCAGTGATGTCAGAATTTGGGCTGTTTTATTTTTGTGCTGTTTCTGTATTGCAGCCTTTAAATAATTTATGATATAGAGTATTATGGTCACGTCTCTAATCATAACAAATTAATTAGGTGTTCAAGAAGTGGATGTCAGGAAATTTGCCCTGAGATCAAAGCTTGAGAGCATACTTCTCAGCTGTCCAGATGTTTGCAGAATGTCCAGATTTTGCCCCACTTTTTGGTCTGTTCCTCATAAAATGTTTGGTTTTCTGGCAAACTGATGAGGGTTGAAATCACTAAATAATGATAAACACTTGATTTTAAGACTTCATATCCCTCAGAAGCATGTCAACACAAAATGTGCATTCTAGCAACTCTCTAAGTTTATAAGAGCAGTATTTCAAATTTGTCCCTATTGTGAGGCTTTTGTCCCCTCGTTATTTTGTCTTTGTCCAGATTTCATGTGCTAAGACCTTGAGAGTTGAATCATGGCATCAGTGTCAAAAACACATAATGGGGCATATGACTGGAGATCTTATCATAATTTTTGTAGTGCAGCTTTATCTGCTCCATGTACTACCAGTTACAGAAAATAAAAATGCAGAAGCAGGAAATGTTTTACTGACATTCAGAAAATACAGACAGCAGGCAGAAACAAAGTTCCCCTTTGTGGAATTAAAGGTTTTAAAAGCCTTTAAACATTTCATTCTGACACATTTTGTTTGTAATTGGGGTAGAGGTGAAATTCTAAGAATTTTTAAAAAGCTGTTTTACCCTCAGACACTGACTGTTTGACAGCCTAATCTGATCCTAACAGCGCTTACATGTCCACAAACCTTTTGTCAAGCAACCCTAAGCGCTGTTAAGATCTGGACTTGTGCAAGGGAAGCACTTAGCACTCCAAAATGGGGGAAAAGATAAACTTCTTAGCATGTGCCATAGACTACAAATGGAGTGACAGAAACGTTTTAATTGGAGATCTGTCTGTAAGTAGAGTTTTGAAATATTTGGTTGTGGTGTTGAAATGTTGAATTTGTTTTTGTTATATCTGTGAAGGAAGTTATATTGTATTTTATAACAATTAATGTTTGTATATTATGATTTAAATGACCGTGTTGATGGTCTGTTTCTTCAGTGTATTGAAATTAATTTTATTCACCTTACTTCATGTTCTTAACTTTTGTTTAACATTTGCTTCATTGAATATGTTTTGTAAAGTGCTTTGTAATAAAAGCTGAATTAAAAGTATGGTGTCCTCTAAAGATCCAGTAGACTGTTAAATGGTGAATAGAAATTGCTCTTAAATTACCTTTCTAATGTTGCAGTTGTAAAGTTACGATGAAAGATGGTAGTAGGCAAGAAACTTGACTTGCATTGAGCACCCTGTTTATGTAATTTTTTTTTTTCTGTCAGGTGATACAGATACTAAAGTGTGTGATTATGAGGAATCCACAGGAAGTAGCTCCAGCACAGAAGCTGACCTGCTTGGTTGCAAGCTGTTCTGCCTTGAGTATAAAGCAGATAGTGGGAAGATCACATCTGTAATTGTATACAATGTAAGTCTGTGGAACCACTGAGGTTGTTACTGTTCTTGCTGTTATGGGTGTAAGCTACATGGCTCATTTATCAGTTCTAGGTGGCAAAGGCTCATCAGGTCATGTGTTAAGACTGTCTGTGACTTCCTTAGTGGAAGTGTATCATGACAGTGAAAACTGTTTTGTTCTGAATGCTTTCGGAATCGGAGAACGTGACTAAGAAGCGTTTAGCATGCTGAGGCCTCTATGTAACTCATTACAGCCAAGTGATGTCTTCAGCCATTTCCGCAGATACATTGTACTAGCACCTCTAGACATCAAATAGTTTTTGTTCATATTTGTTTTAATAATTCCAAAACCATGTTTCTTACATGGTGTTATAGAATGACTGACCATTAACATTCCAAAGTGAGCACACTAATTAGTCAGCCCAAACAGCGTGCCTGCGGTGGTGGCGCTGCGGTAGTGTTGTCGCCTCATAGCAAGACGTCAAGTTTGATTCTCAGCTAGAGCATCTTCTGTGTGGAGGCATAAGTGAATGGGGCGTGCCTTCGTTGAAGGTTGTGTGTCAGGGCTGGTAACCCGGTACGTAAAAATCCACTACCAATTATTAGCGGACCGGAGTTCCGCTGTGGCGACCCCTAACCGGGAAAAGCCGAAAGACACAAACAAACCAACCAGTAGAAAAAAGTCTAGTCGCCAGGACTTTCTTCCATTAATATATGCTATTAAAATTTTACTTTTCTTTCATTTTTTTTTTTAAATAAACTTACAAAACCCAGAGACTAAAATGAACAAGAGAGGCAGGACAGAGACAAATACAAGGTAATCAGGTAAGTTATAAAAAACTAGAAAAACATACCTGATTATACTTGTATTTTCTCTCTCCCATTTGCTTGAAATCTCCGGATTTCATTGTTTTAATTAAAAACAAAACAAAAACAATGGAGACCTTCCTTTCTCCATTGCTTCCTTTACACAACACTGATGTACTGTGTAAGCGTTGGAACACGTCCCATATGTATGTGCAGTACATCAGGAATACCCCAGGATAGGACAACGCAGAAGAGCTCCATGGTGCCATTGTACAAGGAAATTATTTAAGAAAAGTTAAGTAATATTTTTCTTAAATAATTTCATTGTATAAAAGCAATAACACATGGCTGGGTGTGGGTAATGCTGGATTTACCCTCGGTTGTCTTTGTTGGTCACTTGGGCTTTGCAGTCATGAGCAAACCACTCCAACAGTGGGTAAATCCAGTATTACCCACACCCAGCCTTAGGTTATTGCTGTATTAGAAGATTTCATCTTAAAGCTTACACACAATGTCAAACACAACTATTTTGATATTTGACCTCAACCTGTTGCAGATAGAGGTTGAATATTATTTGTATGTAATTTTTTTATTGCAGTAATTTTCATCTTTCTCTAAATATCTCAATAATCAAGTGACACAGACAGAACTGGTTACTCTCATATGAAAATTAACAGCTGTATAAAGAAAATGCTGCTGGCAGTGTGTGTGTGTGTGTGTGTGTGTGTGTGTGTGTGTGTGTGTGTGTGTGTGTGTGTGTGTGTGTTTTGCTTGAATGGTTATTGAGATGTCGTAAGCTGTTTATACAACATTACATAATTCACATTTACTGTGGTTATTGTGGTTTATAAAATCAATTTTAAGACCTAGAATCAAATTAATGTAGCCATTGTAAAAGTTAGTTTGAACTGAATAGTTTGTCATTTACGGTTTTCTAGTAATACTTATGGTTCTAGAGATATGAACATTTATTTGAACTGTAAGGCAATAACTTCATTTTTTTTTAAATGTTTAGACCATGCTCACTGGGAGTTTGAGTATAAACTCAAAAGTGTTCCATTGGAGGGAATGAGCTAATGACCCTGTTACCCAACTAAGAAACTAGGAGTTGTACCTGGCCTTTTGAGAGAAAGGTTCCATGTTCAGGAGTAGTATTTAGCCATAAAGCATACAGTGACAAGTTTCACATTGATTTATAAAACAGTTCTTCTCATTTTTAACCCATCTTGTGAAGTGCAAAATGTATAGCATCCCAAGAGGAGGAAATTACTATGGTATTCTTGATCTCTCTCTAAACACTTTTTTGCTGCAGTGTTATTCGATGCACATTGTTTCCCGTGTACAGATATGCATAATGCTGTCATGATGAATTAGAGATGGGGGCTTTCTTGTGTGAATGTGCTTTTGTATGAGATATGTCCATCCATCCTTGAGACATTAAAGTAATGCTTTCTTTAGTATCATTATATAACACACAGGTACATTAAAGTGTCTTATATCTCCAATATATGTTGCCACAGATGCACCGATGACTTCTGCATTTTGAGTTGCTGTAATGTGTATCAACACAGATATCTGCTACAGAATTTTCCTTTTTAAATAGGAAATAAAATGTATATCCTTTACTCCAGTTTCAAGGAGTCCAAAAGGTGCACAACAATCTAAGTGCATTCAGACCTCTTGTCAGTCTGTAAGTATAGGGACCGGATTCCCAACTAGACCACCACCTACCAGCAATCATCTAGTGGTTCAGGAATTTAGAGAAGCAGCAGGTAGTTTGCAGGTGTACCGGCAGGCACACAGTTGTGCCTGGATTATTGTATGCTACATAGAGGAACAGGAACTTTGGGAATAGTTGCAGATGTCTTTACTAACCGTAGAGGAACATGAACTTTGGGAAGAGTTGCAGGTGTGTTTACTAACATACACAATTGTGCAGTGGCCCAGCATCACTCCTTATTGTGTTCTCATAGGGATAAGTAGTTGTTAGGCTTTAGTAAATATGTATGTGGTAACTCTAGGGTTGTTGATTACCATCCTTGCTCCCCTCCCTTGTATCCTTAGGGACATACATTGACCCTCTTCAAAGTAAGCAGCCATAGAGACCTGTGAGCGCAGTGGTGACCCAGAACAGTGTTTTAATATGTGCACTCAGGCATTCAGTCTGAACACTGAGATGATTATTTTATCTGTGACTCCCTATCATACTATTAATTTAATAAGTAAAAAAAATGTACATATTAATAAAGCACGTATGAAACAATTTAACAAATAGCCCTTTACCTAAGAGCAGTATTGCCCTCCTGGGCAGGTGTTATGGGGGAAGGTAATACATGCCTAGGGGTTGTTATGAGGCCCACTGCCAAAGGTAGAAGGCCTGTAAACCCCTGTAAGGGTATTAATTCCCCAATAACATCCCACCAGGAGGGCGTTATTGATTGTAGGTAATGGACTATGTTAAATTGTTTCATAAGTGTTTTATTAGTATGTACATTTTTTATTTTTGATACAAAATAGCTCCTCCATCTAATGTGTCAGAGTTGCTGTAGCATATGCAATTGTTGTTTGAGGAAGCATTTTATATCCAAATTATACGTTATACAAGTATTTAATGTCAGCAAATACGAAGCGCATTCAAAAAGTCACAGATTCACATGCAGAGACAGACTCACAAAAACAAAATGTCGCACAGATACATATGCAGAGGCATGGAGAAACTCACATGCGCACATGAGTATACATATGCACATATACACACACAAACACACACACACACACACACACACACACATATATATAATATATACACACACACATATATATAATATATAATATATACACACACACACACACATACACATGCCCAACAACCGGTAGTTTCTTGATTGAATACGTTTCCTTTCATTATGATCAAATGAATGAAAAAAAAAAATTACAGTGCAAATCTACATTTAGTGACCATAAAAAATGGTGTTCATTTGCTTTGTTATGAAGTGGCAATGTCCACACTTTAACACAGTGTTGGAGAATGTCCTTCAGTAGGGTGAAACTGTACATTTAGTCCATTATATAAAGTGTGTTAAACCAATGTTTGTAAATTTATAAATGCATGTAAGGCGGAAAATAGAGACAGACCAACACAAATTTGTTTACCATTTTCTAATCAAGGCAGAATACTGGCTCAGGGAACTGATTGGATTAGATGGTTAAGAAAAAAATTCAGTGCAGCCGGGTAGTACAGAATATAATGATACAGGAATTCATGACAATGTGGTTCAGTCATGTGATTAAAAATAAGTTGGAATGTGCATTGGAGCATACCCCTCAAGTTCCTTGATTCTGAGTCATATTTTAACACTGTCCCTCTTTATTCCTCCTAAAACTGGTGACTTTTTTGGAGAAAAGGTGACACATTATGCTTAATAAATAATGACAATAATTAGAGTTCTAGACTTCTTTTAGTTCAGAAAATATATAGTATTTCACATTTGTCTTGTTCTGTCAATGCCTCAGGTTAATAGTACTAATATTTTAAAAGTGGGTGATTATTTCCGGATTTGTCCCTGATTTGTTGAGAGCTGTGCATCCGAAGTTGTTCCATTGGTGGATGAGTAGCTTGAGTGTATCAGCAGTCGACAAATCATTTAGGCACCTCTTCATTTGTTGCCAGTTCAGCCATGAATGCACTTTTTAGCAGTTTATCCCTCTGGGTCTGTTGCCCCTGTTGCATTGATGCCATATCTTCACTACCACAGTCTTCAGCTTTCATCCATATGAAACTTCATGATTAGCTAGCCACATGTTATTCTTCTCTGTCCCAAGTATGACAGAAGTCTTCAAAACCAGCAGGGGGTAGGTTGGAACAATTTCTCCCTCTTTCTGCAGTATCACAGTTGAAACAGCTAACTTTGCAAACTTCTTCAAATGTACATTTAGTGGCAGACCCGATACTTCAGAACTGGACTCGGGATTCTCTGCCGAGACCTTTAAAAAATCTTATTTTTGCAAGAAAGAAGATCTTGTGGTAGAGGCCTTGACCAAGAATGGAAGGGGGACACCAAATAATCCCTTCCAGGTGATCACAAATTCAGTGAAATTCTTGATATGATAAAGTGATGAGGAACATGCCCAAGGAACCCTCCTTCTTCTCACAGTGAAGGATTCAAGAGAGAGTTGTGACCCAGCAATCCAACTGAACAGTATTGCCACTGGTAGATACTGTGAATGATGCCACCTCAGTTACATGGGAAAACCGGTTGTAGTTGCCTTGATCTTTACAAGCGCCAAAAAGATTTTCTGTACTCATAAGAAGTGCAGCATCTGGTCTAAGACCCAAAACTAGAAACATTTTGCAGCACTTAAGTGCAAAGCAACACCTCCATCCACCAGACAAGGAATCCAGAATGATTGATCACATCATGAAGTGTGTTCATGTCCTCAGTCCTACTTATGATGGCAGTGATGTACATGACACACGTGCTGTACTTTCCACAAGACTTGTCAGGAGAACCCCATTGTATGCCATGTAGCTTGCATGATGGAAATCTGAAGGAACATATCAAGGCTTAGGCATGCACTTCAGCTGTACTTGGCAACCTGATGGCCCATGTGGCATATAATGTCCTGGAATGTATTGCACAGGCAGTAGGAGCTGGCATTTCAGTTTACCGGCACTCTTGCTTGCACCAAACTGTTTGCCAAAGACATCTGAAGGGGATTAAAGAGAGAGAAAACACACTTTTCCTGTGGGATTTAGACCCATTCTTTTCAATGCATCTTATTGAAGATGTAAAAGTGTCAGTCTTTGTTTTGGCATCCCCTGCAGCATCAGTAATAGCAGGAAGCTGGAGTGAAAAGAAAACATAACCATTCTTTCCATCAGGGTCACTGGCCAAGAGGACAAGATGACTGGTGATTCTCAAGGAAGACCATAGTCAGACCTCGGAGTGATCCACAGTGCTGCTTACTCCCATAGCCATCTACCTGCATCAGTAGGCAGTCAGGTAGAATGTTCCTGTGCCTGTCGTATTGCACAAGGATCACAAGTAACAGGTGGGTCTAACCTTTTGACAAGCCAAGACTTGTTAGTGCAGGTCGTGGAACACTGAGACTTAAGTAACTTGTAAATTATTAAGTTCAAGAGTGCTGTTTGTTAGAAGAATAGTCCATTTTCTTTGAGATATGGTGATCTTGAGGTTGTTATATATAGGTTTGGGGTATATGGCGGGGGCTTGCCCGCCCACCTTCAACCCTGCAGAAAAAGTTGGCTAAAAGGAGGAAAGAGGTGTTCGATATTTGTTTTTCTCCTGAGTTTTTGGGCCTTTTTTAACATTCTGGGTCTCTTCATAGTAAATCTTGACATTTCCATAGGCAGTCAACAAGTGGGTTTGGAGATTGTTTAAAGTGAATCTGCAGTTTCCTTTCTGTCCTGCGTCACTACATCAAGCCATCCTTTGCCTGTTGTCATACCCAACTAGATGAAATTGGCATGAAAAGAACTGAAAAGTTCTCGGAATTGAAAACTTCATCAAGAAGAAAGCCAAACAGGAATTCCCAGCTGAATAGCAAGGACTCTGGCATACTCCAAATTCTTGCTTGGTGTCAGAGAAGGAAAATCTGTACATTACCAAGGACTCAAATGGTCATCCTTCAGGCCATTCTTCATTTCTATCAAAAGGAGATTGGATGTGCTGCTTGAATGTCAAGAATGCCTTTTACCATGTCAGATCAACTAGGCAATGCAGCAGATTCCTTCACTACTTCTTCTTAGGAACCAGTCAGTTAGTAATTCAGGGCCCTATTGTTCAAGATCACCACAGACTGCAAGGTATGCACTAGATCACATCTTCTGTAGCAGTGCATCTGTGCCTGAAAGGTCCAGACTCTTTTTGTCTCTAGATAACTGTCTTCCTTGCAGCCCTAGTCACACAGCATCTTCAGGAATATTAATTTTCTTTAAGGGTCACTGTAGGGGAATCTCATTTGAAGCCTGCAGAGCAGATTACTTTTCATCGGCTGCTCAACAGACAATCTTTACTACATGGCATTCTTACTGCTAGAAAGGATTCAGGACATATCTGAGGCAGTATACAATCTTCAGATCACTGTACCATTTTAAACAAATATATCTTTGAGCTTTAAGCCTTATGGCTGCAACAGTGTACAGAGATCAGCTTGTGAGATGTCACATACAGGTTCTGCAGTGAAAAACTTTTGTGTAGGTTAGTCTCTGCACACTGATTCTCCCTGTGCAAATTGCATTATCACATGCATGCAAAGATGATGTCTACTGCAAGGGCATCCATTTGCTCTGCCTACCACCAGGACCACGATGATTATGCTTCTGCCCTGTGTACACTATAACAAATAGACACTTCAAGGAATCTGGTCCGCAGGGATGGCAGCCTTTCATGTAAATATTTTGGAGGTGAGAGTGGTCCTATAGACATAGTTCTTTCAGGACTCCTTGTCTAGAATATTCGCAAAACAGGCAGTATGGAGGTTGTGTGGTATGTCAACATATAGGGGGTACTCCTGTTAGCTCTTCAGGCAGTCTTTAATAGTGTAACAATAGGCTATTCAGTCCTTCATATTCCTAACAACAGTCCATATCCCAATGATATTGAGCCTGTGTTGGAATTCAAGAAATAAGAAGAACATAAGATTCAATGCAGATCCTTAAGGAGAGTACCAACCATACTTTATTCATAATGTTGCAAACCATATACTAAAAACTAACATAACACAGGAATGGAGAAAAGTGATCTTGCCAATTGGGATGAATACAGATAGGAGTATAGAAAATAGGCAAGAGGGGGCTAGAATTTATTGGAGAAAAATGCAAAGAAACCAAGAGTGAGAAAGGTAATAGATTGGAGTGAGGTCAAGCAGACGTTTGGACTGCAAGTCAGAGACTGCCTTTCCTACTAGGGATTAATATCAGCATGTAGGCAAAGAGAAAGGGACAGGGGAGTGCTAAGTGAAAAAACAGCTCTGATAGAGGTTTTAGTCAAGTCTAGATTAGAAGCTGCTGTTAAAAAGGGATAATTAGTTGAGTATATAATGTATTACATAAATAAAAGAATCAAGTACAGGTGCTTATAAAAGATTTAAAAAAGAGAATAGAAAAGTTATTTTACAGAGGAACAAAGGGACGAAATTTTTAAGGCTACCAAATATGCAACAAAATCTGGAAGATTTAAGATTTTCGCATGAAAGTGTTTTTAATAGATATTTTTATACCCTGAGTAAACTTCATAGGAATTTTCTACAGGTGGATAGCAAATGCTGGAGGTGTGATGGAGAAGAGAAAGGTTATTAGGAATAGGTTTTTGGAGAGTGTAACGAGTTACCAGATTTAAAAGATTCCCTACCAGAGTACTTTGACAAAAATGTTGGGGGAGCAAATGGTTCAAACTAAGGAATTTATTCTTTTGGGCAGTAATATAGGATCTGTATTGCCTTGACATAGTAAGCCTAAGTTTGATGTTATTGGCTGCCAAAAAACAATAACTAAAAATTGAAATCAAAATCTGCTCCCTACACAATGCTCTGGATGCTGTAAAATTGATATGGGATCTTTGGAAAAGCGAGGGACCAAATTTCACAGAAATAAATAGAATTTGTGTAAACAGTACCTGTAGAGTAATTTTTAGATGGAGGAGTGGGCTTTAGAAAAGGCAGAAATTGAGAAACTCGTGTAATATTGGAGTGAAGGAAAATTGTCATAATGAAACAATATATACATATTTTTCATGAAATAATGAAAACTGATGATATGGTTTGTTTTCTTTTCTATTAACGTATGTAAATCCATGATGTTCTTCTATATATTCGTCACATTGAACACTACTGCAAACTATCAGACACAGCTTGAGTTGAGCTGACTAAATGACAAGTTAGGGAACCAATCCCTTCACAGATTTACTGCCACCAAGCAATATGCTCCTCTGAGGCTTTTGAGAATCAGTGGTCGGATTGCACTGTTCCTTTGCTGGGCAGAAAAGTTCCTTTTGGGGGAAAATAACTTCCATGTAGTAACTTTTTGTTTATTATTGTTTATTTCCTTCTCAGGAAAGTATTTTAAAGCTAGGAGTTTCTGTTTTAATGGACTGCCACGAGACTCTGCTGTACTTTTAAACAGGGGCATTGTTTTTTCCTGTCAGTTTAAAAGTTGTTTAAAGTAGCTGAAAACCATTTTGTTTAGACAAATTGTGTTTAAAACAGTTTGCCAGCCCTTCAAAATAAAATAAAGTGCCTTTTACTGTGTCTGTGATAAATGTGACTTTGTTTTCCCATGAAAGAGGCACCATTTTCAGCTTGACCATGGAACAATCTGTTGGTCCCACAGTAAGTCCTCCTTCAGCTACAGAAAGAAAAAGTTAAGCAAACAGCCTTTGCCATCACAGCAGGCTAGCAATTTGCCTCAGCCATGGGTGGGTGACTCTATTTTGGCCATTAGTTGTACCTCAGGCAACTCATCTTTTACCCTGGGTCCCTGTGGTGTAAACACCTACAGTCATTATGGACCAGGGGTTAGCCACTTCCTCTGCGGCTGTTGGGTCACATCTGTGGGCAAGGGTGAGCCACTGTCGTCATTCCTGGAAGAGGGAACAAGGAAGGCTTCCCTGTTTCATCAGGGTTTTGTGCCCATCCCTGGGGAGGCTCCTACTGCCATTAATAACACTGTTGGTCTAATTTTTCCTATCAAAAAGAAACAGAAAGCTAAACGTGTATCTACTCTTCCTCAAATTTCCTTAGGAGTAGTTTACTGGGTCTGGCTCAAGGTTTAATTCAGGCTATTGATACTTGTAAAGTAGTTTTTGGTTAAAGAAAGAGGGATACACCTTTTCCTGAAAGATATAAGATTCTGAATCTGGACAGGAGGACAAAGGAATAAATTCAGGGTTTTTCTCCTCAAATTTCCGATTCAGACTCAGTTTCTCAATCTCCTTCTGTGGGTTCTCTTTCTTTGAGGCTGTTTCTAGAATGTGGCAGTGTTGTCAGTGGGAATCCACTGAGGTTTCTCAGTCCCTCAGAAAATACTATGAGCAGCTACAGAAGGAATTTCTAGAACCTGCACCGATTCCTTCAGTTCTTTCAGCTTTGAAGGATGTGTATGTTACTGCCTGCAGTTTTCCTGACAGTCAACTAGCTGCCGCTAAAAAGGCAGATAGGATGTATAAAGTTCCTCAAGTTTGTGTACACTCTTTCCAAACCTGATCCAAGAGCTGTAGCTTTATTTAATCCTTCTACTCTTTCTGATAAGCATGGGAAGACTATCGATAAGTATGTGGAAAAGTGCATGCTTCTGAAACTTTGATTTTCAGAATTTTGAATTGTCAGGCTCATATGTTATTGTTTGTCCTGACTGAAAGTGAAAGTATGAGGAACATTTTGTCTGCCGTTTCTTCTTGTGAGGAAAATATGCTTTAAATAAATTTCTTCTATTGTTCATGCCACTACTCATTGTATTCACTGGGTATGACTGTGCTGATACGTCTTCAAGGGCTGTAACCACTGGTACTGTTTTGAGGGGGGGTTGCATGACTACATTCTGTGAACCTGCCAGATGATGTTAAAAATAAGACTTTAAAGTTTACTTTGGATAGAGATTTAGTTTTTGGCCCCTCTGTTGCAGAGGTGATCAAAATTTGTGATGAAAGGGGAAAGCTGAAATGGAGAATATCTCAAGATTTTTCATCCTTCCTTTTCCAAATGTTCCAAGGGCTTCTCTAATTTCTCATCTAATTTTGGAAAGAAAGAATAAATAGTCAAAACAAAATGCAGGTGAACAGACATTTTAAGAAGAAACTGCAAGAGGGTTTCAAGAAGAATTCTGGAAATTCATAAAATTAAGGGCAGTCCAATAATTCAGAATGACCATTTAAAAGACTTTGTTCCCCCTCCCATCCTGGCAGTCCCATTTGTTTCTTCCAGAAAGTCTTAATCTCTGTTTTTCTCTTTATCAACAGATAGTTTGGGACAAATGAGTTCTGAAGATCATTCATCAAATTATAGATGGCAATAGGAGGAAATTCCTCCTCCTCTACATGGAGTAATTCCTCATTCTCCAGACCAGACTCTTGTTTCCACTCATCCTTCTTCACATGTTGTCCCAGTCAGTGATAGAACCAGTTCCCTCATCTCAGATGGGAAAGGGCTTTTATTCAAAGATGTTTTTAGTGCCAAAGAAAGAAAATGCTTGGAGACCAGCTCTGGAACTTTCTTTCCTAAAACTGTTTGCAGTAGTGCCCAGATTCAAAATTATGTCACTTTACACCTTCAGAAGTACAATGAATATTAGTGGAAAGGATGGAAAAGCATACAGGAACATTCTTTCTCATTCAAGTTTCCTGATAGCTCTGGATTTAAATATGTTTATCACATTACTATTCCTCCAGACTTCAGGCGTTTCTTAAGGTTTTGTGTGTCTAAATCACATTATCAGTTCTCTACCTTACCCTTTGGACTGTCTACTGCACCAAGAGTATTCACAAAGTGTCTAGCTCCAGTTATAGCTCATTACAGGCTACAATGTGTCCACATTTTTCCATATTTAGATGATTTGCTTATTTTTGCAGAGTTTTTTGAAAAAGTGTCAAGAATCTGTCTCTTGGATGAGAGATTTCTTAACACAAGCTGGGATTACAGGACACCATTCAAGTCTTTCTTGACTCATTCTCACAGGATTGTGTTTCTGGGATGTCAGCTATGCACCACAGTTCAAAAAGCTTTTCTATATCTAAATTTGCTTCTTGGGTTTTCTAGTCAGACTTTGGTCAAGATTTTGGGTGAGATGGCTTCTAAGATTCCCATGAAACCAATGGCAAGTCTCCACATGAGAAAGATACAGTGGTGTCTGAAGTCTGTTTGGTCCCAGCACCAACATCCCTTGTCCTTTTAGATTCCAGTGCTGGGATTTGTCAGAAGAGAAATCAGGGGAAACAACAGATATCCCTAAATCCAGGTCTCTCCTTCTCCTTCCCTGTTCCAAAGCAGTCAGTCACCACAGACCCCTCTGACTTTGCTTGGGGAGCAGTTTCAGGAGGGATAAAAGGTGTATGGGACACCAAGGACAGATGCAAGCACATAAATATAAAAGAGATGCTTGCCCTGATCAAGGCACACAAACTTCTGAGTCATCTTTGATCCTCTGGACCTTTTAGAGCTGTTAGAGACAATACCACAGTTGTGTGGTACATCAGCATGCAAGGTGGGACCAGGTCACACCCTCTGTGCAGACTAGCCATGTTAGCTTGGAATGTAGCATCACAGCACAGTCTCACTCTCTAGGCATCCTGCATTCCATCAGAGCAAAACTGTTTGGCAGACCTCACAAATGGAAACTAGAGGGGGGGGGGGTCTTCCAATATTTGATCCATCTGTGGGAAGTGCCCCATGTAGACCTCTTTGCCTCCTAGCTGAACAATTAGCTGGAATGATTCTACTCCTGAATTCCATACAAGAAAGCCTGGAAGACAGATGCCTTTTTCTTTTCCATAGACAGGAATGCTCCTGTAGTCTTTTCCACCCCTTCCACTAATATCTAGGGTACGTTTAAAGATTAGGAAGGAGTCCCCCCAAGATTATAGCAGTGACTCTCTCGTGTCCCAGGCATTCATGGTTCTCCCTTCTTTTGGAAATGGTCAGGGGCAATATCCAAGTTGCAAGCTCTTATGTTGAGTCAGCCCTATCTCATTTTCTAAAGAGACAGGGTTTCTTTGAGATTCGATTCTTCTTTTATGCTTAAAATGGTATCCAAGTTTATTTTAAGCCAAACTATACATCTGTCAGGTTTCTATGATGAACCTAAAAGTAAGGGATAAATAATTCTCCATATCTTGTATGTCCACAGACAACTTGGGTACTGTATTGAATTATAACTTGTGACACAGGCAGACATATTTACTTAAAAGTAATCAAACCATATTAACAAGTTCACATTTGCATACATTATACATCACAAACGTTATTTCTCATGTAGTCTACGCAATTATTCAATTCCTGATTTCTTGTTTTTTTTTTTATTTAAACAAGAAATAATTGTGTCTATATCATAAGTGATTATTAATAGTCATACATTTATGTAAATGAAAGCAAACCATATTGACATAATCCCAGCTGCAAGCATTTTAGCTCACAAACCATAATGACACACCCTAGCTGGAGACATTATAAATCACTTATAATCTACTCAATCATTGCCAAACATTATATAGGTCATTCAAGTCCTTCCTTCTTTTAAACTTCGCTTCTCCCCTGTATGTATTGTTCCCACAATTCCTATTTTTTCCTATGTAATGTGCTCCTACCCTTTTAAAGATGACCAAATCCAATAGTTGTTCTCTCTTTTCCTATATTCAGTACTTTTACTTCAGTTGGTTTAGACTTTGATTTCCATTTGCTAGTAATTGTTTTTTGGCAGTCACCATAATTGGACTCAGCAATGCCTTACTATGTCTAAACAATTCCAATTCTGTATCATAGCTCAGAAAAATAATTTCCCTAGTTACACCAATTTGCTTACTCAGTATCGCTGACAAGAGTAGTTGACAGGGAATCAGCCAACTCATTATACTCCCAGAAAATATGTTCCCAGTTACCTCTTTCTTCCCTATCGCACCTCCAACATTTGCTGTCTACTTGAGGAAAAATTCCCTGGAGTGTACTTGGGGTATAAAAATATTTATATGTAAACAGTTCCAAGCAAAAATTCTAAATATTATAGATTTTGCTGGATATTTGGGCGAAATACATATACCCCCCCCCCCCATTGTTTCTTTATGAATTGCTTAACCAGTCTGTCTTTCCAACCTCCTCTTGACCTCTTGATTCATTTATAGTTGTCATGCAATATTTTATATGCTGTACTAATTACTTCTTTTTAACGGCGGCTTCTGTTCTAGATTCTACTAAAAATTCTACCAGTGCTGGCCTTTTGTTTGGACTGCCATATTTCTTTCTGTTTGCCTGTACTGTGATATCAATCCTTGATAGGGAAGGCAGTCTCTTTTATTAATATCAGAAGTTTCTAATTAGAAACTTGATATTTTAAAAAAGGGCTTATTACTAAATACTAGGCTGTTTTGTGACAAAAATTTACTACCTTTGAGACATTTTAACTGACGTGTAAGGAGTTAAAGATTGGGAAGTATATTTTATGTACTTCAAATGCTGTTTGAATGTTTTGGTGCTTGTGCACACTTCGAGACAACTTACCTTCACTATTTTACTGCTTGAGGCATTTTGTGTACAATTTTTAGTTCAGCATCAGGAGATTTAGTTCAGGGCTAAGAATGTACTTTTTGTTTGGTGCTTGAGGACACTATGGCAACTTACCTTAATTTCTTGTTTTCACTTGTGCACTTTCTGTGAAAGGGACTAAGAATTCTGACAGGATTTTTTGTGTACTGCTATGCCTTTACTTTTGTGCTGCTTGTGAACAAACAAAATGTGTAATGACTTGCCCTCAACCGACATTCCAAACAGTGCTTACAGGCAATCAGGCTTCTTCCTCGGCTACAGCTTGGACTCTTACAGTGGTCTTGCTGTCCCTGAAAAGAAAAAAAACAACAGAATAGGAGCCCTTGCCTACACTTCAGGCTCAGACAGTGCCTGTCACTGGTGGGTGTCTCTGCAGTGGCCATTTGTTTTTCCTCAGACCACTCACAGGTTTCTCTGGGTTTTTGTGGTGTAGTCCCTTCCACCACCATGGACCTGGAGTTAGACATGCCCTGTACTGCTATTCCAGTGCCTAATCTGGGCATGGGCGAACATCTTCTGTGGGTCAGGGAGGTTACGCTGGGTGTTTTTTCTTGGTGGGGCCTGAGAAAGAGCCCTCTTGCCTGGAATAAATTTCACAATCTGTCTCCTTTCAGGGCTGTCCACAGAAAAAAGAAACAAAAGGTTAGACAATGCTCACAAATGCATTTTGTCTGTTCATAAGGGTGATTGTCTTACCCTAGTCAAGGTTTTTATTGCAGGCTTTCTGTCCCAGAGAGCAGAAATCCATACCAGAACACTTAACTATGTCAATGTATTCCTGAGGAAATATGTCTGAGGATTCTGACATATTTACAGGGCTTTTTCATTCTCTTATTCTCAAGGGAAGTTTGTCCTCTAGGTCTCCATTAGAGGAGTTTTCCTTTTCTAAAACTAGTTCCAAGATGAATTATGTATTTTTTAGGAATAAGTGAATCTTCACCCCTAAACTGAGGCAGTATTATGATATGCTGCAAGTGGATTTACCACATGCTACTTGCATTCCTCCTAGCCAGCCTTAGAGATGTGCAGTAAGTAACCCTGACCCTCACCCTTCAGTTCCCAAAAAAGGCAAAACATTTTTACTGATACCAATCTTTCCCCTGAAGGCAAGAAGGTAAGGTGTTAGACATATTTCAAAAGATAATTTTCTTCTTACAGTTTATTCTGTCAGATGTTGACAGCTTTTGGATTGTTCTGCCACACTTCCTTAATAAAGTAGGTCTTATGTGAATCCTACCATTTCTAAAGTGTCTCACATGCCTAAACATGCTTTGAAGAGTGTGTATGATTGTGCCTGTTAATTCAGGGAGTTGCTAAGATTTTTCAAGACCCGCATGATAACTCTTACAAACCCTCTGCTTTTTATTTTGTCTTAAAAAATCAATTCATGCCACCTTCTGGCAATCTGGGAACAAAAAACAGATGACCATCAGGGAACACTAAAAAGCAGGAATCTTCTTAAAAACAGAGGACAGACTATGCCTTCAGACTACACCTTCAGAATGACTATCCCAGCATTCCTTCCCCCTCCCTACCTGTCCCTACATCTTTAAATTTGTCCCTTACACTGATTCTCAGTCATTCCCGTTAGCAACAGATGGCTTCAGTGTTTGGATCTAATACTGGATCAAATGTTGTCTGTTTTCGTCTGATTCAACCTTGGGTTGTCACATCCCAGCAGATACGACCTCGACACTTATCATGAAGCTATTTGGCTCCAGGGCTTTGGTTCCACCCGTACCCATAATTCCCTGATCTCCATCTCATTTGCCACCGGAAGTATTCAGATGCATTTTCAAAGGCTCCAAAGATCTGTATCCTCCTTTGTGCAGTTTTGATGAGACTTCACTGTTAAATTTCTCCTCCTCTACCAAGAGAAGCTTTCTCTTTCTAGTTAGCTTAGTTTTATTAGAATTGGTATACTTTATCAGTGTTATATCTGTTAGGATTATAGGGCTAGCATTAGATACTGTCTTAGTATATAATTGTTTATACAGTGTGCTGTGCTTTCTCTTAGATAATTTTATATATATAATATGTGTGTGTGTGCGTGTGTGTGTGTGTGTGTGTGTGTGTGATGTATGTATGTATATATATATATATATATATAAATATATATATATATATATATATATATATATATATATATATAGATATATATATATATATATATACACACACACACACACACACACACACACACACACACAAACACTCTTAGTGGTAGGGTCTTGTTATAGAAGTGTTTATCATATGCTGTGCTTTCCTTAGGCAGATAATTTTATATATATGTAGTGTTCTAGTACTTAGCGTTAAGTGTTCTGCCAGTGTTCTTACCTTAACAGTTTTGTGTCATGACTGAGGGGAAGGGTTTACAAAGTGTACGGAGTGCAGGTACAGGCTCACTACCAGGATCCACACTCCTTGTTTGTCTATTGCTTGAGCACTGGGCATCTCAGCACAGATTACCAGACCTGTTCCTGCTTTAGCTCCCAGGTTCTTCAAACCAGGAGGGAAAAGCTGATTGTAAAAGGCCTTCTTCTCCCTCAGACAGGGTCTGGTGTGCCGTCTACTTCATCTGCGACCCCCTCTTCTGCTGGAAAAGACAAGAAATCTAAGGACAGGCAAAAGGAAAAGGAGAAAGATGAGCTGAGAGAGAGAGAGAGAGAAAAACCTCAAGAGAAAGAAAGAGAAATCAAATGAAAAGGAGGAAGCGGACTCAGAATTCCCATAAGAAATCGCCGAGTCCAACACTTGTGTCCAGTTCGGATACTAAGATTCTGAGATGTTCAAAACCATCAATTCCTTGATCACAATTTTAGCTGGACCCAATGAGTCTCAGACTGCATTCCCCGATCTGTCAGCAAGTAGGTGATCGTCATCGACTCAGTCATCCAGAAGCCTGATCGAACAAGATGTCAACAGGATGAAGAGGAAGTTCCTCAGTACAGAAATTCTGCTCAGGGTTCTTTCAGTACTGTCTTCTGGGAATGTACCTAGTGCTGGGCCATCTACCCCCCCCCCCCTTCTTATCCACTCCATGTCTGTCCTTCAGACCTGGCTATCTCTGATCTGATCTGTCCAGGAGCACCTTTGCCAGAGCAAGTAGTACAAGTGACTTAGACTCTGGCAGGTTCCCTTCATCTTTCTGCTCTGATTTATTCTGATCTGGAAGAGACTTAGAGCCAGAGGTTCAGCGTTGTGGCTCCAGGAGATGAGTCATCAGTGAAGTTGCCAGAGCACTCTCTTCCCTTCGGTGCATTGGCTCTTGATAGCTCAGTACTGAGGTTGGTCTCTTGGACAAGACCTCTCAAGTTCTGAGTCTTCTTTCCTGTCCAGAGACAGGAGGGTTCAGATGATGCCGATAGCATTCTCAGCCTTTGAGTTTTTGAGTGGGTCCTTTTGTTATCGAGGAAAAAGGTGCATACATCTAGCTTGGTTCCATCCAAATCCCAGTTAGAGTCTGCTTCTGCTTCTCATTTTCCTGTTACCTAGCAGCAGTCAGTTCTACAAACTTCATAGGCTGCTTGCTACATCAGTTCACAGTCTGACTCACAACCTTCAACCCACCCATGGAATCGGTCCAGAGGAAGCAGACATGCAAGTAGAAGCACTTAGACTCTTCTCCAGAGTCTGTCATGGAAGACACAGACTTGGATGAAGGTTCCTCTAGATCCCCCTCTGAGGATGTCTTCTTTGGCGAAATCCTTGAATTGATGAAGCAGGAAGGGGGATGGTCCACTTATAACCCATCTCCAGATGAGTCTATGTTCCTGGAAGCCTTTGGATCTGACTCATTTTCATTCTGGTTAGTACCTCCTGTTGACCCACTCACTGATTTGATGGCTCAGTGGGCATGGAAGGACTCTTGATATGGTGGAGCCCATCCCTAAGAAACCTGGCAGCACCAGCAGACTGGAAACATTAGAGTAAAGGTGCAATAGTGGGCACGATGGTAGTAGCAGCTGCTTCAAAGAAGGAACTATCTGAAGAATGTACCTCAATCCATCCCCACTAACAGGGAGTTTAGGGCTGTGAATCACTTTGGGAAATGGACATATACTTTATCGACTTTTGCTCTTTCAGTGCTGAACTACTTAGCCCATGTCACCAGATTTCAGAAAGACCTGACCAAAGAAATTTCCAAGTCTCTGGAATTTTGCCTGTGGATATTCAGAAGATGGTGGACTTCCAGCTTTCTATTCTTCAGTCTATTTCTAACATAGTCATGTGACTGCTTTCTAACGTGGCTGATGGCACTGCAAGCACAGCAGGCACCAACATTACAAATCATTGGCATGCCTGGATGCATCTGTGACTTGCAGAAAGCTTTATGGTGTCTTCTGTTAATGTTATTTTTGACTGGTCTACCTTGTTTGGACCCAAAGTGAAAGATACACTAACTAGGAGTCAACAAGATGGCAAGACTCTCTGTGCAGCCGGACTGTGGTTCTCCACTCCCCAGAGGTCCTACTTTTGGAATCTGAGGGCTGGTAAGAAGATGTGGTTCTGGAAGTCACAGGGCTGTTAACAAGATACTCCTTGTGACAGACCTCCTCGTGGCAGAGGAGGAGGTTTCAGTAACAGATGTCACCCGAAAGGCAGAGGCGGAACACAAAAATAGGGCTTTTGCGGTTTCTTTACCAAAAAAAACTTTCAGAGCCCCTGAAGGGTTGTCTGACTGCTGCACTCTGGAGACAGCTGAGGGGGGGGGGGGTGTTTGTCTGTGCACCCACAAGCCTGGCAAAACATAACTACAGATTCCTGAGTGATAAACATAATTTCCAGCGGCTATTCTAAACAATTTTCCCTTCCTCCCATCAAGAAGAAGGAAATTCCCAGTGTTCCACCCAGTCAGTGGTATTTCGCTGCAGCAGAGATCTCCAAGCTGCTAGATAAAAGAATCATTCAGCCAGCTCTCTCAAAGACCAACTAGAATCTGGAGTCTACCTTTTAATGAACAAACTTCTTTTTAGTACCCAAGAAAACAAGGGACCTCAGACCCATTCTGCATCTGAGCCATTTAAATCAATGCATGACACAGACAAAGTTCTGGGTGGTCACACTTCAGTCCATTTTGCCTCTGCTAAGGAAGGATGATTGGATGTGGTCCGTAGAACTCAAAGATGCTTACTACCATGTCAAGATAGAGAAGCGTTCGAGGAGATTTCTTCATTTCTGGACGGGAGCTAATTATTACCAATTCGGAGCCCTGCTGTTCGATCTCCCCACAGTCCCCCAGGGTGCTTACCAAGATAACGGCAGTGGTGGCAGCATACCTTCTCCTGTTAGGGATCCATATCTTCCTGTACCTCAACGATTGGCTCCTGACCACTGGTTTCAGCCACATATTGGTGAACCATTGGGACCTTCTGCTCCAGTTGTTGCAAGACTTAGGCATCACAGTAACTCTAACCAAAAGTCATCTTATGCCTACTCAGCAGATAGAATTGCCACCTGGACACAAACTTGCAGATCACCTGACTTCCCAACTCCAGGGTTCCCTTCTTGCGAATAACTGCCACTGAAGGTGTTCTTCATGTTTCACTGTTGCAGTCATCACTTGTGGGATATCCTTGCTGGGTAGCCCTCGGTCGGCCCGAATACCAGAGTAAAGTGTTTCCCTCCTCCGTGGGCTGTTTGGTGTCTGAAGCTGACGTCAGGTCATCGGAGCCATAAAATGAGGCAGCCAATGCCATTACATCAGTCTTTCTTGATGTGGAGCCCAAAGCAGAAGCAGTTCGCGAGTGCATCGGTTGCCTGTTGCCAGAGTGAAGGAGTTACCGTCTAAAGCTAAGTACCCCATTGGGGAACCTTTTCTTGTATTAAACCGATGTCAGAGAAAGTAAATAATTGTCTCCGTTGTGGAAAACAGATCCCACACAGAGACTTTCATACCGTGTGTGTCACCTGCCTAGGCCCAGACCAGAATGTCCCCGGATGTTGGTTCTGTGCTTTGTTTAATGCTAGGACTATCAGGAGAAGGGCTGAAATTGTAACTAGACACTTCAGTGAGAGTATTTCTCACCACAAAATGGCATCTATTGGTCAGGCTGCTGTTGAATTTCCAAAAAAGAAGAAAGATAAGGAAAAGGATAGGCCTCAGAGAGTTAGGCTCTCGGACAATTCTTATCTGAACTCAGCTAGCCTTCCACCCATTAGAGTAGCTGAACTCAGGTGCCTTGGCAGACCCTGACACTAGCCAAGGAACTGTCACAGGCCTCTACCGAGACCCATTTGGAGTCCGGAACGCCGCCGGGTCCATCTTCTCCTACCAGTATGTTGGCCTTCAGTCCTGTGGTTGGGTCCGGAGCAACTTCACAGACAGCAGCTTCTGTAGAGACCATACCAAAGATTGGCGCCAGGCAGAGACCAAAGACCACGCTGCCGGTTAAACTAACCTTGCATAAGGCCATTGAATCCACGAGGCCCAAGACCGGACCTACCCCTAAAAGCACCCCATCCCAGAGTCCCAGCCTCCTACTTCCTCCCACCTAGCCTGCCACACAGTCACAGCAGCTGCTCAGAATGGCAGAGGATTTAATCACTCTGATAAGTGGAAGCCAGCCTACCCAAGCCACCCCAGCCAAAAGGAAGAGGGACACTTCCCCTGAGGCTCTTTCTGACCAGGAGTCAGAAGGGTCTGAACTAGAAGAGTCGGACACTGAAGAGCAGCCTTTTGCAACATTTGAGGATTCTGATGCTGAGGACCCCATCCCTTCTGCCTCCCCACCTGAAGACCTCTCTTTTGGGGAAACTTTAAATTTCCTCAGGGAACATTTTCACTGGGAGGCACAAGATTACCCTCAGTCAAAGAAGAGACTGAGAGAGTTCCTTGACCTGCCACAGCACAAACCTCTGGCCATTCACCCAATCCTGGATGTGGTGGAGGACGTCTTTTTGGAGTCTGGACTTACCCCAGACTGTCTGCCCCCAGCCGCCCCCTGCCCCCAGAAAGCCAGACAGATATTATAGGGTGGAAGACACTCGCAAGTATCTCTTCAAAAACCCTACAGCTGACCCAAAGGTCATTACTCAGGGTCCTAAAGGGGCTAGGGCTAGTTCCTCAAAAAAAACTCATCCCAACTGATAAAGAGAGCAGAGCCTTGGACAGATTAGGAAAGAAGGTCTACACTTAGGCTGCCTTAGCCTTTAGAGCTCTGAACTGCTAATTTCATATGCTCAAATTCCAACAAAATGTGCTAGAGTTATTAAAACAAAAAATGTCCACCCTACCATACAGCAATACAACTAGGGAACTAGCAGATCTTTTACTTTCTAGCTCCCAGGTAGCAAAGCATTCCTTGCATTGCGAGTTTGATACCTTGGAAGCTTCTAGCAGGACTGCAGTATCTGGCTCAGTGATCAGAAGGTATACCTGGTTAAGGGAACAACCTTTGCCTGACCAGGTCAAGTCCAAGTTATTAGATGCCCTCTGGACAAGGACCGACTGTTTGAACCTAAAGCTGAGGAGGTGGTTAAGAAAATGGAAGACAAAGGCAAGTCTATGCATACTGTGAAGGATTATCTGCAGGTACAGACCCTCCCCTGGTTCAGTAGGAATTTCCCCACAAAGCATTGGTCCTTTCCTACCCAGACAAAACCTGTTCAGAGGAAGGGGCGTAGGGACAGGCCTTCTGGGCAGCAGTTACAAAGCCAAACAGAGATCCAGACAATGAACCACTGCAATGCTTAGGCAAGGGAGTTCTAAGCCCACTTTCTTCTCCAAGGACTCACAGTGACTCTCTCCTCTTCCCTCTGCCCACCATCCCCCCAGAGAGACTAGGAGGAAGACTTTCCCTCTTTCTAGAGAATTGGCAGGCCATCACCTCAGATCTATGGGTCATAAAAATTATTATGCAAACACAGAAGCCAGCACCATAAGAATAAGTCAAACCTCCATTTATTGTGGCAACACCATATAAAATCAGACCGGTTTCGGCATCTTTGCCTTCTTAAGTGATACAAACAAAAACACAGATCACTATCATTTATGCTGTGATAAATAAATTAACATTTAAAGCAACAGCAACACACTCTCAAACACAGTAATGCTAAGTTGTATTTCATGATTACTGACAAAATCTGGGGGGACAGGACAAACAAATCAGGGTGGCACGTAATGTTAAATAAAAAAGAGAAAGGTTGGATAATTAGGCTTGGGGAGTTATTTTCTGCAGGACTTAATGACCATTTATAAAATGTATGTTATAATACAGCTTTGACTTTAATGGTTGCTGTTGCTTTAAATGTTCATTTATTTATCAAGGTATAAATGATAGTGATCTGTGCTTTTGTTTGTATCACTGAAGAAGGCAAAGATGCCGAAACCGGTCTGATTTTATATGGTGTTGCCACAATAAGTGGAGGTTTCACTTACTCTTATGGTGCTGGCTTCTGTGTTTGCATAATACTGAGGACTTTTGTTCTTTGCACCAGCCTTACTTGAGGGAGTGTGTTTTTGGATTCAGTTATTGCTTTACCTAGCTGTGAGCCTCTGAGTAAGCACCATTTGATAGTCTGTGGCTGTATCACCTGGGATAATTATTTTTTATTGTTGGGGCTGTTTTTACTATGTAATGTGTGCCTTCCAGTTTGTCTGCCTGCCCTCCGGGTTAAATCTTATAATGGATTGTGTTGAATAATGGAGGAGTGAACATTAATAACTGTTTGAAAGTGTTCAGCATTGGGAGAATCCACATCTAAATAGGACATAGCTGTACCAGTTATTTGGATTATTATTCCCCTATCGTCGATGTGAGAAGCAACTGTTGGTGGAAGTACATGAGTTGGCGATGTTTCAGCATTTATTGCCGTACCCGTGGGTTATAAGGTGAAACGGATGGATCGGTAATTTGGGCGGACGATGTGGTAGCGTTTATTGTCCAATTTGTGGACAATAATATTGGACTGAAGGGTCGTGGATGTTCAGCATACAACACTTAGTCTGATGGGGAATATTCTTTAAGGTTGGTGGTTGCGCCAACTAATTACAGCACATTTGGAAATATATACGCTCTTTTCACTACTTTTTGGAACTGCTGCTTTATTCTTTCTGTATTTGGACACTTTTTGGGCCATTGCTGGTTGGCGACATACAGCGTTCATTGTGGATTTAGCTGTGTTGGAAGCTTATGACTGTACGAGTAAATTTTGAACTTTGTCGCAAAATATATCTAAAGTCGACATACTAACTGTTGATTTGGGGCCTTGTGAAGAGGACGAGGTCATAATGTTTATTTGAGTTTGGAATTGACATATCCAAGTGAAATACAAGTTTGGATTATTATTTAGTGATTGTTTTGGATACTATATATCAACTGTAGGCTCTTGATTGTATTCAACAGACTTACGATTTTGGGCCTTGACAAGGTCATGATACCTTTTTGGGTTTGGAACTGATATATGAAGTGAAATATTTTGGACCCTTAATACTTGTTGATTATTCTGGACACTGTATGCCAACTGTAGTGTTTTTTTAATATACTGACAATATAGCTACTGTCTGACTTGGATGGGAGAGTCTGCTGAGTGTTCTAATGCAAACAACTGCTTTGTGTGTTGTTGTAAAATGGTAAAACGAACATTAGTCAATTAGTATTTGGCTAATTTACATCGGTTTAGATCCCCTATATATAGAATGGATGTTATATGAGCACATATTTATTTGTGATACATTTTGATATTTTGTGAACAGTATAACTGTTTGAAAGTGTTCAGCATTGGGGGAATCCACATCTAAATAGGACATAGTGTTTATCTGAAAACTGAATTTGAGCTGCTTTTGAGATGGATCTGGTTACCATCTTACAGGGCCTGTCTGCGGGCAAGCATGATTTATATGCCTTTAGGTTAACAGAAACTGGGTAGCAAAAAGGCGATACAGGCGTTCAGAATTTAGTTGATCATTGTACAGAACTACTTGGCAAGCTAACCAGAAGTATGACTGCCTTACGTACTAATGTTTGGCATTTGAAATTATTCAAAGCCTATCAGGCTAAGAACATCACACCAAGGGGTTTAAGAGTTAGGATATTACCCTATGTCAGTATAGCAGATGATACTTTGACCCAAGAGTGGGCTCAAACACAGCTAGTTGCATCAATGTCATTTGTCAATATTTTGTTATCATATTATGAGCATATGATAGATAACAATTGTGTAGATGTGCAGCATGTTTGTGATGAACTCAAACCGTATAAGGGGCAAATCCAATATCAGTTATGTCTTACTAAGCTCACCTGGGATTTATTAACATTAGAAAACTATCTTAAAAATAAAAAGATTCAGAAATTTAATCGTGATATTAAGGATTATGAACGGGGTAAACAGTTTCATTTTCGAAAAAATGTCAAATTTTCCGAAGGAGATGGAAATTCTGTAATATCCAAGAGAAAAAGACCCAGGTCAATTCTTAAAAAATCTGGTGTAGATTATAGTAGTACATCGGGGGATGATTCATCAGTCACAGATGTTGAACAAGTTCTTACTCAGGGGTCCCCTATTTCTAAGAAGCAGCAGGGTATGGATTACCCTTTAGGTCCAAATGACACAGAGGAGACAGGAAGCATAACAAGCGTAGACAATGTGGAGATGCTGTTACAGACTTTAGGACATCGTTGAACAATGTGTATAATGTTCACAATATTTCCTTTGTGAGTTTAACAGAAGTAGAACAGCAGTTATTGAATAAAGGACTTAAATATATCCCCAGCTTTTTTGTTAATGAGGATAGTGTGGTTGATGATGTTTTGGCATTTTGTCGTACTCTTAATTTAAAATTGTATTTTGGCTCACAGGATAGGGCTCAAGATGTAAGTTTTATGCCCCCTATGGATAAACATGTGTCAGTATTTCAGGAATCAGTCATCAAGGACTTCTTCTTCTTCTTTCGGCTTTTCCTGGTAGGGGTCGCCACAGCGGATCACCTTGTCCGCTCACGATTGGCAGTGGAGTTTTACGGTGTTGAGTTGCCAGCCCGGCACCCAACCTTCCACAGAAAGCACACACATGCACACACTCACACCTAGGGCCAATATAGAGTGTCCGATCCACCTACAGCATGTCTTTGGGATGTGGGAGGAAACCAGAGCACCCGGAGGAAACCCACACGACCACAGGGAGGACATGCAGACTCCACACAGAAGATACCCCAGCTGAGGATCGAACCGGAGAACCTCTAGCTGTGAGGCGGCAATGCTAACCACTGCACCACCGTGGCCGCCCCAGTCATCAAGGACTTACACTTCAAAAATTGTCAGTCTAGAATATTGAATCAGAACTTAACAGCTGATGAACAGAATGCATTTAAAATTTTGAAAAATAACACAAACATTGTAATTTTACTGGCTGACAAAGGTGGGGTGGTGGTTATTATGGATACTGAGTATTATGTAACAAAAGCACATAGGCAGTTGAAGGATGCCAGACACTATATGTTTATGCCATTTGACCTCTCTTTTTGTTTTAAAAAAGAGATTGATTCATTTCTTGAGCTGGCATGTGAAGAGGTAGTGATTTTATCATATACTAATGAACAATTGATAGTTGATGATCCCTAAAAACAAATCCTCTGTTACCCAAAATTCTTAAAAATTTGGATAAACCACCGGGAAGGCCGATTGTGTCAGGCATTGGTTCCCTTACTGAACCCCTCTCAGTCTTCTTGACCCAATATTTACAGCCTTTATTAAGGGCAGTCAGATCAGGAATTCAGGATACGACTGAATTTCTTAGAATAATATCAGATTCTCAGTTGGAGACAAACTGGCTGTTGTGCACATTAAATGTGACAGCATTATATACCAGTATCCCTCACTGGGCTGGTTAGAAGCCATTCAATACTGGTTAGAGAAAGTGGACATTTATCCACCAAGCTTTAACACATTACTAATATGCATGGCAGAACATGTGTTAACTAAAAATGTTCTGTATTTTCAAGGAGACTGTTATTGGCAGGTTCAAGGAACGGCTATGAGGGCATCTTTTGCCCCCATATATGCCGATTTGTTTATGGGTTACTTGGAGGAGATACTCATTTATGGTAATGCACATAACTTCTTTTTGCCTGAAATAGATCTTTGGAGAAGATATCTTGATGACTGTTGCTAATTTGGCGTGGTGATGAAACATATTTATTGGAGTTTGTTCAGTACCTGAACGAAAACAAGTGGGGAATTGGATTTACAACAGATAATTTTTTGGGCTGTAACAGTTATTAGAAATAATGACAATACATTGTCATCTAAGATATTTCGTAAATATCCACAATATAATAATTTTGTTGTATGCCACTAGTCTTCACCCATGCCATGTTATTGAGAATATACCAAAGTCACAATTTTTATGGGCCAAAAGATTATGTTCTACAGGTTAAAGTTATGAGTATTTTAAGGATGATCTTACGCAAAGATTTCTTAGTAGAGGATATCATCATAGTAATATCATGTCAGCTAGAAGGTTGGTGGCAGGTCGGGATAGGTCTGAAACGTTGAAATATCATGAAAAAAGGTGTGGTGAGGAAAATACTATCAGGTTTGTCACCACTTACGGGAGAAATATTGATATCATTAAGGACATTATCAACCACAATTGGAATATTTTGTTGGCAAATGAAGAATTGTCCAGTCTTCTTACACAAAAATGCCAATTCTCATATCGGAGAGGGCTGACATTGGGCTCCTATTTTAACCATTATAAATGGGATAATAGGGGCCGGAGTATAGAACAGCTCACTTTAACTGGGGAGAAATTGATTGGATCATTTCTGTGTGGGCATTGTTTCTTATGTAGACATATGTTAAAGACCAAATAATTTTCTAGGAAAAATACAAGCAGAGTCTATGATATTGGGTTCTTTGCAAATTGTGGATCAGATTGGTTGATATATTTAGCCACATGTTCATGTTCTGCCTTCTATGTAGGGCAGACCTCGAGATCTTTGCATATTCATATGTCTGAGCATCTAAGTGACAATCGGAATAAACATACATCAAACGCCCTATACAAACACATTCTTAAACACAGTAATCCTAAGTTTCATTTCATGATTATTGACAAAATCTGAGGGACAGGACAAACAAATCAGGGTGGCACGTAATATTAAATAAAAAGGAGAAAGGTTGTATAATTACGCTTGGGGGTTTATTTTCTCCAGGGCTTAATGACCATTTATAAAATGTGTGTTGTAATACAGCCTTGACTTTAAAGGGTGCTGTTGCTTTAAATGTTAATTTATTTATCAGGGTATAAATGATAGTGATCTGTGCTTTTGTTTGTATCACTGAAGAAGGCAAAGATGCCGAAACTTGTCTGATTTTATATGGTGTTGCCACAATAAATGGAACGACTTACTCTTATGGTTCTGGCTTCTGTGTTTGCATAATACTGAGGACTTTTGGCCTTTGCTCCAGCCTTACTTGCGGGGGGGGGGGGGGGTTTGGATTCATAAAAATTATTACCAGTGGGTACAGATTCTCTTTCAAGAAAAAACCCAGATATTCAGGTTTCCCCAATATACCAGCAAATCAGAGGGCAGAGGCAATCTGCCAGATCCAAAAGCTTTGTGCCCAAGGTGCAGTGGAACCTGTAACAAAGGAACAGGCCAGAAAAGGGTTTTATTCCAGACTGTTCCTGGTACCCAGAAAAGAGGGCACCTGGTGCCCTATTCTGGACCTATCCACTCTGAATCTGTCCCTCCTGGTCCCAAAATTCAAAATACTGACCCTACACAAGCTTTTGCCAATGCTGATACCACATGCTTGACTAGTGACCCTAGATCTGAAGGATGCCTACCTCCATATCCCCATAAGGAAGTCCTGCAGGAGTTTCCTATGCTCCAGAGCAGGGTCAGAACACTTTCGGTTCTCTACTCTGCCCTTTGGTTTATCTACTGCTCCCAGAGTCTTTACAAAGTGCTGGCCCCTGTCATTGCCTTTTGTGGACAGAAGGGCATACAGATTTATCCCTACCTAGACGACTGCCTCATCCAGGCGGACACCAAGGAAAGACTCCTGCAGGACCTTACTTTTGCTCAGACTTGCCTAACCTTCCTGGGATTCACAATTAACTGGGAGAAGTCCCAAACTCACCCCACAAGAAAGTTAACCATCATGGGAGCTCTACTGGACACATCAACACAAACAGCCTCCCTCCCTCTGGAGAAGCAGAGCTTCCTCCCTTCTTAATTTTCACAGCTGGCCTGCAGGACCCACCTCACAGCAAGAAAATTCCTGCAGGTGCTGGGATACATGGCCTCCTGCATCCTGTTGGTACCACTAGCCAGATTGCACATGAGGAAGCTACCTCAGAAACCTTTGGTGCCAACACTCACAGTCACTGGAACACCAGTTGCCCTTGATTCCTTGCTTAAAGAAGGAGATCCTATGATGGGCAGAGGTGTGTACCCTGAACAAGGGTCTACCTTTCATCACTCTTCCCCAGGGCCAGACCATCACCACAGATGCTTCAGACATGGTCTGGGGGGCAAACCGAGGAAGTATGTGCACTCAGGGCATTTGGGAACAGGAGGTTTACGGCCTCCACATCGACCTAAAAGAAATGCTGGCAGTGCACAGGGCAGTCCTAGCTTTCAAGGATCACCTGAGACCAGGAGTGCTCATAATCAAAATAGTCAACAAAACAGTAATGTGGTACATCAACAAGTAGGGGGGCACTCACTCCTACCCCCTGTGTCGCTTAGCTATGCAATTCTGGCAGTCAGCCTCAAATCTGGGACTGCATCGGATAGCTCAGTATATCCCAGGGAAAAGGAGCACTCTGGCAGACCAGTTAAGCAGAAGCTTCCTGGATCTCCATGAGTGGCAGCTGCACAGGGGGACCTTTCTCAATATCAGGCAAAATTCGGGGGAACCGGACATAGACCTTTTTGCAATCACAGAGAACCACCAGCTAACCAAATTCTGCTCCAGAGAGTTCCATCCAGAAGCATGGAGGGTGGACGCCCTCTCCTTCCACTGGGGCAACCTGTGTACTCATTCCCTCCCTTGCCCTTGATTCCCAGGGTACTTCTCAAGATCAGGGAGGAAAGGACAAAGGCTATTCCCATTGTTCCAGACTGGCCCAGACAGCACTGGTACCCCTTGCTCCTCAGTCTGGCCAAAGAGCCTCCCATCCACCTGCCTCTCACAGCAGACCTTCTAACTCAGGAGAAACTGACAGTATTGCATCCAAACCTCCCCACACGCAAGCTGTCCTCATGGCTTAAACCCCAAAGGCAGATGACACTACAGCCTTAAGCAGGCAGGTTTTAAATGTTAAGGAGGACAGAAGACCCAGCACCAGAAAATCCTACTATGCCAAATGGAAAAGATTTACTATCTGGTGCCAGAGGAAGGATGTTAGCACCACCCATGCCAGTCTAGCATTGGTTCTGGACTACCTGGCAGAGCTCATAGAAAAAGGATTGTCATACTCCTCCATCAAAATACATGCCTCTGCTATCTCTGCCTATGTCCAGTCAGATCAGCCCATATTTTCTCACCCCCATTAAAGCAGTTCCTTAGGGTGGCCCACATCAGACCACCTAGAAGGCCACCTGCTCCAGCCTGGGATCTAAACTTTGTCATGGAATAATTGACTTTGCCTCCTTTTGAGCCAGCTGCTTTAGCAGACCTGAAGTACCTTTCTTGGAAATCTACCTTCTTGCTGGCCATCACCTCAGCCAGGAGGGTTTCTGAGCTTAAGGCTCTTATGGCCACTGAGCCCTTCATCATTTTCCATGCTGACAGAGTGTCTCTTAGGACCAACCCCTCCTTTATGCCTAAGGTGGTCTCGGTTGTTGCCTTCAACCAGGCCATCAATCTCCCTACCTTCTTTCCCAACCAGCATAATAAAGGGGAAAGAATTTTGCATACCCTGGATGTGCACAGACAATTGAGATATTACCTGGAAAGGACCAAGTCGTTCAGAAAATCTGACCATCTACTGGTCTCTTTCGCTCTTGGGATAGAGGGGAACCCATATCCAAATGGGTCTACTTTACATTACTGACACGACACTTCACCGACACACAAAACACCGACCCCAAATAACCGAAACCACACAACACCGACAACTCACAAAACCGAACACAATTACACCGACACAAACAACGTAAACTACACATGACACACAATGACATATCCACTAACCCTAACCCAAACCCTAACCCTAAGGTCCGACACTACCGCACAGTTACCCTACCCGCACCCTAACCCTAACTCACTTAACCCACCCCTACACCTAAAGACTGTCACTATCGCACACTTAACCTACCTGCACCCTAACCCTAACTCACTTAACCCACCCTAAAACATAAAGCCCGTCACTATCGCACACTCACCCTACCCGCACTCTAAACCTAACTCACTTAACCCGTCCCTAAACTACAGTCCGTCACTATCACACACTTACCTTACCCAAACCCTAACTCCGACACTACCACACACTCACCTTTCCCACACCCTAACCCAAAATCCCACAATATCGCACACTTACCTGACCACTCCTAACTCCGTCACTATCGCACACTTACCGAGTCGCGCTCACACGCTACCCTTGTCGGTCTTTCGGCTGTCAGCAAATTACCTTTTCGGTCAACTTACCTGTCGGTCATTTCGTCTCGGTCTTCCGCGTGTCGGTGAACTGTCGTTTCGGTAATGTAAAGGGGACCCATCCAAACAGACCATTTCTGAATGGATCTAAATGAATCTCACATTGCATCCATTTCTGCTATTCCTTTTATGGAAAGAGTCCTCCCAAATCCATCAGATTACATTCCACTAGGGCAGCCTGTAATTCCACTGCCTTCCTGAGAGGGGTTCCAACCAAGTATATTTTTGAAGCTGCTACCTGGACATCCATCCACACATTCACCAAACACTACCAGCTGGCTACCTTCTCCAAAACCAGGGCAGGCTTTACATCTGCAGTCCTGCAGGGCATGCTGGCATTCCCTTGAAATGGTGCAACTGTGGAGTTTTGCTCCTCCCCTCCACTCTGTTTCTCAGCTTTGGGAATCTTCCCATAAGCCATGACTGCAACAGTGAAACACAAAGAACATAATACAGTTGTGTACACTTGCCATAAATGTAGATGCTCAAGTGTATTCACTGTTGAAGTCCTGTTTCCCTCCCACCATCCCCCTTTTTCTCTTTCTTGGGGGCTCCTACCTGCTGGGGGCACGAAAAACTGATGTAATGGCATTGGCTGCCTCATTTTACAGCCCCGACGACCTGACATCAGCTTCAGACACCAAGTAGCCGATGCAGGAGGGAAACCCTTTACTCTGGTATTCGGGCCGACTGAGGACTACCCAGCAAGGATAAACTCACAAGTGATGACTGCAACAGTGAATACACTCGAACATCTACATTTATGGCAAGTGTACACAACTGTACTTTCTCCATCACCCCGTCCATCAGGTAGACTAATTCTTCATTTTTTGGGTCTAATGGTGACAAACTTCATGGTTCTGTTGGCCAGATTTTACATGAGAGTGCTTCAGTGGACCCTAGCAGTGTGATAGTCCCAATTTTATCATCAACTACATACCAAGAATTGACTCACTCCAGTTTGCAGGCAGCACATATCCTGGTGGATAATGTTTCATTTGGTATTACAAGGATGTCCGTTCATTACGGGCCCCCCCATGGCAGTAGTAATGATGGATGCATCCCTTCTGGGGGATGGCATTTCGAAGGAAAGAGTCCTCACACAGATGACAATCTTCACATTGTTGTTCTGGAGAAGAGGGCAGTCCTTCTAGCATTGCAGGCCCCTTTCAGGATGCCCTCTTCAGGGATGTGATATCAGTACAGACGGATGATGTCAGTGATTTGGTACATCAATCAATGGGGAGGAACTCGCTTTTATCTCTTGTGTCAAGCCATGAGAATTTGGCAATGGCTGATGACTTCTCAATGCTTTCTAATAGCACCTCTTATCCCACAGTCCTAGAGTTTACTGGCGGACATGTTGAGCAGATCTGTCTTGATGCCTCAGTGACTACTTTGATTTTCTGGGGCCAACCTTGCTGCAGCATGTTTGCATCCCACCTAAACAACAATTGCAGCAGTTATTTTACCCCAGTTCCTCCACCAGGACAGTTACTGAGGGATGCTCTAATCCACAATTTGCCCCCCTCCTTTATGCTTTTCCTCCATTACCTTTAAAGAACAAGTTCATACAGAAAGCAAGAATGTGTAAGGCCAAGGTAATTCTCATTGCCCCTTTTTGGCCTTGACAAACGTGGTTTCCATTCCTATGGCCTCTGCTAGTACATCCTCCATGGATGCTGGACCACTATCCAGATCTATTAACACATCCATCCAGACTACCTCCTGTGGACCAGAACGTCATGAAGTTAACCACTTGGTTCTTCCAGTTTTGACCTTAGGCAGTGACGCCATGCTTCCTACTTTAGTTGTTCAGATAATTTCGGCACCGCAACAACAGACCACTGGAAAAATATACCATAGCAAGTGAAAGAGATTCTCCATTTGGAACATGTCCAGAGGTTTAGACCTCTCATCTGCTCCCATTAATTCCATTTTATGATTCTTGTCAGAACATTTCCACAGCAGCTCTAGTTATTCAACTGTCAAAGTGCAAATGGCAGCTGTCTCTAGTTTCTGCATTGGCCAGAATGGCAATTTTGGAGCTTCCTTAAGAATTTCTAAAACCTTTTTGAAAGGAATCTTTTTTCTATGGCCTCCTATCAGAGTCAGGGTCCCTCCATGGAATATTACCATCATGTTATAAACACTGACTCAACCACCCTTTGAGCTGGCAGCATCAGTTGATCTAAAATTCCGATCTTGAAAAATATTTTTTTCTGGTGGCTATGGCTTCAACCTGATGAATTTCAGAGATGCAAGTACTTTCCTGCAAACCTGCTTATTTGGTCTTTCACAAAGACAGGATTTCCTTATGGATGAATGCATCTTTGTTTCCCAGGGTGGCATCTGAAATTAATTTAAATCAGTCAGTAAATTACCACTCATTTCCCCCTGAGATTTTCATACAAAGATGAACATGCTTCATATACTGGTCATTCATTGCCAGCTGAGATTCTAACTTCATAGAACCAAACCTGTAAGATAATCAGACCAATTGTTTGTGGGGTTCTCAAGACCCAAATTGGGAAAAGCAATGGCTAAAATGATTCGGTCCTGATGGTTGTCCTGCATTTCCTTCGCTTATAGTAAGTCTTTACAATCTAAACCCAAGTCTCATTCCACAGGACAGTGGCCACTTCAACAGCCTTTGCTAGTAGGCTACCCATTGATATTATCTGTGCAGCAGCTACTTGGTCAACAGTGTATGCATTTGTATGTCATTGTATACTGGGTGAACAGTTTAGGTCACATTCCTCCTTTGGCTCCACCATCCCCAGGAATGTGCTTCCTTGATACACCCAGGTCTATATGCATTAGAATGTGTCTCATAGTTGAACCAGATGAAAATAGACAACACTGGATACAAAAGTTATGTATTTACCATAATGATAGATCCAGGCTTCCAGTTTTTGTCCAGTTCAACCTCCTTCCCACCTGCCCCCTTCCTAGATGACCGGGTTGTTTCTGGCATACCCTGTCTATAAGCAGTCCTTGCTGACACTTTCCCATAAACCTGCAGGATTTCTTTTTCTATATTATATTTTTGGACAGAGTTTAGTATGGTTGATGTACATGTTTTACTCTAGGTATGGATATACTTTCTAATGGGGGGCAAACTCCATCTGAGGTACTGAGGTGGAGGTCAGGGAACTATGGGTAGGGGAGGAGTCAGCTCTGGAATCAAAGGTCTTGAAGACCTGTGCTGAGGTCTGATCTGGCTGACTCTTGACAACCCAGAGTTGAACCACAGGAAGATCAGACAACATGGATCTGTCATTATGGTAGGTATATAACTTTTGTTCCAGGATGGTTTCAGTTGGCACTTGGATACACATTCTTCCTTTCAGGGGAATTCTTCTTTACTGACCAAACCAGAGTTTTTTTTTCACTAAGGTTCTTCAACACATGCTTAGCTTAGGAGTTATTTTGCCAGTGCCTTTAGAGCAAAGGGGCAAAGGCTTCTAATCACAAATGTTTCTGATTTCAAAGAATGAGCTTTTCTGGAAACCACTTATCCATCTTTCCTTCCACAACTGGTTTGTGAAAGTACCAGTACTCAAAATATTGACCATTTAGAGTTTACCAGTCATTCCTTTTCTGAGTTTTATGGTCATATTAGACCTACAAGATGCTTTTCATCACATTCCCGAAGTCATATGTTTCAGAAAATTTCTCAGCTTGTATCTGAGTTACATTATCATTTCTGTGCATTACCCTTTGAGTTAGCTACAGCTCCTAGTGCATTTCCAAAATGTTTAGCTCCAGGGATAACCCACTGCTGACCGCAAGGCATTCACATTTCACGTTTCCTTATTTAGAGTACTTATTTATCTTTGCAGAGTATTTTGCCAGATGTTAGGTGTCCTTAATTTTGATTTCTTCACTCCTTACCAATCTAGGCTTCCCGATAAATGTCAAAAAGTCATCCTTGACTCAGTCACAGAGGATTCTTCTTTTAGACTGGCTTCTAGATGTGTCTCTTCAAAGCCATTTGTAACACAGGAAAAAGTTGAATTTGTATCTGGAAATTTTCCTGTTTTTTCTCTAGTCAGTCTGAGACTTTAATTAGAGAATATATCAGGATAGTTCATAGCTTCTGTGATTCTCATGTTTCCTTTTGTCGGTTCTACATGACAACTTCAATGTTTTAAAAAATGGACCCAACATTCTCATCCTCCTGGATTTTCAGATTCCAGTTTTGGGCTTTATCAATAAAGAACTGCATTGGTGGAGCAACAAGATGTCTCAGTTTTTGACTAGAGAGAGGTTTCTTTAGGAGTAAAGGTGTTTGGCCTGTGGGATAGTGCAGACAGACCAGACTAGATAAATGTTAAAGAGATGCTAGCTGTGATCCATACTGTAGAATCTCTTCATGACCTATGTTCCCCAGGACCATTACATAGGTTACAGCCAATTCCACAGTGATGTGGTACATAAATAGGGGTACCAGGTCGTAAATTCCTCTGCAGGCTGGCTGTGGTTGCTGCTTGCAAGTTAGCTCTACATCACTGTATAACCCACCAGGTGTCTTAATGTACCATCAGAGCAAACTGTAGTGCCGGACAAGCTGAGCAGAACCAGAACAAACCTTCATGGATGGAAATTGAATGAGGCGATCTTCCAGAATTGTATCCAGTTGTGGGAACACCTCCGCCTTCCTCCCTTTGTTCTAAAGACACTGGTAGTATGCTTCCTTTCAAAACGGATAGCTACATAAATTCTTTACAGGACTCCTTGTGGGCAGGCCTGTAAAACAAATGCATTTTCATTCTCCTGGTTGGGAATGTTTCTGTATGCATTACCACCTTCTCCACTGATATCCAGGGTCATTCTGAAGATTCAGAAGGACTCTTCAAAAAATTATTGTAGTGACTTCCTTCTGGCCCAAGCAGCATTGATTGGTTCTCCCTTCATATGGAATTGGCCAGGGCAATTACCACAAGCTTTCTCAGAGATTGGCTCTACTCACACAAGACAGGAATACTCCCCAATCTCAAAGAACTTCTCCTGACGGCCTGGATGTCTGGATTCCTGATACCTTTTATGTGTCTTTTTCATGGAGATGTGCAGCAGGTGTTAAAGGAGACAAGAAGTCCTGCTATTAGGAAATCTTATGTTAACCAATGGAGAAGATTTTCTAGTTGGTTCCTTGCGTATAACCAGGGCCCTGGTTCTCAGACATTTGGGTGATTTGCTGTTCTGTGGCCTGTTTACTCCTCTAGCAGGGGATATTTATCAGCCATTTCAGCATGTCTTCCTTTTGATCTTCCTCTTCATTTCAGATTTTGCTTAAGCTGTTCTACAAAGAGGTTTTTCTGTTAATATGCAAGTTTGCCTGTTATTCAGATGATACTTAAACTTTCCCAGCAGGAAGTATACATCCCAATTATTTCAGTCTATGTTTGAACTACAGTGGAATGAGAAAGTATTTGCCCCCTTCCTGATTTCTTTTTTTTTTTTTTTTGCATGTTTGTCACACACAAATTTTTCAGATCATCAAACAAATTTAAATATTAGAAAAATATTAGACAAAGATAATAACCTAAGTAAACACAAAATGCAGTTTTTAAGTGATGATTTTATTTATTAAGGAAAAAAACTATCCAAACCTACATGGCCTTATGTGAAAAAGCAATCAGCCCCTTGTTAAATCACGAAGTAACTGTGGTTAATCACATTTTTGGGAAAGCTGAGTTCAATTTCACTAGCCACAACCAGGCCTGATTACTTCCAGCACTGTTAAATCAAGAGAACACTTAAATAGAACCTGTCAGACAAAGTGAAGTAGGCCAAAATATCCCAAAAAGGAAGACATCATGGCGCGATCTAAAGAAATTCCGGAACAGATGAAAAACAAAGTAATTGACATCTATCAGTCTGGAAAAGGTTACAAAGCCATTTCTAAAGCTTTGGGACTTCAGCAAACCATGGTGAGAGCCATTATCCACAAATGGAGAAAACATGGAACAGTGGTGAACCTTCTCAGGAATGGCTGGCCTACAAAAATTACCCCAAGAGCGCAGCGACGACTCATCCAAGAGGTCACAAAAGAACCCAGAACAACATCTAAAGAACTGCAGGCCTCACTTGCCTCAGTTAAGTTCAGTGTTCACTACTCAACCATAAGAAAGAAACTGGGCAAAAATGGCATGCATAGCAGAGTTCCAAGGTGAAAACCACTGCTGACCAAAAAACATCTTGATGATTCCCAAGACTTTTGGGAAAATATTCTGTGGACTGACGAAACAAAAGTTGAACCTTTTGGGAGGTGTGCGCCCCGTTACATCTGGCTTAAATGTAACACAGCATTTCAGAAAAAGAACATCAAGCCAACAGTTAAACAGGGTGGTGGTAGTGTGATGGTCTGTGGCTGCTTTGCTGCTTCTAGACTTGGACGACTTGCTGTGATTGATGGAACCATGAAAATCCTGAAGGAGAATGTCCGGCCATCAGTTTGTGACATCAAGCTGAAGCGCACTTGGGTTCTGCAGCAGGACAGTGATCCAAAACGCACCAGCAAGTCCACCTCTGAATGGCTTAAAAAAATGAAGGTTTTGGAGTGGCCTAGTCAAAGTCCGGACTTGAATACATTGAGATGCTGTGGCATGACCTTAAAAAGGTGGTTCATGCTCGGAAACCCTTCAGTATAGCTGAATTAAAACAATTCTGCAAAGAAGAGTGGGCCAGAATTCCTGAACAGCAATGTGAAAGACTCATTGCCAGTTATTGCAAACCCTTGACTGCAGTTGTTGCTGCTAAGGGTAGCACAACCAGATGTTCTTCGTGTTTCACTATTGCAGTCACTACACTTGGATAATCTGCTGGCAGTTTGGAAAAACTCACTCTACCTCCTTTTGAGCCAGCTGCTACTGCGGACCTAAAATTTCTGTCTTGGAAAATAGCAGATTTCCTTTTAGCAGTCACTTCAGTTAAAAGGATTTCAGAACTACAGGCTCTTATGGCAGTGGAGCCTTTCATTATTTTTTTCCCGGACAGGGTGGCTCTCAGGACCAATCCATCCTTTATGCGTAAAGTGGTATCTAGTGTGGCCCTTAATCAGACCATTCATCTGCCAACTTTCTTCCCAAATCCACAGAACAAGGGTGAGTGGATTCTGCATTCATTGGATGTACACAGACAACTAAGATTCTACTTAAACAGGACTAAATGTCTAAGAAAATCTGAACAATTACTGGTGGCATTTGCGGCAGGGGCAGAGGGAAAGGCTATTTCAAAGCAGACTATTTCCAAATGGATAAGCCCTTGTATTCGTTTCTGCTATATGCACCATGGTAAACCTGTCCCCAAGGGGATTAGATCTCACTCCACCAGGGCTGCATCTACTTCTGCAGTCTTTCTCAGAGGGGTTCCTACCAGAGACATTCTAGAAGCTGCTACCTGGAGCTCAGTTTATACATTCACCAAACATTACCATTTACCTCTCTTCTCTAAATCCAGAGCAGGCTTTGCCACTGCTGTCCTGCAGGGCCTTATAGCTGCTCCTAATGCTGTATAATTCCATCCTCCCAACCATAGCTTTGGGATTCTACCCAAATGTAATGACTGCAACAGTGAAACACGAATAACATAGTACAGTTGTGTACACTTACCATAGATGCAGATGTTTGAGTGTATTCACTGTTGCAGTCCTGGTTACCCTCCATCCAGCCCCCTGTTTTTCTTTTACTGTACCTCTCCTTTCCTTTAGTATTCTTAAAAGCCTTTTTGGTGTATTTGCTTTTGTTTGGAGGTATACTTTTTGTGTTTTAAATTATATACACACATATATATATCTATATATATATATCTATATATATATATATATATATATATATATATATATATATATATATATATGTAATGGTGTCGGCTGCATGTTTTATACCCCTGACAACCTGATGTCATGGAAGAAGGGACAGCAACCTATGCAGGACCCAAGACTTTGTTAATCAGGCCGACTGAGGGCAACCTGCCAGCAGATTACCCAAATGTAATGACTACAACAGTGAATACACTCGAACATCTACGTTTATGGTAAGTGTACACAGCTGTACTTTATTAGGTTTAGGGGTCAATTACTTTTTCACATAGGGCCATGTAGATTTGGATAGTTTGTTTTTCCTTAACTAAAATCATCACTTAAAAACTGCATTTTGTTTTACTTGGGTTATCTTTGTCTAATATTGATATTTGTTTGATGATCTGAAACATTTAAGTGTAACAAACATGCAAAAAAATAAGAAATCAGGAAGGGAGCAAATGCTTATTCATTGCACTGTAGCTATTCTGACTGTTTTTGTTTCTTTGTTTTTTGGTAGACTAATTGGTTTATTGCTCTCACATCTGTAAGGGAGTAACCAGAATGCAACCATTCATGATGGGTTAACCCTTTTACCTTTCCATGCAGACAGTGTTATCTGTAGAACAAATCTCCCATATATGGCCTTATTACTTTCAGAGTATACGTTGAATCTAGCCATCTAACTCCTCATTTCTTTCAGAATTTGAATGACAGTGAGAATTGATTCTAGATACCCTGGTCATGTTTTTGCATCTTTGGTATTATCTTGTCAGTACTAAGTCAGTTATGAAAGCTATACCGCTGTGGAATTCTTAGTATGGGACTAGAAAAGTACAACCTGTGTTAATTCCGACAATTCCAGTTGGTTGTTCCATATTATATCTTTTCTTGTTATTCCCACCATAGTAAAACATGTCCCAGACAAGGGTTAAGGACGTTCTAATAGAGCCCTGTTTTTTTGGCATATTGGAAAAGGGTGCACTCTAGAAACATTTTTAGGGGTAACTACATGGTCCTCTGAACTTTCTTTTGCAAAGCACTACATAATGGATTCCTTTTCCAGGTCCAAGACTGGCTTTACTAGGAACATTCTCTAGAGGTTCCTGGACCCTTATCCTTCCTCCTCCCAGGTTGGATAAGCTTTGATAATCAATTTAAATAGCCAAAAGATACTGCAGCAATGAGAATGCTAAACATATTACACTTGTGTTAGTTGTACTTAATATAATATTAGATGTTCTAATCCCTCAGTGCTGCAGTGGCTGTATCCATTGTCCATCTCTCTTCTGTTGTATATAGTTAGTTGTTGGGATAAAAAGTAAATAAATAAATAATAAGAATAATAATAAAAAATGTTTATATCTTTTTTGGATTTCGGAATGAGTAAACTTTCTATTTCTGTTTGGGCAAACTAAAACAATAAGTGAGAGGGTCACTGAAAAACCAATCAGTAAAAACAAAATGAAAACTCCAGCAAAGCTAGAACTTCCACTAAGTGACCTCCCAAACCTCTTGTATCAGAGGCACATAGGATATATGCAAATGACCCTTATGAGCATCAGGTGTTTCAGCCAAACTGATGCTTACCCATGATCATTTCGACTCCGATAGACCTGGAACAACTTCTTCAGCACCAAAAGTGTCTGTGGAGCCGACAGAAGTATCGAGGAGTCGTTCTCCTTTACTAGGGACAATATCTCCAATGCTGAGATCTCCTATTCTGGATAGAGGCAGATCTCCTTTGTCCACCTGTTCTTCCAGGAGGTATCTGATGAAGATGTGGAGTGGATGGTGAAGAGATTGCTTCATACACTGGCCCTGGCTAAAATTTTGTCATCTCCGGACCCAAACAAATTGGACCCAAATGAATTGACACTTGTTTCATCGATTCCTCTGCCGATCACCCTGGAGTCTTCTGAGCCAGAGAGCTTGGATCCGATAGTAGCAGAACGGTCGGCACAGAGACCACCTTTGGAATCTTCAATTCCGACTTCAGCTCTGATGTCCTCGGCTCCTTCAGATGTCGAGGAGTCTAGGAGCCGACGCTTACCAGTCGGGTCCAGGGAGGGGAGTCGAAGTAGACAGTCGTCCGATCCAACTCTGCCCCTCAGTGCCTCGGCTCTTACCTCAGTTTCAGAGCCACCTGCTCCACCTCAGAGTTGACCTTCTCTCTCTTTGGAGCAGGGCGGGGGGGGGGGGCTTTTGAACTGATGGAGAGTGCTGTCTCCTCAGACAGCCCTGCTCTCAGAGCCAACTTCTCATCCCTCCCAGGTGCCAGTGTCTATCTCATCACCACCGCCCCCTCCCAAGCGCAGAGACCCAGAACCTCAGGAAGCCCCTGCAGGTGGCATTGTCTCTTCCGAAACTTCTCCGGAGTACTCCTCTGAAGAAGTCCCTCGGAAGAGACTGTGCAAGAGGAAGCACATGGACTCCCCTGAGTCTGTCACTTCTGATACTGATTTGGATGAGTCGGAAGGGTCCCTACAGTCCCCCTCCGAGGATGTCTCCTTTGTGGACATCTTTGTGATCCTGAAACAGAGGAGTGACTGGAAGCCCACCAACCCTTCAGAGGATGAATCGGTATACCTGGAAGCTTTTTGGGGTTTCGCCCTTCCACCTCCTGGGTGACTCCTCCATATGACCAACTGTTAGGCATCATATCTGGTAAGGCCTGGACATCGCCTGATACAGTAGAGCCAGGTCCAAGGAGGCCTAACAAATTTATTACTACTCCCTCAGAGAAAGAATTTTTGACTAAGGGTGTCCCTGTAGATGCGATGGTGGTGGCAGTGGCCACCAAGAAGGAGCTATCAGAGACCTTCTCGTCTGTTCATCCTCCTAACAAAGAGTCTAGGACTATGGACAGATATGGAAAGCGTGCCTTTTCTTCAGCGGCCTTCACTCTACGGTCGCTGAATTACCTTACCCATTTTACAAGACTTCAAAGGGATCTCCTCAAAGAACATGGAGATATCCTTCTGGGTACCGTAGCTTCGGGGTCCACAGACAAAGTATCCTCACAGCTCTCCACCCTGAATTCCATCGTAAATTCCTCCATGAGACTGATTTTATATGCAGCTGATGGAGCGAGTAGAGCAGCAGCAACAGGAATTTTCCTGAGGACACATTCCTGGATGTGTCTTTGCAACTCTGCTGAACTGTTCAAGTCTTCCTTCACCAACTTTGATGGTTCATCCCTTTTTGGACCAAAGGTGAAAGCTACTTTGACCAGGTGCAAGTAGGAAGGGAAAACCTTATCTGCTATTGGAGCCTGTTTTTCTGCCCCGTCTAGACCTTATCCCAAAGGTCAAAAGGGCAGAAAGATGTGGTTCCACAAGTCCCAAAAAGGTTTCTCTAATGCACATGGTGACTCTGCCCCCGGGGCAGATGGGGAAGTTATAATGGAAGACAAAGACCTCGCAGCAGAGGGGGTCCACAGAATCAGGGCGACAGAGATACGTCCTCTGACAGGCCCTTCCAGCGCTCCTGAAAGGAGGCCCGCCTGCTCTTCTCCGGAGGCAGTCAGGGGTCGATTGTCACTGTACCCAAACGCCTGACAAGAACTTTTCCGAGACAAATGGGTACAAACAATTATATCCAGAGGCTATTACATACCATTTTTCATTCCCCCCCCGGTAAGCCAGTCCTTATCAGACGTTCCACCTGGTCAAAAGGACTATGTAACACAAGAGATACTCTCGTTGCTAGAAAAGAGAGTCATCCAAGACGTCCCCGCAGACTAAATGGGATCCGGAACTTACTCAAGATTCTTTTTAGTTCCAAAAAAGACAGGGGACTGGAGATCCATTCTAGATCTCAGCAAGCTAAACAAAGCAGTGAAGAAGTCAAAGTTCCGGATGGTAACTCTGCAGTCAATATTCCCATTTATCGGGAAAGACAATTGTATGTGCTCAGTAGATCCCCAGGATGCATACTACCATATAAAGATGGACAGGCAATCCAGGAGACACTTATGCTTTCGGCTGGGAGCCAGTCATTACCAATTTCGAGCCCTGCCCTTTGGTCTCACTACAGCCCCCAGCGTGTTCACCAAATGCATGGCAGTGGTCACGGCTCACTTGAGATGTCAGGGATTCCATGTGTTTCCATACCTAGATGAATGGCTCCTGACTGCCACTACCAAGCATCTACTACTATGAACGAGAGATGAAACTATGCCACTTTGCACCAGACTAGGTATCACAGTAAACTTAAAAAAAATCTGCCTTGTCGCCATCTCAGCATATTACCTTTTTAGGGTCAGAACTGGATTCAAGAAATATGACTACAAAACTTACCCCAGACAGAATACAGTCCCTTCAACAGCAAATCAGATTTTTTTATGTCAAATAAGAAGGTTCAGGCCAGATATGTGCTGCAAGTTCTAGGTACCATGGCGGCAGCTATTCTTCTAGTTCTCCTATCATGACTAGACATGAGGGTTCTGCAGTGGTTGCTATTTGCTCAGTGGTCAGTGCAAGATTTTCCTCGATCACATCAGATTATCATCACGGAATCTTACAAAAAAGATCTCCTTTGGTGGCTGCAGACAGAACAGTTGTATCAGGGCCGCCCTTTTGTCCTTCCTCAACCGAATGCAGTACTGACCATGGACGCTTCCCAGATCGGGTGGGGGGGGATTATCTATTGATGACAGTCCAAGACCTATGGCAAGAACACAAAAGCCACTTGCACATCAGCGTTCTGGAGATGAGAGCTGTGCTGTATGAGTTGCAGGCATTTCAGGACACTCTACTGATAAGGACGGTTGCAGTTCAGACAGACAACATGTCAGTAGTGTGGTACATAAACAAGCAGGGAGGAACCAAATCTTACCCACTATGTTGGGAGGCACAACGAGTTTCGCAATGGGTGATCACTTCTCAACGTTTTCTGATAGCAATGCACATCCTAGGGAAATCTAACGTGATAGCGGACAAAATCAGCAGAGCTATTCTGTTGCCTCACGAGTGGTCCCAGAAGACAGAGATTGTGGAAAAGATCTTCCAAAAATGGGGTCAGCCTTGCTGCAACCTTTTCGCCACTTCCATGAGTGCCATATGCAGCAACTACTTTGCCCTCATTCCTCCTCCGGGGAAGTCACCAAGGGATGCACTGGTTCACAACTGGCCCCCAGGACTATTGTATGCCTTTCCCCCCATTTCCTCTATTTCCCAAAGTACTACAGAAAGCCAGCTCTTTGAAAAGCACTATGATCCTCATTGCTCCTTACTGGCCTCGAGAAGTTTGGTTCCCCAGTCTTTGGACCCATCTGCTGGAGAAACCTTGGATTTTGGATCCAATTCCAGACCTCTTGACCCACTTCAGGGGAGTTCCATCTGTCTAGCCAAACCCTCAAATTGATAGCATGGCTGCTCCAATTCCATGCTTAGCCAGGTGTTACTCCTTTTCCCCTGCAGTAAGTCATATTCTCGCCTCTTCCCATAAACCATCCATGAGGAGATTGTATTCCAGTAAGTGGAAAAGCTTTTCATGCTGGGCTGCGGGACAAAACATAGAACCCTTTACATCTCCTATTACTGCAGTCCTAGATTTTCTTTCCAAACTTTTTGACGAAGGAGCTGCAGCAGCTACCATCTGAGTTCAGTTGGCTGCCATTTCTAATTTCCATACTGGAGAAATGGGAGTTCCTATTGTGTCTCACAGGTTATGTAAAGCTTTCCTCAAAGGTACTTTCCTACTCAGACCCCCGATCAGAGAACCCCCAGTCCTTTGGGACCTAAGTCTTGTTCTAACCTCGCTGATTTTGCCACCCTTTGAGCCCGCATCATGTTGTGATTTGAAGTATTTGTTGTGGAAGACTCTCTTATTAGTAGCCATAACCTCTGCCAAAAGGGTATCGGAATTACAAGCTCTTTCTATTCGTTCCCCTTATATCATTTTTCACAAGGATAGGGTATCCTTGAGAACTAGTCCCTCGTTCCTTCCCAAAAGTCTGTTCAGAGAATAATATAAATGAATCCATTGAATTGCCTGTGTTTTTTCCAAACTACAGTGACAAGCCAGAGTATATAAATTGCATCAGTTAGATGTACATAGGCAGTTACATTTTTACCTGCATAGGACAAAAGACCTCAGGAAATCCGACCAGCTTTTTGTGTCCTTTTCTGACAAAAAGAAAGGCTTGCCAGTTTCCAAAGTAACTTTGTCAAAATGGCGTACTGATTATCATTCTTACTGTAAGAGAAGGAAATGCAAACAACTACCAGGGAAGATAAGAGGACATTCCACAAGAGCAGTCTCGACATCCTCTGCTTTTCAGGCCAGACTTCCTATTGACTCTATTTGTGCAGCTGCCACATGGGTGAGACCTCATATCTTTATCACTCATTACAAAGTAGATGTGACCTCCTGGAACAGGTCTTCCTTTGGATCCACTGAATTGAAGAGTCTTTTTTCGTGAGCCACTTGTGATAAAGGTGCTAGGGACGCTGTCCCATCCAGCAAGAATTACGGCGAGATAGGACAACATAACATTAAGAAGTTATGTACCTACCATAACGTTCCATGTTTGTTGTCCATCTTGCCTACATTCATGCATCCCATCCTCCTACCCCCATCCTGTTTTCCTGGAGGAACTGGTGGATAATGCTATACTTATATACATAATTATGATGATTTGGAGTCTGTGTTTTTTTTGTCTCATGACAAACATCTGTGTGTGTGTGTGTGTGTGTGTGTGTGTGTGTGTGTGTGTGTGTGTATATATATATATATATATATATATATATATATAAGTAAGTTTTTTTTTTCTGGTGTGGCTATTTGGGTTAGTCTAAATCTTTCACTTGCAAACAAGATCTGGGGATGTGGCCCAGAGCATCATGGGATAGGGGTTAGCCTCGAGCCAGTGGAAGCTCTCGAGCTTTAGTATTCGGCAGAGTTGGAGCCATGAATGGCTCCAAACCCAACCAGCAAGAATGTAGGTGAGATGGACAACAGACGTGGCAACATTATGGTAGGTACATAAGTTCTTTTTACGTCATATGATATATAGCAATCTATGTGAAGTGTAATGTTTCTAATGTTAATATAGTTTGATTACCTTTTATGTGAATGTAAATTTTCCTATGTCATAAGTAATGCTCCAATAAAGGTGTATGGAAAAAAAATATGCCTCACTCTGAGGCAAAGACTCTTCCATTTCCCTTTTGAGGTCTGCTCATCAGGTGTCTTGTTATTTTGTTAAATGCAGTTATGATGCTGCCGATGCTTACTTTGGGGCTGCTGTGTCTGCATCTGTGATAAGGCTGTACTCTTGGGTGCACCTACAGGCTCTTCCTGAGGACATCAAGTCTAAATTACTGGATTCACCTTTGGGCGACCAGAAGCTGTTCGTCACTGCAGTTGCTGAGCTTTCTAAGACCCTACAAGATAAGGGTAAATTTACACAGGATCTGAAACAAATATTTCTTTCTTCTCTTTCAGAGAAATTATCCATCTAAGTTTCCTTTGTCTGCAGGCAACTTAGACAGCCCTCTACAGGTAAGCGGGTTTCCAATAGAGTTTTTCCAACAAGGTTTCTCATGGTACTAAGGATCAAAAGCTTGCCTTCCCTGACAAATCTGCTTCCATTTGACATTCAGCCATTTCTACCCCTAGGCAAGATAGTCCACTGTCCTTCCAGTTGACTGTGTCCTTTGCTGTCTGACAACAGATCATCACAGACTCTTGGGTGCTTTCCATAATGCAAAATGGTTATTTATGGTTTGGAAATCCCATCCCACATTCTCAGGCCTACATCAACCTCCTCCTCACTAGCTTCCGCATTGTCCTTTGGTTCTTAAGGATCTGTCGGTACACAGAACCATCTTGTCTGTTTCCCCTTCTCAGCAGGGTAAGGATTTTTACTCCCAGGATGTTTCTGGTTCAAAGGAAGTAGGAGCTTGCAGGCCCATACTAGATCTCTCCCTTTTCAACACTTTTTTCAAGGTTCCTTCCTCCAGGATGATGTTCTTCGTGTTTCACTGTTGCAGTCATTACATTTGGGTAATCTGCTGGCAGGTTGCCCTCAGTCGGCCTGACTATCAAAGTCTTGGGTCCTGCATCGGTTGCTGTCTCTTCTTCCATGACGTCAGGTCGTCAGGGGTATAAAACAGGCAGTCAATGCCATTTTCGTTAGTCTTTCTTGCCACGCGGTGCCCGAAGCAGAAGCAGTTCGCAAGTGCTGGTCGACCGACTCCTGAAATTTTCGAATTTGAGTTTCAGAACCCAAGTCTTCAATTAAAGCTAAGTACCTCGTTGGGGAAACTTTTTCTTGCTCCATACCGATGTCAGTAAAAGTTAACAATTGCATTACTTGTGGGAAGCAAATACCTCATAAGGATTTTCATTTGTACTGAATTCCTTGCCTAGGCCCAAATCATAACGTGCCTTGCTGTCGGTTTTGTGCTAGATTTAACCAATGCACAATTAAGCGCCGATATATCTTTGCTTCAAAATATTTTGGAAACAGATTTAACTACCCTGAAATGTCGTCGGATAGCAATCTGACTACCGGAGTTCACAAAAAACGCAAAGAAAAGGACAGAGACAGACCGTCGAGGTCCAAAACCGACGACGAAGCTTCTCCTAAGCCAGTCATCGGTTCGCCGGTACTCATTGAGGTGCTTTTGCAGCCCCTGATACCCGCTACTGTCGAGTCGCAGGCCTCTACGGAGACCCATGTGGAGTCTGGCATGCAGCGAGATTCTCAAAGTATTTTACCCGTGGATGTCTCTCCCTCGGATGGGTCCTGAGCCACTAAACAGGCGCCGGCTTCTGAGGGTGTCTTCAGGCCTCAGCATTTTTATATAAAACCGACGCAAGCTTCAAAAACAAAAACAAAGGCAACATCTAAGGCTAAAAAACCGATGCGTGAGCCACGTGCTCAGGCCTCTATGCCCAAAAAGCAGACGATCAAAATGGCTGAAGACCTAATTACTTTGATCTGGGGTTCCCAACCCCCCCCCCCCCGAAAAGGGGCCTGGGCAAGACACTGATTATGAATCTTTAGATAAGGTTTCCATTTCTTCTGATTCCTTTTCTGATCAGGAATTTTCTATACCACCCTATGAGGATTCGGATGCAGAGGAATCCATCCCTTCCGCATCCCCTCCTGAAGATTATTCCTTTGGAGAAACCTTGCATACTTTGAGGGAACATTCTCATTGGGAGAGTCAAGATTTCTCAGAATCATAAAAGAGGCTTAGGGTTTTCCTTCTTCTTCCTCAGCCTAGGCCTGTAGCCATACCTCCTGCATTAGACATGGTTGATGATGTGTTTTCGGAATCAAGCATGACTCCAGATTCCTTACCTCTGGCTCCTAGCAAGCCAGACAGATATTACAGGGTTCCTGACTCACACAAATTTTTATTCAAAAACCCTGCTGCTGACCCTGAAACTATTTCACAGGGTCCCAAAGGTGTAAAGCCTCAACAGCTAAGAATCGTACCCCCTCTGATAGAGATTGCAGGGTGCTGGATAGATGGGGAAAGAAGGTTTATATGTCTGCAACCTTGGCAATTAGGGCCTTAAACTGCCAGTTTCATATGTTTAAATATCAACAGCATGTTATGGGATTACTGAAACAGAAAATTATATTGATTTCTGAATGTGTGGAAAATATAGAATTACAGGAATTATTGCATGCAGCAGAACAAGTTGGAAAGCATACTTTGCAATGTGGTTTTGATTCCTTGGAGGCCTCCTGCAGGGCCGCAGTTACTGGATCTGTGATTAGAAGGCATACCTGGCTAAAGGAGCAAAATTTGCCTGATCATGTTAAAGCTAAATTGTTGGATGCACCTTTACAGCATGATACTCTGTTTGGTAATAAGGCAGAAGAGGTTTTAAAGAAAATGGAAGACAAAGCTAAGTCTATGCAAACTGTAAAAGACTTCTTACACGTGCAGCCACCAAGATTCAGTAGACTCTGGCCTGCAAAAAATTGGTCCTTTTCTGTGTCCGACAGTGCTTCACTGGGCAAATCCAGGCACTCAAAGGGCTCTAGATACCAATCACAGGATTCTTACAGGTCAAAGCAATGGGGTGCCTCTACCTCCAAATCTGGAGGAAATAAAGCACAACCGTATAGTAAACAGTCTCAATGACTTCCCTCTGCCATCACCAAGCACTTATCTTTTGGCAGCCCCCTTAGGGGGAAAACTAGCACTTCATGCTCAAAATTGGCAGTTAATAACCCAGGACAATTGGGTATTAAACATAGTATCCCAGGAGCACAGATTTAATTTCCATACTCTGCCAATTCCAAATGGTTGGCCAGATCTGCCACGAAATCAATGGGCAGAGGCACAGAAACAAGTTACGTCCCTCATGGATATGGGGGCTATTCAGCCAGTGCCAGAACAGGAAAAAGGACAAGGGTTTTACTCAAGAGTGTTCTTGATACCCAGAAAAGACAAGGCCTGGTGCCCAGTACTGGATTTATCTATTTTGAACACATTCCTGGATATACCAAAATTCAAAATGCTAACTTTGCAGCAGCTTCTGCCCATGCTGGACAAGAACGCTTGGCTAGTGCCTCCAGACTTAAAAGAGGCATACCTGCTTATCCCAATAAGGGAATCGTACAGAAGATACCTCCGCTTCAGGGCTTGCTTTATGCATTACCAATTCTCTGCGCTGCCCTTTGGCTTATCTACTGTGCCCAGGGTCTTTACAAAGTGCCTGGCACCAGTAATTGCATTTTGCAGACAAAGGTATACAAATCTATCCTTACTTGGAGGACTGTCTCATTCAAGCAGAAAACAAGGACGTTCTTCTTCAACATCTGGCGTTTTTGAAAAGGCTTCTGACATGCCTAGGGTACATAATAAACGAAAAGAAATCACAACTGGTATCCTCTCAAAAGATAACATTCCTGGGTGCAAGCTTGAATACAACTGCTTACATGGCTTACCTTACGCCAGACAAACAAAGGCAACTGACTGTTTACTTCAAACAGATGGCAACAAAAACCCAGTTATCTGCAAGACAAATTCTGCAGGCTTTGGGATTCGTGGCATCCTGCATTCTACTGATTCCATATGCAAGACTGCATATGAGGAAACTACAGTGGTACCTGAAAAGTTTATGGCGTCAACACTGTCACAGTCTGGAAACAATGATTCCTCTCATTCCCTGCCTACAACAGGAGTTAATTTGGTGGGCAGAGACATGTCACCAGAACATGGGACGGTCTTTCACTCTACCCCTTGCCAACCAAACCCTAACTACAGACACATCAGACTATGCTTGGGGGGCCCACCTGGCGGGGAGATTCATTCAGGGCATATGGAGCCCAAAACAAATGCATCTGCATATCAACCAGAAAGATGTTAGCTGTTCAGAATGCCCTGACAGCCTTCAAGGACTTACTTCATCCAGGACAACTACTGATAAAGACGGACAACACCACAGTTATGTGGTACATAAACAAGCAGGGGGGCACACACTCCTACCCCCTTTGCAAACTAGCCATGGCATTGTGGGACACAGCCTTGACTTACAAAGTACATCTTCAAGCTCAATTCCTGCCAGGAAAACAAAATACTCTGGCAGACGACTTAAGCAGAAACCTTATGGACCCTCATGAGTGGAAACTGGATCCACAAGTCTTCAGCATGATAACAAAGAAATGGGGGAGCCTGGACATAGATCTATTTGCTTCTCCCCGGAATTATAAATTGGACAAATTCTGCACAAGGACTTATCACAGACAAGCATGGAAAGTGGATGCCCTATCCTTCTGTTGGAAAAACCTATCAGTCTACGCCTTTCCTCCTCTGCCTCTTCTTCCCAAAGTCCTACTAAAGGTCAGACAAGAAAAAACAAAAATGATTCTGATTGCCCCGGACTGGCCTCGCCAACACTGGTACCCAATCCTAAGGAATGTGTCTCAACTTCCTCCTTGGTCTTTGCCTCAAATACCTCATTTACTGTCTCAGCAAAACAATCAAATCCTGCACAATCAGCTCCAAACTCTGAACCTGGCAGCATGGCTGATCATGTAGTTATTCAAACAACACCTCTCAGTAAATCTGTGATGGATGTCATTTTGGAAGCCAGAAGGCCAAGTACTAGAAAATCTTAACGCTGATAAATGGAAGAGATTCTGTGCTTGGAACCAAGTACAAGGAACTGACACAGCAAAGCCAAATATTCCTCAGATTTTGCAATACTTGACTGAGATGCTTGACAAGGGCCTATCTTTTTCATCAATAAAAATCCATGCCTCTGCCATCTCAGCTCATTACAATACAGAGCCACTGATTTTTTTCTCATCCTTTGCTAAACCAGTTTCTTAGAGGGGCCAAAAATTTAAGGCCTCCCAGATGATCAGCAATTCCTGCATGGGACCTCAATTTTGTGTTGGAAAAACTTATCCTGCCTTCATTTGAACCAGCTGCTCCTGCAGATATAAAGTTTTTGTCCTGGAAAACGGCTTTACTTCTGGCAATTACTTCAGCAAGAAGGGTTTCAGAGCTGCAGGCCCTCATGGCTATGGAGCCTTTTATTATATTTTACCCGGACAGAGTGTCCCTCAGGACCAATCCTTCCTTTATGCCTAAGGTGGTATCCAGTGTGGCTCTTAACCAAACTATTCACTTGCCAACCTTTTACCCAAATCCGCAGAACAAGGGGGAGTGGATTCTGCATTCCTTGCACGTGCACAGACAACTAAGATTCTACTTAAACAGGACCAAATCTCTAAGAAAAACTGAACAGCTACTAGTGGCATTTGCTGCAGGATCAGAGGGAAAGGCTTTTTCAAAGCAGACTATTTCAAAGTGGATAAGCCACTGCATTCATTTCTGCTACTTGCACCATGGTAAACCGATGCCCAAGGGCATTAGGTTACATTCCACCAGGGCTGCATCTACATCAGCAGCCTTTCTCAGAGGGGTACCAACCAAAGACATTCTAGAGGCTGCTACTTGGAGTTCTGTGCATACTTTTACAAAGCATTATAATTTGCCTCTCTTTTCTAAGTCCAGGGCAGGCTTTGCCGCTGCAGTTCTGCAGGGCCTTATAGCTGCTCCTAATGCTATTTAGTTCCAGCTTCCCATCCATAGCTTTGGGATTCTACCCAAATGTAATGACTGCAACAGTGAAACACGAAGAACATAGTACAGTTGTGTACACTTACCATAAATGTAGATGTTCGAGTGTATTCACTGTTGCAGTCCGGGTTACCCACCCGCCAACCCCCTTTATTCTGGAGATTCTCTTTCTTTCACTATATTCTACAGCCTTTGTGGTGTATTTGCTTTTAGATGAAGGTAAAGTTTATGTTGTTACAATTGCATGTATATATAGTCATATATATACATTTTTGCTCCCCATTTGGGGGGCACCTAACATCTGGGTCAAGAAAAACTAACGAAAATGGCGTCGGCTGCGTGTTTTATACCCCTGACGACCTGACATCATGGAAGAAGAGACAGCAACTGAAGCAGGACCCAAGACTTTGATATTCAGGGCGATTGAGGGCAACCTGCCAGCAGATTACTCAAATGTAATGACTGCAACAGTGAATACACTCGAACATCTACATTTATGGTAAGTGTACACAACTGTACTTTCTCTCTCCAGATGCTGTTTCCTCTCCTTTCCCAAGTTTTTCTGGTGTCCCTGGATTTGAAGGATATTTAGGGGTGGGGGGAGGTTGGTGTAATGGTTAAGGTGCTTACCTTAGAAACACAAGGTGCAGGGTTTGATTCTCACATGGGGTAACTGGCTAGGTTTAAAATGGCCCCGGAGGACAGTTAGCCTGGTACTAATCAATGAATTTAGCAACATATTTCTTTTCAGGAAGTTTTTATGTTTCTATCTCACATTACCATTTCTCTGCTTTGCTTTTTAGTCTTCTTACAGCTCTGAGAGTCTTTGCCAAATGTCTGGTCCCAGTGCTAGCCTTATGCAGACCTCAGGGATTTTAGATATTCCCTTATTTGGATGACCTTTTGATTCATGTCCCCTCTCAGCAGTTCCTGCTTTAGGATCTTCATTTCACTATGCTGCTTCTTCACAGTGTGGAGTTCAACATCACACTCAAAAAGTCTGTGTTGAACCCCTGTCAAGACCAACTGTTTCTGGGATGTAGGATTCAGACCATGTCAGTTAAGGCTTGTTTCCTACCCCCAAGGTCCTCTTTGACTGCTTATTTTCAGTCTTTTCTCTCTCTTCCAGTCCTTCCTACAAGGAATTTCTGCAAGCTCTGGCGTACATGGCATTCATCATTCCCATGGTTCCCATGCCAAACTCCATATGAGAAAAATTCAATGGTATCTCAATACTGTTTGGATTCAGTTTTGCCATCCTCTGGATTTTCCTGTTTTTCTATTGCCCTGTGTCAAGTTAAAGCACCACAGGTGGATTCACCAAATTTTCCTGAATACAGGTCTGTCTTTTCAGGTTCCTCTTCCCACTCGGAAGCTGTACAAGGGTGCATCTGATCAAAGCTGAGGTGCTTCCTCCAACAATCATAAGGTCCAGGGGCTTTGGTCTCATCAACTTCTGTCAGACCATGTCAACATCAAGGAGATGAGAGCTCTAAATGTTCTTCATATTAATCACTGCTGCAGTAGCCTAAGCTAAATGGATTATATCCTACAAGGATGAAATAGCTCTCCAGCTTACAAAGCTTTGGGGCACCTTCCTTACTCCAAACCATTAGTCAGCTTAAATTCAGGTGACTTAAAAGATAGGTTTGGGTTCCAAGCCCTTCAGAGCTTTCCTGCTGCTGAAGAGTCCACTCCTCTGAGGCTTTCAAGGATCAACGGTTTGCTTGTGCTGTTTCTTTGTTGGGTAGAGAAGTTCCCTTTGGGGAAAAAAAAACTTCCTATTTTAAAAATTGTTTCTTGATGGCTCTTTCCTGTTCAGGAAAATTGTTTCAAAGCTAGGAGTTTGTGTTTTAACAAACTGTCACAAGACTGTATTGTGCTTTTAAACTGGAGTGCTGTTTTTTTCCTGTCAGTTTAAAAGTTGTTTAAAGTATTTAAAAAAAAAAAAACATCTTTTTTTCTGAGGAGAAATTGTGTTTATTTTATTATTTGGGTGTAGTGTAGTGTTTTAAAGTGCTTTAACTGAAATTTTCTGTGAAAATGAGACTTTTAAAGACTTTAAATTTTTACTGGCTCTTGCTGCTTGTTTTCCATGGGAAAGGGGCATAATTTTCAGCTTTGCCATACAACAAGCTGTCTGTCCTTCTTCCACCTAGAAAAAAAATTTAAGCTAGCAGCCTTTGCCACCACAGCAGGCTAGCAGTATGCCTTAGCCACAGGTGAGTGACTCTGCTGTGGCCATTAGTTGTACCTCAAACCATTCATCTCTTGCTTCTGATTCTCTGGTGTAGCACCAACAGCCACTGTTGACCAGAGGTTAGCCATGTCTTCTGCAGCTGTTGGGATCCCCTCAATGGGTAAGGAAGAGACAGTCTTGGCGGTCCTGGGAGAGGGAACAAGGAAGGTGTCACTGTTAGAATGTTGTGCCCATCTCTTGGAAAGCTCCTGCTGCCATTAACACCATTGGCCCCATTTTTCCTGTCAAAAAGAAACAGAAAACTAAACGTATAAATTCTTCCTCCTCAAATTTCCTTGGACAAGAGTAATTTACTGTGTCTGGCTCGGGGTTTAATTTAGGCTGTTTATCCTTATAAAATAGTTTCTGGTAAAAGAAAGAGGGATAGCCCTTTTCTTGACCAGATTCATGATTCTGAATCTGGACAGGAAGATGAAGGGACAGATAAGAGTTTTCTCCTCAGATTTCTAATTCAGACTCCGAGGAGGGCTTTTTTTCTGATTCTTCCTGTGAGGGTTTAGCTTTCTGTGAGACAATTTCCAAAATATCCCATTGTTTTCATTGGAAGAACACTGAAGTTTCTCAGTCTTCCAGAATAAGCTGTTATAGATGGAATTTCCAGAACCTTCACTTATTCCTCCAGCTGTGTCACCTTTGGAGTGTGTGTGTGTGTGTGTGTGTGTGTGTATTATTGCCTGCAACTTTCCTAATAGTCAGCCAGCTGCCCCTGAAATGGCAGGTAGAATGTATAAAGTTCCTCAGTTTAAGTTTTTTATACACTCTTGCCAAACCTGACACAGCAGCTGTAGTTTTAGTTACTCCTACTGCTGTTGAACATTATTCCAGCCCTACTCTTTCTGATAAGTAAGGGAAAATACTGTATGCTTCTGCAACTTTAATTTTCAGAATTTTGAATTATCAGGCTTGTATGTTAAGATTTGTTCTAATTGTGAACATTTGAGGAATATTTTGTCTGCAGTTTCTAGTGAAGAAAAATCTGCTTTAAATAATTTAGTTTCTTCTACTGTTTAAGTCACTGTTCTTTGTTTACAGTGTGTGCATGATTCAGTTAATACTTCTTCAAGGGCTTTGGCCACTGGTACTGTGTTGAAGAGGTTTGTCTGGCTGTGTTCTTAGAACTTATGATAAAAATGAGATTTTAAATTCTCCTTTGGACAGATCTTTTGTTTTCGGCACCACTGCTACAGAGGTGATCAAAAAGTGTGATGTGAAGGGTAAAATGATACAAGGAATCCTACAATTTGTTTCAGTCCTCCTTTTCCAAATTTTCTAACAGATTCTCTAACCCTCATCTAATTTTGGCAAAAAAACTAAATAAATAGTCTCAACAAAGTGCAAGTAAACTGATGTTTAAGAGTAAATGGCAAATGTGTCCCAAAATGAGGGAGCCACACAAAACCAAGGATAGTCCAACAAATCAGAATGACTATTTTAAGGGACCTTGTGTCCACCCTGGCCATACCTTTTCCCTTCCAGAAAGTCTGAATCCCCACTTTTCTCTTTGTTAACAGATAGTTTGACAAATGGGTTATAAAGGTCATTCATCAAGGTTTTGGCAGTGGGAGGAAGCTCCTCCTTTCCAGGGGGTAATCCACCATCCACTGGACCAGACTCATTATTCCACCTGTCCTTCATCACGTGCTTTCCCAGAGAGTGATAAAAACTTTCTCCTACCTGGGAAGGAGGAACTGGTTTTATTAAAGAAAGTTTTTGGTGCCAAAGAAAGAAAATGTGTGGAAACCAGTTTTGGACCTTTATTTCCTAAATGAGTTTGTGATAATACCAAAATTCAAAATGCTTTCTCTTCACAGTCTGATAGCTCTTCTTCATTATTAGATTTAAGATTTAAAAGATGTTTCATTTGTATTCATCCAGACTTCAAATGTTTGTTAAGGTTCTGTGTGTCTGGATGACATTGCCAGTTCTCTGCCTTAACCCCTGGGCTATCTGCTGCTCCAAGAATGTTCACAAAGTGTCTAGTTCCTGTCACAGCCCATTGGACTGCAGGATATCCACATTTATTTCCATATTTAGATGGCTTGCCTATCTTTGCAGAACCTTCTTCAAAGTGTCAGGAATCTCTCATTTGGAAGAGAGATCACCTACACAGGATGATATTCCAAGGTGACATTACAAATTTTTTTTAACTCTGTCACATCAGATTGTGTTCATTGAGTGTCTGCTCAGCACCTCAGTACAAAGAGATTTTCTTCCACAGGAAAAAATAGATCTAGGTCTATTTCAGGGGTATTATACTTGGATCACTGCAAGGGAATACTTCAAGATACTGGGTTTCATGGTATTTTTGATTTTCATGATACTTCTGGCAAGATTCCACATGAGAAAGATATAACTATATCTGAAGTGTCTTTGATCCCAGCACTAACAGCCATCATCTTTTCAGATTCCAGTTCTGGGAATTGCCAGAAGAGGAATCACTTGGTGGAGACGTCAGCTATCCCTAAATGTAGGTCTCCTCTTCTCTTGTCCTACTTTACAGCAGTCGGTCACCATAGACCCCTCAGATTTTGCTTGGGGAGCAGTGTAAAGTAGGATAAAACTGCAAAGTATCTGGGGCAACAAAGACAGACACAAGCACATACACAGAAAAGAGATGCTTGCAGTTATCAAGACACTCAACTCTCTGTATCACCTTTAGCCCCCAGGACCTCAGGTTGTTACAGACAATACCACAGTAATGTGGTAGATAAACAAGAAAGGAAGCAGGTCCTACCCCCATGCAGATTAGCCATATTAGCATGGGATATAGCTTTAGAGCACTATCTCACTCTGTAGGCATCCTGAATTCCACTAGAGCAAAATTGTGTGGTAGACAAGATGAGCAGGACAAAGGCAGACCCCCAGGAATGGAAACTAGATCAGGGAGTCTTTCAGAATTTGATCCTTCTGTGGGAAGTTTCTCAAGTAGACATTTTTACCTCCTCTTTGAATAAACGGCTGGCAAAGTTCTGCATCAGGATTCCTTGCAAGAAGGCTGGAAGACAAATGCCTTTTCTTTTCGTTGGACAGGAAATGTTCATGTATGTGTTTTCACCCTTTCAAGTGATATCTAGGGTACTTCTGAAGATTTAGAGGATATCCCCCAAGGTCATTGTGGTGACTCCCTTCTGGCCCAGGGAACAGTGGTTCTCCCTTCTTTTGTAATTGGCCAGATACAAGCTTCCTCACAGACTGGATCAACTCACACAAGAACAGGGGTGTTTGATACATTCTGACCCTGACAGCTTCAACTGACTGCCGGGGTAATGGGGTCTTAATACCTTTTAAGTACGTATTTACTTAGGATTTGCATCAGGTACTAATGGAGCCAAGAATGCCTACTACGAGAAAATCATAAGCAAATGGAAAAGCTTTTCCAGTTGTTGTCAACAACATATGCAGCACCCATTCAGGGCTAGTGTTTCTCTGATTTTACAATATTCCCATTTTTTTCTATGTCTTACTCCTCTAACAAGGTTCATTTGTTAGCTATTTCAGTAAGTCTGCCCATGGATCCCCCTCTATCAAGGCATTCTCATGTCAAAATGTTTTTGAAATGGGGTATTACATAAGAGACCTCCAAGAAAGCCACTAGCTCCTCTTTGGGATCTTAATTTTGTGTTAGAGAATCAAATGTTCATTTTAACCAGCTCACCTGTCTGACTTAAGATTCTTAACGTGGATTCAAAGAACTAAGCCAGCACAGGGATGGAGAAAGGAGATTCTGCCAGTAGGGATGACTGCAAATAGGGATACAGGCAATAAGCTAGAGGGGGTGAAATTTACTGGAGAAAACTGCCAAAGGAACCAAAGTATTGTGAGCAAATAATTAGAAAGGGAAATGTAATAGAATGGGAAGAAGCCAATAATTTAGTTGGACTGCAGCTAGAGATTGCCTTCCCTATCAAGGATTGATATCAGAGTTTAGGCAAAGAGAAAGAAATGGGGGGGTTCTAAACAAAAGACCAGCACTGGTAGAGTTTTTAATAGAATCTAGAAAAGAAGCTGCTGTTAAAAAGGGATAATTAGTAGGGCATATAAAATATTGCATGATAAATGGGAGGAGGTTAAAGGATTGGGAAGAGAGATTGTATGTGCAATGCACAAAGAAACAGTGGGGGAATATATGCATAACTCCCAAGTATCCAAAAAGTCCAGAAGATTTAGCATCTTTGCCTGGAAGTGTTTGTATAGGTATTTTATATCCCAAGTAGTCTCCAAAGAATTTTTCCTCAGGTAGATTGCAAATGGAGGTGTGACGGGGAAGAAAGAGGTAACTGGGAAGACTTTTTTGGGAAGTGTAACGAGTTGGCAGACTTACAAAAATTCCCTGAAGACTACTCTTTCGGAAATACTGGGTGAGCAAATTGTTGTAACTAAGGAAATTATTTTTTGAGCTATGATACAGAATTGGAATTGCCTAGACATAGTAAGGCCTTGCTGAGTCTAATTATGGTAGCTGCCCCCTCACAAAAAAAAACTAGAAAATGGAAATCAGAGTCTAAACTAACTGTACTAGAAATAGTAAATATAGTAACAGAGATAACATAACTGGAAATAGGACATTTGGAAAAGGGTTAGAGAAAATTACATAGAAAAAAATGGGAATTGTGGGGACAGTACATGCAGAATAATGTTTTGTAGGAGGAATGAGGTTTAAAAGAAGGCAGGATTTGAATGAGCCATGTAATGTTTGACTGATAATGACTGGATAGCTTATAAGTGATGTATAATGTTTGCAACTAAAAATATGTTAATATCATTTGTTTTTATTTATATAAATGTATGATTGTTTATGATGTAAGTGATAATTTAATAAAGTTGTTTCTTGTTTAAAAAAATGATTCCTAACATGGACAGCAGTTTTACTGATTGGTCTGACCTCTGTAAGAAGAGTATTTGAGTTGCAAAGTCTTATGGTGGGTCAGCATTTTCTCATTTTCTACAGAGACTGCATTTCTTTGAGAACTAATCATTTTATGCCTAAAATGGTATTTGAGTTTACTTTAAGCCAAACTGTCCATCTTCCTATGTTCTTCCCCAAGCTAAAAAATTAGGGAGAGAAAGGATGCTTCATACCTTTGATATCCACAGACAACTTGGGTGCTGTCTTGAGAGAACAAAATCTTTTTGATCGGCTTCTCATTTTTTGTGAAGGTAAGAAGAGGGTTCAACCTTTCCAAGTGGTTGTCTCAGACTTTTACCTTCTGTTATTCCCACCACAACAAAACACAGGCTGGGTCAAGGCACATTCTTCCAGGGCCTTGGCATCATCTGTGGCTTTTTGAAAGGGTATTGACTCTATAGAAGTATTCTAGAAGCAGCAGTTTGGTCCTCTGTGCATACTTTTACAAAGCACTACATACTAGATTCCTTTTCCAGGTCTAAGTTAGGATTTGTTAGGACAGTAGCTGCTGTTACTGCACAGTTTTCTTTTTTAATAGGATCCAGCGTCAAGGACCCTCTCATTGGCCTTTGGCCTACTAATTTTTCTCCAACAGTTCGGCACTTTTTTCTATAAAATCTGCATTCAGGGATATCTGCGTACCAGTTCAAATACTCAACATGTTGTAACGTAATGGTTGTTTAAGCTCAAATGTACCAAGACCTCACTAGTTCTTTTTGCCACTAGCAGAGTTTTAGAACTAGGCTTCTTCTGTTCAGTAAAGTCCTAATTTCATGTGCCTAAACCCAGTATATTAAGCTTCAGTGTGGTCCTGAAATTACTATCTAACTAGTGAAGACTGTCAGAAGCTTTACCTATGCTGTTTTCAAGAGAAACTGCTGCAGCTGCCAAAGGTTCATTCTGAGAGACCCAGTCATAATTGAGTTCAGGAGAAGTTTCCAGTCTATTTTATATCAAAAAGCATGCTGGCCATTGAGAACTTTCTGTTCCTACTCCAAGCGTAGTTTGACCTTCTTATTCACAAATACCCGGAGCAAGTTTGGAGCCTGACTTTCCTAGAGGTATATCCAGTGTTCAGCCAGCTACTCCAGTCTCTGCAGGTGGTATGTTTACGCTTGTCTGGTGTGTATTAAAGGCAAAACCATTTTTTTCCTTTTTGGTGCAAAATGAGATAACTGAGTCGGTATTACTTCCCACCTTTTGGAGCACATTTGGGGTTTTTTGTATTCTTCTTTACCTGAATGATTGACAGGAGTGAAGTCAGCCAGAAAATTCAAGGAAAAGGTCCTTAGAGGATTTTGGTCATTGATCAGTACACAGAAATGAGGAGTCTCTTCCAGGATAGTTCAGTTCCTAAGAGATTTTTCAGACCCAGATGCCCATTTCTTGTAGGAGATGCTCTTAGACCACTATGTTTAGCACTTGGTTGGTGATTTCATAAGGAGTAGTGAGGCTCTCACATCACTTTTGGGCCTTTATGGTCCCAGTTTGAAGACTTCTCCTTCTTTTTCTAAGTATGGCCAGCCCTAAAAGAAGAAAAAGCATCCTTGCCTGTCTCCTTCAGTGCTACCCAAATTGCACCATTCATGTGCAGACAGTTCTCAGGTTTTCATCCCAGATTGGACAGTCACCACAAAGGGTCAGTGTGTTGTAGATACATACTGGCATTTCCTGGTCATCCCCAGAAAGAACTTTGCTGCAGATTAGTCCATCTCATTGGAACTCTTGTGACCATTTGAAGTCCATGCAAGAGATTCCTGCCCTTCCAGAAGAAGGGGTGGGAGGAGCTACCTGAAAGTGGCCCTTTTGTGGGATTTCCCCACGGTTGCAGTCCCCGAGGTGACCATAATTTGAAGAAAGCCTTCTCTGTTGATTCCTTAGAGGAAATCCTTTATACCAACCCAGAGACAGTATTACTAAAATAAATTGTAGAGGCATTCTGCTTTTCAGAGGAGAGGCAAGGATTTTACTGTTGCCTCTTTCTGGTTCAGGAAGAGATGTTCATTTTGTAAACCATTCTGAAACTCAGTAACTCATTTTTCTCACCTGTTTTGTAATATACCAGATCACTTTGCAGGGAATCATGCCTTTTCTCCTAAAGGAAATCTAATATAGTTACTGGAGAGTAAGATGTACTTTTTGGAACATCAGCATTTGAGGTCCAGACAGGAGATTCCTCCCCTTCCTGGACAAATTATTTATTGGGGGGGGGGGGGGGGTATCTGAAAGTGGCCCTTTTGTGGTTTTTCCCATGGTTGCAGTACCAGAGGTGATCTTAATCCAGAGAAACGTCCTTTCTGATGACTCCTTAAAGGGAATCCTTTGTACTGGCAGAGTTGGGCACACTTCACTGTCTTTTGTTTTTACCATGTGAGATGTCTCAGGAGGTTATAGTCCTGACTTTCTAGGTTAGAATGCAGTGCAGCATCTGGGTTCAGACTCTGTAGCATCTAATTCTGGGTTTGATGCTTGTCTTGATCTTCATGGTGCTATTTACATACTGGAGTATGCATTTGTTACAGTATATTGTGAGATGTCATGGCTTCATTGCCACTGTGTGCTTATGGAACTGCTTTTCGTGTCGGATCCTTGTTGCCTTATGCTGGAGTGATAGACAGTTAACACCAGCCTGTTGATGAGTATTCTCTTTCTATAGCTGAACCCTTCATAAATTTGAATCGTGGATACTTCTCTTGCAGGTTAGAGAGCTCACTTAAAATTCAAGGATTATGGTTCCTTCTTGACCCCACCTGGGAGCAAATGCCACACTTAGTTGGAACCGCAAGAATATTGTTAGGCCTAAAAACCTCAGAGAAAAGCAAATAATTTTTTAGTCTCTCTCTGTTTGGTCGGTCAGTCTGTCTGTTTGTGCGATAGCTTAAACAGCATAGGGAACAGAAATTTTCACCCCGTTTAAAGAGATGGTGCTCATCTGACAGAAGATCTTGGGCACATGCAGCTCTGTCTCAGGTGTTCACATTCCAATGAATCATGTAAGCTGGGAGATGCTAGGAAGCCACTTCTCTAGTCCTGTCCTGGAACTACAGATATGGCTGCCAAGACTGATCAGGGGCTTCAGGGTATGGAGGGCATTGATGATCAACTTTTTTGCCACTTGGGAGAACGCAGTACTTCCCTCTTCTGCTGTTTTCATTAGGTCATTGAGAAGCATGCAGTGGGTGCATTCTGTATTTCATGGTGCAAGATAGTTCTGTAAACATTCCTGTCGTTCCCAGTGATTTCAGGTCTTAATCACAGAGTTTTTAAATTTTATGTATTTGTCAACCAGTACCAACATCCAGCACAAAGTTCTGGGGGAGTGGTCTATGGACCACATCAGCCTAAAAGAGTTAAGGGCCCTTTTCCTGGCAATACAAACCTTTCAAGAGATCCTTTTGCCAGGCACATTGAAGGTCATCACAGACAACATGACAGTCCTATGGTACATAAACGAACAGGGAGGAACAAAATCCTACCCTCTTTGCAGTCTTGCAGTTCAAATCTTGTCCCTGGCAACAGTACTTCAGATTAATTTGTAGGCAGTTTACATTCCATCAGAAGACAACGTGATGGCAGACACCCTGAGCAGGACCTTAGCACCCTCCCATGAATGGATGCTTCACAGGGAGGTGTTTCTGGATCTAGGTCACAGTTGGGGTATTATCAGGTAGATCTGTTTGCCTCCTCCCAGAACAGACAGATGTCCCTGTTTTGCACCAGGCTTCCCCATCCACAAGCCTGGAAAGTGGACGCCTTCTTCCTTTCATGGGAGGGAATGTTCCTATGTTCCTTTATGCCCCCCCCCCATTTCCTTTGATTCACAAAGTCCTCCTGAATATACAGAAGGACAAATCAAAAATCCTGTTGGTGACTCCCTTCTGGCCAAGACAGCATTAGTTTCCCCTACTTTTCCTTCTAGCCCAGGGCAACCACCGCAGGTTACCTCATCGCTTTGACCTGCTCACACAAGACAAAGGGTCTCTTATTCATCCCCACCTTCTCAATCTCAATTTTACAGTCTGGGTGATAGATTTCTGATACCCTTTAGACACCTATACTCATAGGACGTACTCAGTGTTCTGCGGGAGGCCAGAAAACCAAGTATTAGGAGAAACTGTTTATCTAAATGGAAAAGATTCCCCCATCGGTGCTTTAAGAGTAAACAGGAACCATCTCAAACTTCTGTTCCAGTGGTCCTTCCCTATCTATGTGAGCTACTGCATTCAGGGTTGACTTATTCATCACTAAAAGTGCATGTCTCTGCCATTTCTGCTTGCCTTCCCTTGACTCCACCTCTGGCTTTCAGGTTAGATGCCAAGCTGTTTCTGAAAGGGGTCCTTCACATTAGACCTCCTCGTAAGCCCATTCTCCCACCTTGGGATCTTAATTTTGTGCTGGAAAAACTTACACTAGCTCCTTTTGAACCAGCCCAATCTTCCTCTCTTAAATTCTATACTTGGAAAACAGTCTTGTTAGTGGCTATCACTTTTGCCAGGTGGGTCTTTGAGATCTAAGCCCTTATGGCTTCACCTCACTACCTTGTTTTCCATAGGGATAGGGTTCCCCATAAGAACAAACCCTTCCTTCATGCCAAAAGTAGTTAATGAAATATCTCTAAACCAGACCATAAATTTGCCTGTCTTCTACCCGGAGCCACAGAACTCCTCAGAAAGGACCTTGCATCCTTGGATTTTCATAGGCAACTGAGGTTCTACTTAGACAAGACCAGATCCTTCAGACAGTCTGATCAACTGTTTATCTCCTTTCATCCTGGGGCCCTAGGCAAGGCCGTGTCAAAGCAAACAGTTGCCTCTTGGATTTTTAAGGCTATTGCCTTTTGCTATTCCTTTCATGGAAAACAATTGGGTTCATCTGTCAAAGCCCATTCCACCAGAGCCGCTTTCTCCTCAGCAGCCTTTTTCAAGGGCAATGATTACTCTTCGCTTCTGGAGGCAGCAACTTGGTCCTCGGTACATACCTTCACCAAGTATTACAAATTGGACTCCATCTCTAGGGCTAGAGCAGGGTTTGCTAGGTCTATTCTGCAGGGTCTCATAAACTCTGCTCCCCTACCTGCCACTCACATTACAGCCTAGAAAACTTTGGTACTCTCCCTAAGGTTAAGAATACTGCAACATGAGAATAGAAGGATATAGAATAGTTGTGTAAGAACTTGCCATAATCATAGATGTCCTTCTCTTCCATGTTGCAGTATTCAATCTCACCCATCTACCCCCTTTCACTTTTGACCATTTTATAAACTGTCTTTTTCCTGACTACTGACTTTATATCTGGGACTAGTTTTTATACTACCCCTTCTCCTCCTATCCCTGGGTGCTCTCTCTATGCGGCAGCCAGTTCTAAATTGGGTACATGCAGATGTCACAAATATAGCCAGCGTCAGTTTATGGCTCTTATATGCAGCATCACATGTACCCCTGCACTCAAGACTTTGATATGCTGGCCGGATGTCCAGTGCTGCAGGCAGCAACTCCCTAAGGTTAAGAATACTGCAGCATGGAAGAGAAGGACATCTGCGGTTATGGCAAGTTTGTGCACAACTATTTTTTTTTCCCTCTGTTTGTAGGATAGGGTCTCAAAGCTTCAGGCCCTTAGGTTTATGGGACCGCGGCTGTTTTTTCACAAGGCTAGGGTGTCACTCAGGACATACCCACATTTCTTTCTCAATGAGGTTTTGTATTTATCCATTAACCAGTCAATTTAAATCTCAAAGCTTTCTTTTCCCAGGTAGAAATCAGGGGAGGGAGAAATGTGCCTAGGTAGCTTTGATTTGGTCTTGATTAAATGCTTGAGTTTTGAAAGATGCAGCAGGTGGGGAAGACATCTTGTGGTTGCTGAGCAGATGCTGTCCAGGGGGATTATCTGTATCGAAATCTTTTTTTTTTTTCCATTAGGCAGTTAACTCTCCATTGGTAAAGGTTGCCAGTGTTGCCATCAGTGCTTACTCCACAAGAGGATTGCTTGTTTCAAGAATGTCTCAGTAGCAGACATTTGTGTCATTGTAATTTTGTCTTCCATGCCCACCTTTATCAAACATTATTGTGACAAACTTAATTTGGGGAGTTGGGCTAGTTACTACCTCAGAGCTAAAGCCATCTGAGCTCTGTACCTGTGTGATCCTCTGGCTCTTTCTACCCTAGTGGCAATGCAGCCGTCTAGGAAATTGTTTAATGTTAATTGTAATAAATAAATTGTTACTATGTTAATTGATCTAAAAGTCCGCTCTTCCTGATGGGTCAGGATTATCCTGCTGTCATCCTTCTCTAACCTTGACTACCGGAGTTGAGTTCCTTATAACAAAATCCTCCATCTACTTGTTGTATTATTTGTTAGTAATTTAAGGGACAGCCCATTATTACTTCCTGGTTTGCAGGAAGATAACTAGTGGCATGGGGTGAACTAATGTGTTCGAGAGAGATTCACACTTACATTAACGGTGTACACAGATTGATGTGGATTCAGTGACATCTGTGAACATGGACTTGTAAAGAAAAAGCGCTGATTTTTGACCAATGAAGAAGATGCACGCAACCAAGGAAGGAGCGCTCTCTTGTAGATGTATAATTAGGAGTCCAGATATCATGGAAATAAATTAGACAATACTCCATTCATTTTTCTCAGCCTTTTTTGCCTCCAGTGCCTACCACTTAACTCCCTGTGACCTGCAACCTGTTAGTTTCCTGCTAGGCAAGAGCTTCTTCCAGTCCACTTATTCCTGCAGGGTGAGAAAGATCATAAAGCTATCATCTGAACATTCAGCAAACTGATTTTGTTATGCCCTACCTACATTTCCCTATCAGTGGTTCACCTGCAGAGGTATGCCCAGGCCTGTCCAGCTGTAGCACCTAAACATCAAATGAGAGTCATTGAGTTGCAGTCCAGGATTCATCTCCTCGCATCATGGAGCAAAGATATAGTTGTCTGTGTGCTGTCAAACCTTTCTAAGAAATTTGGTAGGAAGCACAGGTGTAAAGTATAGGCCCGGATTAGGCAAAGTTCAAGTAGTATTCCAGATACCTGTAGGAGCTGGCAGGGGAGGATGGGAGTGAAAGGTCATTACTAGGATGTGACTGTGGCTCAGCACAAGGATGAAACCCTATGGGAGCACTTGGTGTTACCTAGGGAAGTGTGAGCCAGCTGAGCCGACACTATCAAGGAGCTTAGCTCCAATAAAAGTTGAGGGGGTTTCAGTATGCAGAGATAAGTTTCCACTCTGGAGACAACTGTAGCTGGATCAAAGAAGTCACTGAGGAGTGTATTTCCAGTGGGAGGGGTTGAGTGACCCCTGACCCAGGACCAGCATGCTTCCTACCATGCAGTTGGGCTAGGATTCTCTGGTGGGAATGAATGGGTTGTTGGGCTCTCGACCTGTCTGGGAATGCCTGACACCTGTCCCCAGAATGAATGAGCCATTAGTTGTCTATAATGGAACCATCCTTCATGGTCTGGGGGGGGGGGGGGATCAGGACTGAGTTTGCCGAGAAGATTTAGTGTAAAGTGTGGTTTAAGAAAGGAAGCCAGACTGGATACAAGGTGCTATGTTATAAGTTAATACTAGGGTATGAAAAAAGCAGGTAGTTGAAGTAATTGGTGAAGGGGGTGGCTGTATAATCTTAGTATCATAAGATGTATATAGGATAGACCTGGTACACAAAGTTAAATGTATATTTTGTACCATTGTATTCGATAACATTTGAACCAGGATTGTTTTAATAAGAACATATGAGTGAATTAATTCATGATGATGTGCTTAAATTATGCAAATTGCATTCTACATTGTGTTTGTTTTTATTTTATGTGTTTACAACAAGGTCAATAAAGATATCAGAAACAAAAACTGGGATTATAGGAGGTATGACTAGTTTTGAAAACTCATTGTTCATCCTTTTAAAGTGGTCTTTCATATACTAAAGTTTTTCCAAACAAGACTCCTCCTTGGGGGTAGAGCTAGAGTATGTGGAATCCTCATTCCCAAAGTCAGTGTTCAAACTGGGGGAGGAAGTGATCTGTTTCGTATTTCTAGGATTTCTTTGTCTGGTGTTTCTTGGAACTTAACGATGGAGGAGGATTAGAGTTTTTTTCCTCTTTTGGGGTGGGATACTAAATGGATATTGCATGGTATTTGCTGAAACGCAGAAAAACAAAGTACCCCTAATGTAAAGATTGTCATTTTTAGTGGAAGCAAGAAAAAACTCTGATGTGGGGGTGGTTGAATGATCATCTGCTGCCCCAACATTGGAAGTTGGGTGTCCTCACTGGCTTAATACAGTCTGCAGATATACTGTTTTCTGTCATACTGACATCCAGTCCCCAATATTCTAACTGCATTTACTGGAAATTCACCAACAAGGAAAAAGCAGCAACTAGTAGTTTTTAGAGCAACAGTCTGCAGAAGACTAACTTTAGGTTCCATAGTAGGTACCTGGAAACAGACATTCTTAGTGTAAAATTACTGTAAAGATCCAGGCATCCAGCATTGTTTGGAGTTTTAACCACCATTGTTGTCAGCAGAGCAGCCTTATCACTTTCTTTTTTTGGAATTCCCGTATTATGACATTGAAATGTTAGGCCAAACAGGGCACATTAAGCATCTGTGGAGTGGGTAAACAAAATTTTACTTCAATATCCAGAGAAGGAACACTGTTTAAAAAAAATGGCCAGGGCCTAACAGCCACCAGAGTCCTCTGTTATTTAACACTTTAGTTTAAGCCTTTTATCTAATTGGTGAACTGTTTCTTCAGTACAGGCACATGTTCTGACATCAGATAAGTTCTTGTACTATGTTTCAGAAATGGTGCTTTTTTTCCAGTCATAATAAAAAGGAGCAAGGCATGCACTTATTTTTTGGGGTATAAAACAAGTATTTGTTTTTTTTCCAAGTAATTGTGATTTCATATGTGTTTATATTGGTAAAAGAAGTCCAGTAGTGTGTGTGTGTGTGGGTGTGTCCTCAAGAGACACAATAAACACTAACTTCATGCAGATGCCCATGTGTGTGTTTGCAGTTTTATGTTCAGTTCAGCATAATATTTTTACTAATCAGTGCCTTGGTTCTCACCCAAACATAAAAGTTACTGACAATGGAAAACAAGTGAAGGGCTGCGATGTTCATGCAAGCACTTGAAGATATACTCTTGGGACTTCGCTAAATCTGTGCAAAATGTACAGTAAAAAGATATATATAAAATAAAGATACTTTACAGTGCCAAAAAGGCCTAGGAGATGAATGATGAACCCGGGAAGCAAAGTGAAGCATCTGTTCATTTCACACAACAAATAAGTACTGGGTAGGGTGTGCACTGCATTTTCTTATATATATATATATATATATATATATATATATATATATATATATGTATATATGTATATATATGTATATATATATATATATATATATATATATATATATGTATATATATGTATGTGTGTGTGTGTGTATATGTATATATATGTATGTGTGTGTGTGTGTGTATATGTATATATATGTATGTGTGTGTGTGTATATGTATATATTTATATGTGTGTGTGTGTGTGTATATATATATATATATATGTGAATACACACGAGCCCAAAAAACGTAACAAAATAAAACAATAGCCAAACCACAGTGAGTGAAAGATCCAATAAAGCCAGATGAAAATTTAATGCTCATGAACTTCATCAGAAAAGGTTTTGAAAAATCACATAGTGATTAAATACACATGGTGATATCACATGAATTGCAAACTGTCCAACCACAGAACAGTAAAATAATTAAATAAATGGAAAAACATTTGTACAAAATCTTAACTAATTATGTCTAAGACATGTATATGTATATATAAAAAAAATATATATATATAAAGAAATAATAAACACATATATTTTTGCAACAAAATGATAAAATATGTACAAAAATACATTTATACATTTAAATCCTATTGAATTGCAGAAAGCATTTGATATTAATAACTTCATTCAACCCAGGTGGTTGATCTGAATTCAACATAATTTGCCACATTGCTTCTCTACATTCTAAAAATACCTTAAAATTCCCAGCTAACAAATCAGAATTAACACTTTCCAGCACTGAAAATCTAAACTTTTTGAACAAACTACAACTTAAAGCATGTCTAGCAAGAGCATTTGACAAATCCTTTTTCTTAATAGCCAAGTTGTGCTCATAAACACGTTTATTTAATTCCCTTATAGTTTTACCAACATAAAACTGTTCACAGGAATCACAGATAGCCACATAGACAACAAATTGTGTCTTACACGTGTAATGCCCATTACTATAAATGGTCTTATTAATGTGTTTAAAAAAAATTGAACTATTTCCTGAAACATATCTACACTGCTTACAGCAATTACAGGGGAAAGTACCATAACAAGCGACCTCGTCTATAGGTTGTCTAATGTGTTCAACTATTGTCTTAATACTAGTAGTTTTCCTATATGTGAATAATGGTGCCTTCCCAATTGTTGAACACAAATCACCATTACCAAATATAACCTTCCAATTATTGGATATAATATCCCTTATCCAGTCCATTTCATTTGATATTGGAATTGGAAAAGCCAAAGAAAATTTGTTCAAACCATTATTTGTTTGTGTTCTTACTCTTGTCCCTCTAGATGAACTACAGGTGATGAATAAGATGGGACATGCAACATTAGGTCTCAAAGTCAAAACTTCTTCTAATATTTTCTTTATCCAAGAACCATTGTAGCCTCTATCTACAAAAAAGGAAGCTAACTTATTTGCTTCAGAATGGAATACCACATCTTTACTAGTTAATCTACTTAAACGAATAAATTGTCCTTTTACCACTCCCTTTTTCATAAATTTGGGATGTAAACTATCACGATGTAAGTATTGGTTGACAAAACTAGATTTACGAAAAATACTGCTTATAAACCCGTTGTTCTCTACATTGAATTCCAAATGTAAATCCAAAAAATCTATCGTGTCTCCGAAATGGCCAATAGTGAACTTTAGGAACTCTGTCGAAGTGTTCAGATGTTCAACAAGTTCAAAAAATGTAACCTCATCCCCACTCCACAAGAAAAACAAATCGTCTATGTATCTTCTGTAGAACATAATATACTTAGCTAAAGGGTTAGTGAACAGAAATTTAAGCTCCCACATGGCCATGACTAGATTTGCAAAACTTGGCGCAACTCGTGCACCCATAGCTATTCCAGAAATTTGTTGATAGTATACGTCATCAAATTGAAAAAAATTATTTTCTAAAATGACATCCATCAAAGTGCACAAAGTGTTGGCAAAACCATTGTCCATTTTGGTGTACACAGTAAGATATTCTCTCAAGTATTCAACACCTACTTCTTGATTAATACTTGTATATAGTGACACAACATCTAATGAAACAAAACGACATGGTTTACCATCGATATTTAAATCACCTAACAGTTCTAACAAATGCCAAGAATCTCTAAGAAAGGACTTGGTCTGTTGTACAATTGGATTTAACCATTTGTCCATCCACATGGAAATAAATTCTGTTTTGGACCCTCTAGCAGAGACAATCGGTCTAAATGGAATGATATTAGTGGCTTTGTGAAGTTTCGGTATACCGAAAATTTTAGCCAATCTTGGATTTTCATTATTCAAAAAATCAAAAGTAGTAGCATCTATATCACCCTGAGTTAGTAAATCAAACAGTAACACATCAATTTTCCTAAAATTAGCCAAAATAAATTGCTTAGTTACTATTTTGTAACAACTTACATCACTAAGCATACTTTTCATAGCTGTACTATAATCACAGGCATCCATTACAACAATAGTTCCACCTTTATCGGCCTTCATTATACGCCAATCAATTTTACTACCAATGTAATCCAAAGCCTGTCTTTCTCCAATAGATAGATTGTCATTATGACTACTATTGTGAAAATGAAACTTCCTAAATTCATTTTCACACATTTTCCCAAAAACAGACAAAGTGGAATTTAACAAGGGGTTATAAGTACTTTTTTTCTTTAACTGCGTTTCATCAATACCAACATGTGCTACCCCATCAAAAATATATTTTAAATTCAGCTTTCACTTTCCTTTCCCTTTGCTCCTCGTTTGTACTTTCCCGGACCATTTGGGAACTTTGGTGTTCCCTGCCTTGTCCATTAGAAAAGGAACATTCTTATTTGAAGTAGAAACAACACTAGAAACAACACTAGCAAAGGATTCACTACCATTTGCACCATTCATCGCTGTGTTGTTATTTGCAGCGATGTTTGTTCCTGATTCACATTCTACAATAGTGTTTACATTGTTGTTAACATGACTATTTACATTGTTGTCACTATTCACCACAACATTATTATTTTGTGAATTTCCATTATTATTGTCAACTAACTTTTTCTTAATAAAGTAGGCAGTGTTGTTTTTATATGCCAGCATGTCCCGTTTTAATTTCTTTTGTTTCCTTTCTATTATGGAAGCTCTTATTCTATCCAATTTGGCATTAATACCAAAATACAAAGTCGCTAACTCAGTGAATGCTTTTGATGCCCTGATACTTGCATCCAAGCTTTCAATTTCCCTTTTAAGTGCCTCCAATGACTCTTTGTAATGCTCAATGAGCATCTTCATGAAAGTCAAACCTGTACTGTTAAACAAACCAACCAACCGACAAAACAGTTGGTCACCTTCGGTGACACAATTGGGAAACTTGAAGTGTCTTAGTCCTAGAGGAACTTGTTCCAAACGAACATTTTCCTCCAAATAAAATACCTCCAACTGAAGGGACACGCATTTAGAGCACAACTTCTCTAACGAGAAAATTTCTTTTTTACACACCGAAACGTAATCAGTAAATGCCAAATTGGTACTTGCACTTACTTGGTTCTCATTAGAAACTGTATTCGAAAAAAAAGGATTGTCAATAAGTCTAAAAGTTTGTTCAGAGACTTTTCCCTTACACCCGATGTATTCCTGTGCTGCAACTGGAACGCCACTTTGAAATGAAACCAAACTTGGCGCAGCGTCTGCAGCATTGGGTGTAACGTTGTTCACGTTGCTGGATAAAGGAATTGAAACACCTCCCTTGGCTCCTGGGCAAACCACGGTGGTGTTGATATTATCATTTACACGAACAGCTCCCATCTGCCGGGCCAGAGCGTCACGAACCGCCTGTTGAACAGTTAGTTGAATAAGTTCTTGTAACGTACCCCCCGACTCGGGAACTGAATGAGTGCTTAGATTAAGTAACACATCTTGGCTAGAATCTTCACTTGCCATGACTTGGCGACAGACCAAAACTTGTGAATACACACGAGCCCAAAAAACGTAACAAAATAAAACAATAGCCAAACCACAGTGAGTAAAAGATCCAATAAAGCCAGATGAAACCTTTTTACGCGTTTCGTTCACATTTAATGCTCATGAACTTCATCAGAAAAGGTTTTGAAAAATCACATAGTGATTAAATACACATGGTGATGTCACATGAATTTCAAACTGTCCAACCACAGCAGTAAAATAATTAAATAAATAGAAAAACATTTATACAAAATCTTAACTAATTGTGTCTAAGACATATGTATATATATATGAAAATATATATATATAAAGAAATAAAATGATAAACACATATATTTTTGCAACAAAATGATAAAAAATGTACAACAATACATTAATAATAATGATGTGGTATTTCATTCTGAAGCAAACAAGTTAGCTTCCTTTTTTGTAGATAGAGGTTACAATGGTTCTTGGATTAAGAAAATATTAGATGAAGTTTTGAGTTTGAGATCTAATGTTGCATGTCCCATCTTATTCACCACCTGTAGTTCATCTAGAGGTATAAGAATAAGAACACAAACAAATAATGGTTTGAATAAATTTTCTTTGGCTTTTCCAATTCCAATATCAAATGAAATGGATTGGATAAGGGATATTATATCCAATAATTGGAAGGTTATATTTGGTAATGGTGATTTGTGTTCAACAATTGGGAAGGCACCATTATTCACATATAGGAAAACTACTAGTATTAAGACAATAGTTGAACACATTAGACAACCTATAGACGAGGTTGCTTGTTATGGTACTTTCCCGTGTAATTGCTGTAAGCAGTGTAGATATGTTTCAGGGAATAGTTCAATTCTTTTTAAACACATTAATAAGACCATTTATAGTAATGGGCATTATACGTGTAAGACACAATTTGTTGTCTATGTGGCTATCTGTGATTCCTGTGAACAGTTTTATGTTGGTAAAACTATAAGGGAATTAAATAAACGTATTTATGAGCACAACTTGGCTATTAAGAAAAAGGATTTGTCAAATGCTCTTGCTAGACATGCTTTAAGTTGCAGTTTGTTCAAAAAGTTTAGATTTTCAGTGCTGGAAAGTGTCAATTCTGATTTGTTAGCTGGGAATTTTAAGGTATTTTTAGAATGTAGAGAAGCAATGTGGCAAATTATGTTAAATGCAGATCAACCACCTGGGTTGAATGAAGTTATTAATATCAAATGCTTTCTGCAATTCAACAGGATTTAAATGTATAAATGTATTATTGTACATTTTTTATCATTTTGTTGCAAAAATATATGTGTTTATCATTTTATTTCTTTATATATATATATTTCTTTCATATATATATACATATGTCTTAGACACAATTAGTTAAGATTTTGTATAAATGTTTTTCTAACTATTTAATTATTTTACTGCTGTGGTTGGACAGTTTGAAATTCATGTGACATCACCATGTGTATTTAATCACTATGTGATTTTTCAAAACCTTTTCTGATGAAGTTCATGAGCATTAAATGGGTTTCATCTGGCTTTATTGGATCTTTCACTCACTGTGGTTTGGCTATTGTTTTATATATATATATATATAATATATATATATATATGTGTGTGTGTGTGTATATATATATATATATATATATTATATATATATATGTTTGTGTGTGTGTATGTGTGTATATATAAGCTCCATCTTAATCGCCTCTGCTTAAAATGCACTGTCTGGGACATCCATCTGCTGTCGAATGTCAGGCCATGGAACTGAAATTCACCTACAGCCAATTCTCATTCATACAATGAATTCCTTATAAGCAAACAAAATGCTTTAAAGTCAGAAGTTAACTTCAGTGTTCATTAGAGGGTGGATCATTAAGGTTTACTATCAATATGTCAAACGTCTAAATAATTTTTGACAGACTTATCGAAAGTAAACCTCGAAAGTAAAAAAATAGAACGAGTTACAATGACAAATCTGCTGATCGAATTCAACAGATTCGACATTGTTTTCGAACACAGCACCTAATGTCTGTATAGGAGTTCACGTACAGTAAACTCCTATACCTGACATCATGTTTTTGCGGGGGGTCAAGCCCCCTGCACCCCCCCCACACCCCCTGCTAACTATATATTCCAACTCCAAGATCGCACTATAGTGAGGAAAGGGATGAATTTCCCTAACTGCACTGTACCGCAATCTCTGTACAGTTCTTCGAATTTATATTAGCGAATGCACAGTACATTCACTAATATAAATGTTCAAACATTGAGAATGCACCCATATGAAACATTTGATCATCTGTAGTTCAGATTTTTCATATGGGTGCATTCTCACCTCGACATTATAATAGTAAACTGATCATTAATGTGGTCATAGTCATATTTGTAGAATTCTTCCAGAGGCAGATGTCTGCTTCAGCTTTAATTTCAAAATGACAGTGATGTACCCTCACCATGTTACTGCCCACACCTCAAGTGTCTACTGGAACTCTGATATAAAGTGGAGCATAGCTTCATCACCAGTTGTTTTGTTTTATTATTGCTTGGTTTTGCTTTTTCGTTTTGCCTTAATTGTGATTTTGCTAATTAGATTTTTGTCAGGTGGGGGTCATGTCCTCTTTAACAAAAGCTACCAATAGCTGTACATAAGGGATTCAGATTCCACATAAAGATTATTACACCCATTATATATTTAGTTGTGTACTAAACTGTGACCATTATAAAGTATTTAATAAAAAAGTTACTTGAGGGCTAATAATACCAGAGTTTTATTTCACAAGCACCTTGTCATGCTTGCAGGGACATCCAACAGCTGTCTAATATTCCATCCTGTCTTCTCTCACAGATGAAAGCCCCCATACCTAAAAAGTAGAGAAGCAGAAAAAGTGACTAGTATGAAGAAAATGAACAGGGTGCATGAGGCCATAATGATATCATCAGTCCTGCCAGTGTCTGCAAATGCTGGATCCACTGAGGCCCAGGTTATACAGTCATGGCCCAGAACCTCAGTTTAACTTCTGTATTTCAAATTACTTACATATGCTTCATTGACTGGGTCAGTCCTACTAATTTTCTTTTAAGGATATCCAATGTAGTATTCATACTGAATAGGGGGAAATTGGCCAGGGCACCAGGGAACTTCCTTTAATCTGTTTTGATAAGGTCTGTGGGATCTTTTACATTCACTTAATACATACATTATTTTTACCCTTTGGGAAGTCATGTACCCCAGGAAACAACCACATTGATAATACACCTTTAAGAGTTGACCTAGTTGTTCAGGATTTGGGGACTTATGTGGACATGACTTAGTAACATGTTTTTATTGTCGTAAGAAAGTCATTCTGTATTGCTCTGCTTATAAACAAAAGAACTGTGTCTAGATCTAGGGATGTCATTGTTTCCCTTTCCTCAGCCATCATTACACCAGTCATTGAGTACAGTGCCCCGTTTGGCATGTAACTGTCCAGACACATGCAACAACAGGAATGCTTATGAATTTACCTTACTGAAAGGATACAAGATATAACCGCATATTTTGCATGGACTGACTCAAAGCCCTGTCACTATAATCTGTATACTCCAGACTGCTTAAGAGGTGACCTGTGTCTGGCATGCAAGGCATCCTCTGACCCAATACTGATGGATTTATTGCACACCACCAAGTCAAATAGCATCAGAAATACTCTGTCTAGGGATCTAAACCTCTTCTGCAACATCAGCAAAATGGTTTGGAGGCACAGGTATATCTTGCTGAGGATACAGCTGCTCTGGAACAGACTCCCCATCCACATAAAACAAAACTCATTCTTGTCCATATTCAGGCACAACTTGTATCTATGGGTGGGAAACAGAACATTTACTCCAGGACTGCCCCCTGTACTACTAATGGACAGAGGCAGCTCCTAAATGTTTTATCCCATGTATGGGTCCCCTTGAAATTATCTGTGTTATGATCCTAGTTGTTCTCATTAGGGGTATTATCAACCATGGGATGGGTAAGATCAGTCTGTAACCAAATGGGATAGGTTAGTTTGAGCATAAAAAGGGAAATTAGACTTAAAATGGCCCAGAAGGGCAGCTAAGCTAGTACTTGCATATGAACCTAAGCCAGCACAAACTCTGGCAGATGGGACCACAGTTTAACATGTCATCTCAAGGGATGGCACACTTAGGAGTGCACCCCCTCTTGCTGCATTGCAGTGTCTGTATTGGAAAAAAAATTAATCCAAGCACCTAAGATGGGAATTGAATGTACACCCTTCTGATCTTCAGCATCAAATGCAAATGTGGTGCCAGTTGAACTATGAAACTGCAGTTAAAAACTTCACTGCACTGTTTCTGTGACCATACATTACTTAATATTCATGTGTCTGTTTTGTGAAACTTTTGCATTTGTATAATTTGATTGATATATTGTAATTACATTATTTGAACATTATTTACTGTATTAGCACTATGCATTTCTATATCTATTCAAAATGTTTTTCTTTTGGTGTCCGGATTATAGTTGAAAAGGGCCTTTGTGCCAGCTCACATACCCAGTTAAACAAATAAATGCAATTAAATACCTTCAGCACTACCTGTCCTGATCTACTTGGAGGTGGACAGAGGACTGGTAACTTCATTCAGGTCTTTAAGGAACCATCAACTGGTGCACAGTTGGATGCTTGTGTCCCAGCATCTGAGCTGAAAATTCTTCTTCAACTCTTCTTACCCTCTGTATAATAAATTGTTCATGTCAGGTATATGAAACTGCTATTCCTATGATTTTTGTCTTTTTATAGGGAACATCTTTTGCATTTCTTGTATAACTCCCTTTGGCCCCCGTTCATACGTCATATACTGCTACCAGCCCAATGTCTGTGTTTTTAGCATTCAAGTGTCAGGTGGCTAATATTTCTGTTCACATTGACTAAAAATATTTTTGTAGTACTATCTGGCAACTCTGCAGACATCACCCCCCCCCCCCAACTCCACCTCCAGGGTTGCCACTGATTGGAATTGGGGATCCCACCTCAGAACCATCCTCTGTACTGGACTTACAGGAGGAAGAATGGTTTTCTTTGGATTAAAACCAATAACCTGTGGTGTTCAATGCTGATGATAATTCGTTAAGAAATTAAATGAAAGTGTGTTGTAGCATTAGTGAATATGAGAGAGACATGGGAATGCATTGTGATAGTAATAGGGGCAAGAAGAGTGCAAAGAAAATATTGTGCAGTTGAAATTCAAGCCTCATAGACAAGCTGTAGCTATATGCATGAGAGGAAAAATTGTCTTGCATTTACTCAGTTTTGCAGATTCTGCAGCAGAAGGATTCGTTTTTAAAGATGTGTAAAAAGGAAGGATTCATTGTGTTCAAAAAATGTGCTTGTTGAACAAAATCATGAAAATATGTGGCCTGTTGACAAAGTGTAGTCTGATAATGTCTCAGTGACGAGATAAAAATGTGAATAATGCATAAGCAAAATATTGAATTTAAACTAGACACACTCAAAGTGCAATATTACATCAAAAAACTTTGAGCATTGGGTCTGAAAAACAGAGAAAAGAGCTGCATGCACAGTGTTTATATTTAGGGTGCTAGCTAAAGTCACTTACCAAATCTAGTGATGTGAATATAAAAAAATGAGAAATTTTTGTTAAAACTGTAGCACTTTAAAGTTACTAAATCACTTAACATCGGTCATCTGGCTTGTGAGAAGGTAAGGAGTAATAAAACAAAATCATACTGTAAAACCAAGTAATGCAAGTTTACAGCAGCAGTTGGTGAAGAGCCATGGAAATTATGTCCTGTCAAGGCTATGCTCATTTGAAGTTTGTGAGGTTAATATTATGTAAAAAAAATAATTTCTGATCTTGTGCCACTGATGTACGTTCCAGAGAAAGTGACAGTTGCACACTTGTAGGTTCATAGGTGTGTATTAGGCTAATGACCACAAGAGACTTTTAAGTCTAGCCATGCACCACAAATCTCTGACAGGTTCTGGTACCCTTTACAAGTGTAAGCAGAGGTTTGGGATGAAACATTTACAAGCTGGGGCATAGAAGATGAAACATTTACAGGCTGCCTTTGTCCATTAGAAACATAGGTGCCAAGCCAGGGATGAATTTCCTGTTCTCCATCCATCTGTCACATTTACACTTTAATTGGGTTAGGGAGGAACTCTGCTTCACATGAACTGCCTGTTCTAGAGAAGGGGTAGTCTTTAGGATACATACCTCTCTCTCCAATAGATCCTCTTTATGTCACAGGCAGGGTTTAAGTCTTTAGAACGGGTAATTCTGGTGCTGTTTGTATTGCGAATATGCAGGAAGTCCATCAGGCTGGGGTCTGACAATGCCTTGTATGCCAGGCATAAATCTTCCCTCAACAGCCTGTAGGAGACGGAATACAGGGATAGAGCTCTGAGGTGGTCTGAATAGGACATGTTACTTAATCCCTGTATTCTTTTAGTGAGGAACCTTTGAGAATGTCCTAGTTATTAGATGTGCCTGGTTAGGTACATACCAAAGAAGGCATTGTATACAATGATAAGTCTGATGAATGCTGAATACAGTGGAACAATAACCGCCTTGGACCTAGAATGCCATACCTTGGTTTATAAGTTGCACAACAGAGAATGAATCTGATGATGTCCTTTTCATTCTTCCTTATGTATGGGTTATGGATCCAGTCCTCTGATCCAAGTCAGCCGCATACTACGGACTTCAGTAAAACTCTCGAATTCCTTCCTCTACCCATAATGCCCCACTCCATCCCTGTTGCATCAGATCTTGTTTGCCGCCATCTTGGTCAGATGCAGGTTCCACTGTCAATCATTTGTAAGCAAGTTTTTCTTGATATTTGGTACTAAAATTTAGGTAACTCTTCTACTTTAAACCGTAGAACTTTTTTTCTTACAACCTCCGTTAGCTGTCGCTAGTGTTAGGAACTTTCTCCACTAAACTTTTAGGAATTTTTTGTACCATTGTTGGTACTTTCTTTTACTTAGTTTGAAAAAGTATCTCCTTCAAATACTATAGTTGGTAGTTTTATCTCTCTTTATTCTTTGCTGTTTAAAAAAAAATCTTTATAGTTATTTTTTTTTTATCTACTAGTTTTTTCTGTAACCATAATGTCTGACAAGCCTACGGGTTTTAAAAAATGCCCTTCTTGTGGGCATAACTTCTGACCATCTGAGTATGACCTGTACAGTCTGCTCTAGTTTTAACCCTAGAGCTTTGGCTGACGGGTGTAATAAGCTTATTTTGAAAGGCTTACTACCTACTACTTTATCTTCTGGGGCTCAGACTGTCTAGTAAAGCAGCTTCCTTGGAGCGCAAGAAAAGGTCTTCACCAAAGTCCCATGGAAAAGGTCTTTTGGAAGAGGATTTGTAAAAGGAGACAGACAGATCTCCCCTTGGAGTCTCTCATGGAAGACACTGATTTTGATGAAGGCGAAGGATCCCCCAGATCACTGACAGATGACATCTCCTTTGGAGATATTCTTGAGATTTTGAAGCAGAACGTTGGTTGGTCATCCCAAACTCCTTTTCCCAAAGAATGTGTGTTCTTGGAGGTTTTTGGTTCTTACCCATCTATGTCTTGGGTCTTTCCCCCAGTGGATGAACTAATTGACTGGGTTTCCCCAATGGACATGCAAGGAACCAGATACTGTAGAGTCATTTCCCAAACTCCCTGACAAATTTTTGGCACCACCTGCAGGCAGAACCCACTGCGGCAAAGGAATCCTTGTTGATGTTATGGTGGTGGCAGCAGCCACGAAGAAGGAGCTACCAGAACAGAGTCCATCCACCTAGTAGAGTCTAGAGCGTTGGACAGATAGGGAAGGCGAATGTTTGTCTCCGCTACCTTTGCACTGAGGTCACTTAACTACCTGGTGCATTTTACTAGACTTCAGAGAGATTTGACCAAGGAACTTTCAAATACTCTCTGAGTCCATGTCTGCTGAGGATTTCAAAAGAACATCCTCTCAACTGGCCACTCTTCTATCCATATTAAACACCTTGATGAGGTTAATCTGTCACATGGCTGAAGGTACCTCATGAGCAGCCAGTTCAGACATCGCCATAAGGAGACATGCCTGGATGCGACTACGTGACTTTGCAGAGCCTTTTAAGATGTCTTTTATTAATGCCCCATTCGGTGGCATTTCCTTGTTTGGGCTATCAGTAAAGGTTACGTTTACATGCAGCGAAAAAAGAAGGAAAGACCCTGTCTGCTGTAGGGATCAAGTTTTCTACACCTCAGTAGACCCTCTCTAGGAGCCAGAGAGAAGAAGAAAATGTGATTCTTCAAATCTCAGGGACCATTCCAGGATTCATGTGGAGAAAATTCCTCAAGAGGCAGAGGGGGAAATTTTAATGGCAGACATCACTCTAGAGGCAGAGGAGGCCTGCAAAACCAGGGCTTTAGAGATTCTTTTTCTGATAGCCCCTTTCAGCACTGCTGAAGTGCTGCCCAACTGTCCTACTCTGGAGGCAGTTGGAAGTCTATTATCTTTGCACCTGGACACCTGGACAAGCATCACAAAAGATTCATGGTGATGAGAATAATATCTGGAGGCTGTTTCTTAACCATTTGCCCTTCATCCTCATTGTTAAAGGAAGAAACTTCCCAGTGCTCTACCCAGTCAGAGAAAGTCTACAGCACAAGAAATTCAAAAGCTGCTAGAAGAAAGTCATCCAGAAGGTCCTACCAGACCAAATAGGATTCAGAACGTATTCACACTTCTTTTTTGTGTCTCAGGCCCATTTTGGATGTAAGGAAATTGAAGCAATATGTAAAGAAAGCAAAGTTCCAAATGGTCATGGTTCAGTCCATTTTGCTTTTTCTGCACAAGGACAATTGGATGTGCTCTGTAGATCTTCAGGACTCGTACTATCGTATCAAAACAGACAGACAATCCAGAAGACATCTCCACTTTCTGCTGGGAACCAGTTATTACCAATTCAGAGCTCTGCCCTTTGGACTCATCACAGCCCCCACGGTGTTTACCAAATGCATGGCATTAGTCACAGCTCACTTGAGACTGAAGGGATTCCAGGCATTTCCATATCTAGATGACTGGTTTCTAACTGCCCCATCCAAGCATCAACTTCAATATGCCAGGGACTATTTGCTCCAGATTTCTGACTTCTTGGAGATTGATAAATCTCGCCAAATCAAAACTTACTTAGTTCAGAGCCTGGAATTCATCAGGACAGTTTTAAACACATCTACACAAATAGCATCCTTGCCTGTCCACCGCATTACTTCTATGAGGAGTCAGATTCATGCTATTCTATCTCATTCGTCTCCCCTAGCAAGATTAGTGCTTCATGCTCTGGGGTCAGTGGTACCTGCCATAGTACTAATTCCTCTGATGTGCTTCTTTGTGAGCTATCCAACGGACGATAGCTGTACAGTGTTCCATTTACATTAACCCCTGTCTTTTCAAGTAAAACTCACCCCAGTTTTTAAGAAAGTCATTCGCTGGTGGATACACTCAGACAATCTTTTTCTGGGCAGACCTTTTTTCCTACCTAATCCAATAGCCACAGTGACCACAGATGCTTCTCAGCTGGGGTGGGGGGCATTTCTTGGGAACAACTGTCCAAGGCACGTGGTCCCCCCATGAGACTAAGTTGCATATCAATGTCCTGGAAATGACAGCAGTTCTTCTAGTGTTGCAGGTATTTCAAGATGCTCTTCCCTTGGGACTATTACAATTCAGACCAACAACATGTCTGCAGTCTAGTACATGAGCAAACAAGGAGCAACCCGATCTTACCCCTTTGCAGAGAGGCCACATCAGGCTGCATTCTTATTGTGATGCACATCCTGGGGAAAACCTGCATGCTTGCAGACAAACTAAGCAGATCCATTCTGATGCCTCACAAGTGGTCCATCAGTCAGTCTGTAGCGAACATGATTTTCATTCGTTGGGGCCTACCTTGCTGTGACTGTTTGCCACTCCCCTGAACAACAAGTGCAGCAAGTACTTCACTCTGATCCCTCAGTAGGGGGAGTCACGGAGAGATGCTCTTCTTCATTCTTGGCCTTCGGGTCTCCTTTATGCTTATCCTCCTCTTCCCAGAATTCCAAGATTTTTGCAGAAAGCAAGCAGGCTGAAGAGCTCAGTAATCCTCGTTGCCCCCTTTTGGCCTTGGCAAGTATGGTTCCCCTTTCTACGGTCTCATCTTCGTTATCCTTCATGGATACTGGAACCCACTCAGGATATCCTGTGTCACCCATCAGGGATTCAACACCCCAACATTCAGGCACTCAAGTTGATCACATGGGTTCTCCACTTCCAGTAATAGTTACAGTCCAGGCTTTCTTCCCCAGTTTGTGACATTATTTTGACTTTTCAAAAGGATTCTACCAAAAATGTTTATAGAAGAAAATGGAAAAGGTTCACTATTTGGACATCAGGTAAGGACTTTTATCTTTTTTTTTCTGCACCAGTTTCGATTATTCTTCAGTTTTTGACAGCTCTTTTCAAAGATGGTGCTAGTTTCTCAACAATTAAACTTCAGTTGGCAGTAATTTCAAATTTCCACACAGGGAATACATTTTTTTTTATTTGGCTTCCTCTAGATTATGTAAAGGTTTTATGAAAGGCATTTTTCTGGTAAGACCTCTGGTAAAGGATCCTTCACTGCCTTGTAATCTTATTGTAGTAGTAGAAGCCTTGACACAAAATACCCTTTGAACTTTCAGGCAAATCTGACCTAAACTTTCGGTCATGGAAGACAGCTTTCTTGGTAGGTGTTACTTCAGCTAAAAGAATTTCTGAGCTCAATTTCTTTCGGCAAAAACTCCTTGCATTATTTTCCACAAAGATAGGATTTCTTTGCAGATTAATCCTTCTTTTTTATGTGAAGTAGCTTCTGAAAATAACATTAACCAATCCATTCACTTGCCAGTTTTCTTTCCAAATTCTATAAGTGAAGGAGAGTACATGCTGCACCTTCTTGACATACACAGACAATTAAATTTTGAGCTCCACAGGACACAACAGTTTAGAAAGTCGGACCAGCTTTTTTATATTTCTCTCCGAATCGCCTAGGCCAGTCAGTATCTAAAGTCACCCTAACTAAATGGATTACAGACTGTATCTCATGGATTTACTCTTACAATGGTATGACATTGCCAAAACATGCTTACTGAACTAGATCTATGGCTTCATCATCAGCTTTTTGGTCAAGAATGTCTTTTGATGACATTTGTGCAACACCTACATGGTTCAAGGCTCATACCTTTGTTTCACATTACAAATTGGACATCATATGTAGAAATAGAGCCTCTTTACATTCGGCAGTACTCTGGAATATCCTTCCATAAAGGCCACCCAAGGTTACCGTAGCTGGGGACTCTATCCCATAAGAGAGGAAGAATGAAAAGGACAACATAAGATTTATAAGTTATGGACTCACCATAAATAGGCATCTGTGTTGCCCATTTTTATTCTTTCTCAACTCCTCTCCCATCCTTCCCCATCCATTTTCTTCTGGATGAACCTATAGGACTGTGTTTGGAACCTACAATTCCAGGTTTCAACCCTATCTTTTCTGTTTGACTGTGTCTGTTCCTCATCTTTAATTATGAACTAGAGCAGCAAACTGGATCTGAGGCAATAGGGATGGGGAGTGGGGCATTATGGGTAGAGGGAGGAGCTTGACAGTTGGATCCAAAGTCAATAGTATGTGGCCGGTTCAGATCCGAATATTGAATCCATAACCCATAAGTGACGAGGAATGAAAATGGACAACACAGATGCCTAGTTATGGTGAGTACATAACTTATAAATGTTAAGTTGTCCATCTCGCCTTCATTCTTGCTGGATGGGTTCGGAGCCGACCTCGGCTCCGACTCGGCCACTCTAAAAGCTCGAGAGTTGGTTCCACCGGCTCGAGGCTCCCCTTATATCCCACAATGCTAGGCGTGTATCACCTCAGATCTCGTTTGCCGCTACAGCTATCAAGACGTGTTGCTTCACCGGCTTCAGGTTAGTGTAGGAACTAGTTTAAAAAAAGTTGAGTTAAAACCCTTTAATTTAGTTTTCCTTACAGTTTCCCCTTACCTTAAAGGTCTTTTATCCCTTTAATCTAGTTTTTCTTTAATTTTTACCTTAAGAACTTATAGTTCTTCCCTTAGGCCTTCGGGCCCTCCCATTCCCTTGGAGTGTGTGTGTTTTCTGTAGAGATTTTATACAGTAAACAACTAATTTTCTTAGTTTAATTTCTATTTTTAGTTTTATAAGTGTAATCGGTGTGCTTGTGTTTGTGTGTGGTTACACTTGTTCCTTGTTATGTCCAAGGATTCAAAGGTCTCAGGCTTCAAGAAGTGTGACTCGTGCTGTCAGAAAATGTCTCTGACAGACGGTCACACTTCTTGTGTGTACTGCCTGGGACCTTTACACCTGCAGGACTCTTGTGCTGTATGTCATGGCTTCAGCCCTAGAGTCCTGCAGGAAAGAAAAAACAAGCTCATTTTAAGGGGCTTGCTTAAGCCTGAGGGTCCCCCTACTGCTACTTCGGGTAAACCCTCTAAGGCTCATAGGTCCTCGACTCCAGCTTCTGAGTCAACGCCTAAGGCTTCGAAGCCTACTAAAACATCGGCTCCGGCTGGAGCCGATGAGACTCGAACTGCTACTTCTGTGGTTCCCTCGGCTCCGGCCGGAGCCAAGGCTTTAGAAATTTCTGAGTCGGCTCCGATCAGACCATCGGAACCGACATCTAGAAAGAGGTCCAGGTCACCGTCCCTTGGCTCCGTTCATTCGGCTCCAGCATCTCCCTTGCTGTCTGAACGGAGCCATAGATCTCACTCCTCTAGATCATCGAGGCTTTTGGATCATGATCTTCAGAGGGTAGTGAGTCGACTTCTTAAGTCCGAGGCACTGGCCCAAATGCTTCAGAGCCCGACTCATCAGTCGAAGCTTGACCCTATTCCTCAAAATGTTCCTCCTCCGACTCCTTTGAGCTCGGAGCCGGGGCGTTTCGGACCCGAGACTGTGATAGCGTCAGAGCCGATACAATTGTCTTCGGCTCCGTCGGCTCCGATTTCTTCCTTGGAAGAATCTCGGCGCCGGACTTCCCTCGTCGGCTCCGAGGGGGTGAGTGGCATCGGACCCTTGTCCGACCCCACTCTCCCTCTCGGTGCTTCGGCGCTGGTGAGTTCGGCTCCGACATCGGCCTCGGAGCCATCGCTGTCGGTGCCGAGGGAGGTTTTCAGCTTTTCGGAGCGGGGACCTCTGGCTCTGCCTGACAGAGGTGCGTTCGAGGTCATGCAGAGTGTGTTGGAACCTGGTTCAACTCCACAGTCGGCTCCGTCCGTCCCTCCCTCTTCGGTGCCTCAGGTTATGTCTACTCACTCCCTCATCCCGGACCGCAGAGAGCCAGCTCCTCAAGAATCCCCTGTGGGGATCTCATCCTCTTCGAGGCCTCTCCTGAGTTGGCAGGGGAGCGCCCTAGGAAGAGAAAGTGTAAGAGGAAGCACATAGGCTCACCTGAGTCTGTCACCTCTGACACAGATTTAGAGGATTCGGAGGGTTCCCCGTTCCCCTTCTGAAGATGTCTCCTTTGCAGACATTCTAGAGATCCTGAAACAGAGGGGAAATTGGCCAGCCCTTAACCCTTCGGAGGATGAATCTGTGTATCTTGAGGCGTTTGGCTCTCGCCCTTCCACCTCCTGGGTGTCCCCTCCCTTTGACCCCCTCATGCAGGTGGTAGCTAAAAAGGCTTGGACGGCTCTTGACTCTGTGGACCCCACCCCCAGGAGACCTTCAAAGTTTATCACAGCACCAACAGATAAGCAATTTCTGACAAAGGGAGTTTCTGTGGATGCTATGGTGGTAGCTGCCGCCACTAAGAAGGAGCTAGCTGATCCTTCAGTGCCTATCCATCCTCCTAACAAAGAATCTAGGTCGATGGACAGGTACGGGAAGCGGATGTTTTCATCAGCGACCTTTGCTATGCGTTCGCTGAACTACCTCTGTCATTTTACTCGTCTTCAAAGAGACTTGATCAAGGAAACGAGTGAGATGTTAAAGGATCCTACAGCTGCGGGTTTTCAGGATAAGATGAACGCTCAGCTGACTACCCTAAATTCTATAGCTAACTCCTCCATGCGCCTCCTCTCATATGCAGCTGATGGAGCGAGCAGAGCCGCAGGGACAGGTGTGGCCTTACGCAGGCATGCCTGGATGCGGTTATGCAATTTTGCGGACCCATTTAAAACGTCTTTCACTAATTCCCCGTTTGATGGATCATCCCTCTTTGGTCCTCAAGTGAAAGAGACCTTGACGAGGTGCGAGACGGATGGCAAAACTCTTTCTGCCGTCGGAGTCCGTTTTTCTACTCCTTTTAGGCCTTACCCCAAAGGCCAGAAAAGTGGGAAAATGTGGTTCCGCAAACAATCTCAAGGGACCTTGCCTGATGCACAGAGTCGGTTCCCCTCCAGAGGCAGAGGAGGGAACAACAATGGTAGACGTCGCCCTAGGGGCAGGGGGGGTCCGCAGAACCAGGGCAATCGAGAAACCTTTTCCGATAAGCCCTTCCAGCATCCCTGAGGTGTTGCCCGACTGCCCACCTTCGGAGGCAGTCGGGGGAAGATTATCACTGTACCCAGAAGCCTGGCGATCCCTAACTCAAGACAAGTGGGTACAGTCCATCATTTCCGAAGGCTATTCCATTCCCTTCGTTCGCATTCCAAACCAATCCAAAAAATCTTTCCAGATGTTCCACCCGCTCAAAGGGATCTTGCAGCATTGGAAATTTCAAAGCTGCTTGCAAAAAGAGCCATTCAGCCAGTTCCAGCAGACCAGCAAGGATCCGGAATCTACTCCAGGTTCTTTTTAGTTCCAAAGAAAACGGGACTGGAGACCAGTTTTGGATCTCAGTATCTTGAACAAGTCTGTCAAGAAAACAAGATTTCGGATGGTCACGCTACAGTCCATCCTTCCCCTATTGGGAAAGGAAAACTGGATGTGCTCTGTAGACCTTCAGGATGCATAATATCATATAAAAATGAACAGACGCTCCAGAAGATTCCTCCGCTTCAGGCTGGGAACCAGTCACTTTCAATTCAGAGCCCTGCCCTTTGGACTCACCACTGCCCCCCGGGTGTTTACCAAATGCATGGCAGTGGTAGCTTCTCACCTGAGACGTCAAGGATTCCAGGTGTTTCCATATTTGGACGACTGGCTCCTCACAGCTCCTACCAAGCATCTTCTTCTAATGGCCAGAGACTACACCTTTCGCATTTGTCAAAAGTTAGGCATATCAATAAATTGCGAAAAGTCTGTTTTGTCGCCTTGTCGTGCTATTACCTTCATAGGCGCAAATCTAGACACAGTCAACATGTCTGCGAGACTAACAGATCAAAGAATAGCAGACATACGCAAACTGGTCTCCCTTCTCTTCCACAGCAACAGAGTCAAAGCCAGGTTAGTTCTGAAAGTACTGGGAATTATGGCGGCTGCTATCCCTCTACTTCTATTAGCCAGATTCCACATGAGAATCCTTCAATGGATGCTCTTCACACAATGGTCATATCAGCAACTTCCGATGTCCCACACCATTGTGATTACGCAAGCATGCAAGAATCATCTTCTTTGGTGGATGTCTTCCCCTCAGCTCTTCCTGGGAAGACCCTTTGTTCCTTCCCCTCCGGTTGCTACTCTGACAACGTACGCCTCCCTGATCTTGTGGGGGGGGCATTGTCAGGGCAGAACTGTCCAGGGCATATGGCAACCAGACGAATGCCACTTGCATATAAATGTTCTAGAGATGAGAGCAATGCTTTTAGCGTTGCAAGCCCTTCAAGACTCTCTTCCCTTGCGAACGATAGCAATCCAGACGGACAATATGTCTGTAGTGTGGTATATCAACAAACAAGGTGGAAACAGGTCCTATCCCCTATGTCGAGAAGCACTCAGACTGTGGCAATGGGCGATTTCTTCTCAGCGGTTTCTGATAGCAACGCACATCCCCGGGAAGTCCAATCAAATCGCGGACAAGTTGAGCAGAGCTATCCTCATGCCTCACGAGTGGTCTCTGAAAGATTCTATTGTGGAGAAAATCTTTCTCAAGTGGGGTCAGCCTTGCTGCGACCTTTTTGCTACTCCCCAAAACAGCAAGTGCAAAGATTTTTTCACCCTCTTCCCCTTACCAGGCCAGCCCAGCAGAGACGCTTTAGTCCAAGTTTGGCCCCGGGGACTTCTGTATGCATTCCCTCCTTTCCCACTAATCTCTCAAGTGATACAGAAAGCTATCGCTCAGAAGGCCTCATTGATCCTCATTGCTCCTTACTGGCCTCGACAGGTTTGGTTCCCCTTTCTACATCAATTTCTGTTGGAGCAACCCTGGCATCTGGACCTAGTTCCAGATCTTTTGATCCATCAGTCGGGTCAGTTTCATCGCTCCCTAACATCTCTGAACCTCACTGCTTGGTTCCTCCAGTTCCTACTTTAGCCAGGCTTCCTCAAATATCTCACACTGTTCGAGATATTTTAATAGCTTCCCATAAATCTTCCACTCGAAAAATTTATCTTAGTAAGTGGAAACGTTTTGCTTATTGGGCTCAAGGAAGGGACTTAGATCCTTTCACTGCTCCCATCCAAATAGTTCTTGATTTTCTAGCTGAACTCTTTCATGCAGGTTCATCTCCTTCTACTCTCAAAGTCCAATTGGCAGCTATATCTAACTTTCATGTGGGCATTTCAGAGGCTGCCATCATGTCTCACAAGCTTTGCAAAGCCTTTTTGAAGGGAGTTTTTCTACTCAGACCTCCTATAAGAAATCCTCCTCCTTCTTGGGACCTTAATTTAGTTCTCACTTCTTTGATTCTTCCCCCTTTCGAACCTGCAGCTTCCTGCTCTTTGAAATTGCTATCATGGAAGACTCTCTTTCTGGTAACTGTTACTTCAGCTAGAAGGGTCTCAGAACTTCATGCACTCAGCTGTCGACCACCATATCTGTTGTTCCATAAAGACAGGGTATCCTTACGAACCAATCCTTCTTTTTTACCTAAAGTAGCCTCTGCGTCTAACCTAAATCAAAGCATTGACCTCCCTGTGTTTTTTTCAGAATTTTCTAACAGGTCTGAACAAAAATTGCATTGGCTAGATGTTCATCGTCAGTTAAGGTACTATTTGGATAGGACCAAACAATTCAGAAAAACTGACCAGTTGTTTGTCTCTTATGCAGAAGGCAGAAAGGGACTTTCAGTTTCAAAGGTATCATTATCCAGATGGCTAACATCTCTGATCTCCCTTGTTTATGAAATTAGACACCAAAAGCTGCCTAACAAACCTAAGGCCCACTCCACCAGAGCTATGGCTACTTCTATAGCTTTCCAAGACAGGCTGCCTATTGACACCATTTGTGCAGTGGCTACTTGGGCTACTCCTCACACTTTCATTTCACATTATAAGTTGGATTTAACTTCTAGACATAGAGCTAACTTTGGTGCCACTGTTCTCAAGAGTCTGTTCCGATAGGCCACCCGGGACAAGGTGCTAGGGACGCGGTCCCATCCAGCAAGAATGAAGGCGAGATGGACAACTTAACATATAGAAGTTATGTTCTTACCATAACGTTCCATGTTAGTTGTCTTCTTCTCGCCTTCTTTCTTGCGTCCCACCCTCCTTCCCCCTGGCCTGGACAGACCTAGAGGAGTTTGATTGTGACCTCTCTTTCTACCACCTCTATTGCTATAGGTATATGCTCTGCTGTGCATATATTCCTGGATCAGGCTTCAGGTCACCTTCTTTTTCCTTTTTTTATAGAGGTGGATTCTCCATTTCCAGTAGTTCTGGTTTTATTATTAGCTGGGCCTAGCTTACAAACGAGATCTGAGGTGATACACGCCTAGCATTGTGGGATATAAGGGGAGCCTCGAGCCGGTGGAACCAACTCTCGAGCTTTTAGAGTGGCCGAGTCGGAGCCGAGGTCGGCTCCGAACCCATCCAGCAAGAAAGAAGGCGAGAAGAAGACAACTAACATGGAACGTTATGGTAAGAACATAACTTCTATTTTCTTCCCTTATAAGGTTCATTATTTAGTACAATGCCCCTTTTCAGCATGTACCTCACAAAGCACATGCAGCAGCTGGAGAGACCACAGAGGTTCCTCACACGGAGAATCCAGGGCCTCAAGCATCTACCCTACACAGATAGGCTAAAAGCCCTGTCCCTCTACTCAGTCTCCTACAGATTTCTCAGAGGTGACCTCTGTCTGGCATACAAAGCAATCTCAGACCCCACCCTGATGGGACTGCTGCATATCCGCAAGTCAAGCTCCACTCGAGTAACCCACAAGCACAACCTCAGTCTGGTCTGTGACATCAATAGGACTCACTGGTGGGACAGATTTGTTTCCCAGAGACTCCCCCTTTTGTGGAATAGACTCCCTCTCCACGTAAAGCAGAGTACCTCATTAAACCTTTTTACGCACAACCTGGATAACTGGATGGGGAACAGAAAATACACCCCTGGGATTCCACCTGTGTCCATGCTGGACAGTAGCATAAGGTGCTGATTTGTTGGAACATGGGCTAAGTTCTTGGCTAGGCTTGTAAGGGCCTCAGGGCCAATAGCCTAGTAACTTCCTATGATCCTATGCACTACTGTAGCTATGTGATGGTCAAAGGCAAATTACTGTCTTTGTTTCCTCAAGTCTCTAACTACTGGGTCGACTCTTAGGGGTGTGCATTTCTTGGCATTTATTTCTAGTCCATGGTTCTGACACAAGGCATTTGTCTGTTTCAGCCCTTCTTGGATAACGTTAGTGGTGGGGGATTCTGTGGCTGCTTCTAATTTGCAGTCATCTGCAGATTTAGTCAGCTAGAGGTCCTTGACATTGGCCTTGACTTCAAGGAAATAAATGCCAAAAAGGAGCAGCTCCAGGACTGATCCTTGAGGGACTCCACTTGTGACTGGTCTCGTTGAGGAGATGGACTCCCTAATTCTGTCTTCCTGGGTCCTGTCTGTGAACCAACTGACTGTCCAGCAGGTGACATAAGGGGGATTATACCTAACCTCTTGAGTTTGTCAACAATGCCCAAATGGTGTATTGTATCAGATGCCTTGGCCAGGTCAAGGTAAGCAGTGTGAATTGTTTTGCCCTTATCCTTTGCTTTGATGACCTTCTCAAAGAAGTCCACCAGGTTGAGTAGGCATGACCTGCCCTTGATGAAACCAAATAGGGTTGGGACTAGTATTTGGAGGTTTCCTATGGCATTATTGATCATTTCCATGATAATTCTTTCCATAGCTTTGCATATGGTGCTAGTGACGTTTATGGGTCTGTAGTATCCAGGGTCTGTAGATGGCCCACCTTTGTGCAGAGGGATGGCTGTTGCTGTTCTTCATTCATTTGGCATGTTTGGAGGCTACAGTTAAATAGTAATTCCAGAGGGCTTAATCATGTTTCATACTATTTAGAAGGCATCCTGGGATATTGTTTTGGCCAATCGATGCAGTGTTCTTAGCCTTAGAGAGAACATTGAGGACCTGTTCCCTAGTGACAGTAAGGGGAGTTATATTTGATGGTATTTCCTGAAGGGAGGTTGAGAGTGAGAGAGGGGTAAAGATAGAGCTGAATTTGTCTGCCAGTAGGTTTGATACATCTTCTGGCTCAGTATAGGTGGCTGAATTAACAATGAGCTCCGCACACAATTGTATTTTGCCTTTGAAGTTGCAGACATAGCTGAATAAAGCCTTGTGGTTGTCTTTGGCCTGAGAAGCCAAATTTACCTCGAATTTGGCTTTGGTAGACTTTATTTACCCTGTTGAGTTGCTTGTTTAGTTTGATATGTGTGCTTTTATCCTGCTGGGTACTACACCTCCTAATTTTTGCCATGATTCTCTTCTTTCTGTTATACAGCCTGTTGATGTTGTCATTCCCCAACAGTGGTTTGCTGTTTGAGTTAGTTCTGTACTTCTTATTGGTAGGTACAGCTGACTGTGTGTAGCTATTAACATGCTTGTATAGGTTTTCTGTGAACCATTTTATGTAGGCAGCAGTGTTCTCAGGGTTTATGGGAGCTTGAAATTTTGCCAGCTTATCACTTTGTAGTAGAAAGTTAGCCTTGGAGTAGTTCCTGAACATTCCAGGTTTAGTAGGGGATCCAGGTTTTATTTTTAGTTCATAGGAGAACATTTTGTTTTCTGACCTTACCAGAGAAGACATTACACTAGGAGCTAGGAGGTATGCAGCCATCTCCCAGATCCAGTATGATTGTGCCCATGGTTGTTACATTGTCAATCTGGTCCAAGGAGTTTGTGTTTACAAAATCCACGGATCTCTGTACCTGCACATTTGGTGTCGTATATGATTCCCAGTTAATAGTGGGATAAAGTCACCCATGATTATAGTATTGGGTTGGATGGTGAGTGTTTCCAGTAAGCTTAAATAACATGTTATGGGTTTTCTCAGTCATAGAGGGGAACCTATAACTCTTAAGGAAGTGGTATGGGATTTTGCCTCTGGTGGATTGAACAAGGAGAAGCTCAATACATTGTCCTGTTAGAGCAGGTTTGAGGTATATTTGTTTTTGATGTCAGTCGAGACACCTCCACCTTTAGTCCGTCTGTGTAGTAGCTAACCTAAATGTGTGAAAGGCGTTATAGCCTTGCACTGCTGGTGTGCTCTCCCCTGCTTTAAATCATGTCTCAGTGACTGTACAGACATAAGCATTCTCCAGGGTGAGGAGGTCTTATAGGGAGTAGAGTTTCCTGATCTGATGTTTTCCAAGTCATCATTCATCACCATAGGGTCTAGGATCCGATATCAAATCAGAGACGGCAACTAGTTTAGTTTGAGTTTTCTGCACCTGTTTTCCCATTTTCCTGTTGCAGTCCTTGTTTCCCATCCCCCATCCCCCTTGTCTCTCTTTCTCTCTTCCTCTCTCTTTACAGGGAATTTTTGGTATTTACTTTCTACTGGTGGTGTTCTTCCACCATAATCTAGCACCAAATTTGGGGGCTCCTGACGTTTGGGGCAAGAAAAACTGATGTAATTGTGTCGGCTGCCTGATTTTATACCACTGATGACCTGACATCAGTCCTGGAGCAACAGCAACCGACGCAGAAATACTAAGCCTCTGGCATTCAGGTGACTCAGAGCTACCCCTGGCAGGATAACCCAAGTGTGATGACTGCAACCGTGAATACACTCAAACATTTACATTTATGGTAAGTCTACACAAGTGTACTTTCCGTCTACCTCCAGACAAGCAGTACAGTCAGCTCCAAGACCTCAGAGCTGAACACCGGAACATCGCAGCAAGTCAGTGAGATCCCCCTCTAAGTCGATTCACTCCTCTTCCTCCTCTTGGTCTTTGAGGAGTCTCTTATCCTCAGACATGGAAAGGATGATGAGGACCTTCCTCAAGGCCCAAATAAGAGTTGGGGCTCCTAGCTTACTGGCCTATCTGGCTAGGGGTGCTTCTCCCCTCCCTGTTACTCATTTTCCTTTTCCAACCCTGATGGCTTTGAAATTTAGGGACCTGGATGCCTGTGGTCAGATTCCGGTGAGGCAGAGTATTCCCCTTTTATTGTCTCCGTCAGGTCCTCCACCCTTAGAGCAGAGTGAGCCCCATACTGGAGTGGTCGACACTGGCTCCACAGGGGTGGGATCTGATACCGTTTTCTCAGACCAGTCCCTTCCCCTTGGCACTTCGGCCTTCAGTAGCTCTGGACCATTATCATCTGGAGTTATGGTGCTGTTTCTGGATTCATTCCTCTTCTGTGGGGAACTTCTCCCTCGGATGTGGGGGATGGGACCACTTCCAGCCACTGGTCTTTTCCGGATGGTAGAGAGGACCTTCTCCAGGAGTTTCACTTGCTGCACCTCCCGGTCCCTCCCTGCCTCTCTCTACTTTGGTTGGTGAGGCCTTCCATCCTGTCCGGGGTCAGTCCTCCCTTTGAGCCTTCAGGGGGTTCCCTCCCCTCCAGGAGTCACTGCCTCTTCCAAGTCCACTCCAGAGTCCCCTACAGAAGAGGTACATCATAAGCAAAAGTGCAAGAGGAGGCACTTGGACTCCCCCCATTGAGTCCCTCACCAAGGACACGGACCTTGTTGAAGGAGATAGGTCCCCCTTATCTCCTCCTGATGATGTCTCCTTTGGGGACATTCTTGAAATCTTGAAGCAGAAGGGCAAATGGTCTCCCCTACCTCCATCTTCGGAGGAGTCCATGTTTATGAAGGCTTTCAGGACGCGCCTGTCTACCTCCTGGGTACCCCTCCCCCCCAACGAGTTAGTAGATTGATCACCAGCAGGGCCTGGAAGGAGCCCAACACGGTGGAGCCATTCCCAGAAAGCGCAGACAAATTTCTTAGCCCTCCTGTGGACTGTACTTTCTGAAGCAAAGGTGTCCCAGTCGAGGCCATTGTGGTTACCACCACCACCAAGAAGGAGCTGGCAGAGCAGAGCTCCATGGTCCATCCCCCAAACAGGGAGTCCCGGGTGGGTCTATATTAGATAAAAGAAAGTTTATCTAAATGAATGCTGCAATGATCAAAAGTCCAGGACCGCGACCTCGCAATTGTGGGGGTAGAGGGGCGCAAATATATATTCCAACTCCGAGATCACACTACAGTGGGGAAAGGGCAAATATTCCGATCTTCACTGTACCGCGATCTCACAAAAACCATATTGAGGTCCTGGATTTTTGATCATTGGGCATTGCAGTGTTCATTTAGATAAACTTTTGTTTATTTAATATAGACCCATCCCAGGCAATAGACCATTTTGGGAAGTATGTATACTCTTCTGCTTCTTTTGGGCAGAGAGCAGTTAATTACTTGGCACACGTTACCTGCCTCCAAAAGTGTTTGGTCCAAGAGCTTTCCACTTCCTTTATAGAGTTGTTGCTGGCAGAGGACTTTAAGAAGGTGTTTCCCAAGCTGTCCACTCTGACTTCCCTTACTAATTTCTTGATGAGGTTAATTTCCAACATTGCAGAAGCTACCTCTTGGGCAGCAGGTACTGGCATCGCTGTAAGGTATCATGCCTGGTTACGTTTATGCGGGTTTGTGGAACCCTTCTAAGCGTCCTTTACCAATGCCCCCTATGATGGTTCTCTTTTGGACCTTCCGTGAAGGACACTTTGACCTGTAGCGAGCAGGAAGAGAAGACTTTGTCTGCAGTTGGGATCAAGCTTTCTACTCCCCAGAGGTCCTTCTCTAAGAACCCAGCAGGGAACTAGGAAGATGTGGTTCTGGAAGTCACAGTCTCCCTTTCAGGATGCTCCTGATGACTCCTCTTCCAGAGGCAGGTGGAGAGGTTTCAATGGCCGATGCTGCCATTGAGGTGAGAGGGGGTCCGCAAAATCAGGGCTTCCTGGAACCCTTCTATGAGCAGCCCTATCAGTGCTCCTAAAGTGTTGTCGGGCTGCTCTGCCTTGGAGGCAGTTGGGAGTTGCATTTTCCTACACCCACTAGCCTGGACATCTATCACGTCCGATCAGTGGGTGTTAAATATTGTTTCCTGGGGCTGTTTCATTCCTTTTTCAGAACCTCTTCCAGTGAGAACTTATCTCCCCAACATTCCACCCAGTCAGAGGGAGTTGGCCTTCAAAGAAGTTCAACAACAACTTTAAAAAGAGACATCCAAGAGGTCCCAGCAGAACAAAGGATCTGGTACTAATTCTTGCTTCTTTTTAGTGCCAAAAAAGACAGGGGACCTGCGTCCTAGTTTTGATATCTCAGTGAGCTCAATCTTTCAGTCAAGGAGTCAAAGTTCTGGAAATCACTGTTCAGTCCATTCTGCTCCTCTTACACAAGGACGATTGGATGTGCTCAGAAGATCTCCAGGACACCTACTATCACATCAAGATAGACAGGCATTCCAGGTGACATCTTCACTTCCGGCTAGGGGCAAATCATTACCAGTTCAGAGCCCTACCCTTCAGTCTCACCACAGTCCCCTGGGTGTTTACCAAATGTATGGCAGTGGTAGCGGCTCATCTGTGGCTTCAGGGTTTTTGGGTCTTTCTGTAGCTCGACGATTGGCTTCTCATGGCACCTTCAAGGCATCGACTGCTACAAGCAAACCATTATGTTCTTCCCCTCTTCCGTCAGTTCACTGTCAACCTTGCAAAATCCAATCTGGTCCCCCATACAACAGCTGGAATTCATAGGAGTTCTGTTAGATTCCATTTCAGAGATTGCAGCTTTACTTCTATGCAGGGTTCAGTTGATCCAGGAACAGGTCATGCAGATCTTAGACCTGTCGCGTCCCCCTGGTTCCCTTGGTTCTTCGAACCCTCAGATCCATGGCTTCAGCCATTCATCTCATTCCCTTGGCAAGGTACCACATCCGAGTGTTGTAGTGAACCTTAGCAGTTCAATGGTCAGCTCTATTTCATCCCCTGTCCATGGCCACAAAACTGATGGCCTGTAAGCAGACGTCACCTCCTTTGGTGGCTTCAATCTCAGGATCTCACTCTAGGCAGGCCCTTTTCTCTCCCTCTGCCCAAGACCTCAGTGACCATGGACGCTTCCCTGTTAGGGTGGGGTGGGGCATTTTCAAGCGAAGACCATCTACGGCGCGTGGTCACCTGTAGAGACAAAGTTGCACATAAATGTCCTAGAGATGAGAGCAGTTCTTCTATCATTGCAAGCCTTTCAGGACTGCCGCCCTTGAGGGACAATTGCAATTCAAAACACATTCTTACATGGTGTGCAGAGAGGCCATGAGATTGTGGGAATGGGTGATGTCCTCTGGGTGCTTCCTTCTTGCAGCGCATATAGCCCGGGATTCCAACATGCTGACCGACAGGCTCAGCAGATCAATCTTGAGTCCTCACGAGTGGTCCCTCAATCTGTCAGTGGCAAAGCAGATTTTTGGCCATTGAGGTCAGTCTTGCTGCAACCTTTTTGCTTCCCCAGCCAACCTCAAATACAGCAGGTACTTTGCCTTGATCCTTCCTCCAGGGGAGTCACCAAGGGATGCTGTAGTCCACGATTGGCCTCTGGATCTCCTGAACGCCTGTCCTCCTGTTCCTTTAATTCCCAAGGTTTTGCATAAAGCACAGTGCCTGAGGATATCCCTTATCCTCATTGCCCCTTTCTGGCCTTGTCAACCTTGGTGTCCCTTCATCAGGTCTCATCTGAAGTATCTGCCATGGGTACTGGATCCCTGTTAGGATCTGATTTCCCATCCATCGGGGCTTCCTCTTCCAAACCTTCAGCCCCTTCGTCTAACCACATGGTTTCTCCAGTTTCATTGATTCTGAAATGGTCCAGGCTAGCATCTCCTCTTAATCGTATTATTCTAGCCTCCCAGAAGCCTTCCACTAAACAGGTTTATAGTAATAAGTGGAAACGGTTCTCTGTCTGGCCAAGAGCAGGAATCTTGATCCTTTTTCTGCTTCAGTTTCTGACATACTTTTGGTTTTGTCCGCCCTTTTCCAAGAGGGAACAAGTTTCTCTACCATCAAGCTTCAGTTGGCAGCAATTTCTAACATTCACGAGAACATTGAGTCTGCTTTTTCATCTAGGCTTTGTAAAGCGTTTATGAAAGGGGTCTTCCTGCTTAGACCACCGATTAAGGATCCCTTGCCTCCTTGGGACCTTACGTTGGTTTTGCAATCTCTGACTAGGAGTCCTTTGAGCCTGCTAGTTCCTGTGATCTCATATTCCTGTCTTGGAAGATGGCTTTCTTGGTTGCTGTTACTTGAGTTAGGAAGGTTTCAGAACTGCAAGCTGTTACCATTACTCCTCTTTACATGACTTTTCACAAGGACAGAGTCTGTCTCAGGAAGAATCCCTCTTTCTTGCCCAAGATTGCTTCTGAATCTACTCTGAACCAATGTATTCAGCTACCAGTGTTCTTCCCCAATTATTCCAACAAAGGAGAGTACATTCTACATACCTTGGATGTACACCAACAGTTACGGTCCTACCTACATAGGACCAAAGGTTTTTGTAAGTCAGAGCAGCTTTTTGTGACCTTTTCTTCTAATAGATGCAGTCTTCCAGTTTCTAAGGTAATTTTCTCTAAATGGATCTCTAGCTGCATCTCCACAGTCTATGACCATGGCCATCTTGAGGTTCCAAGAAGAATCAAAGCTCATTCTACGAGGTCCGTGGCTACTACTTCAGCTTTTTTTGGCCAGGCTTTCTACTGATGACATTTGTGCTGCTGCCACTTGGTCTAATTCTCACACATTTGTATCTGATTGCAAGATATATTTGATTTCCAGGAGCAGGACTTCCTTTGGCTCCACAGTGCTCCGGAATGTCCTTTCTTGAGGCCTCTCAGGATAAATGGTAACTGGGGACTCTGACCATATGGTGATGAATGATGATTTGGATAACATCAGATAAAGAGTTATGTACTTACCATAATGTGGCATCTTTGTTATCCTACATCACCTTTCTTCACATTTTTCCCTTCCGCCATCCCCCTACCTTGTGGATCATGGAGGAATTTGGAGTGTTTTCCTTCCAGTCTTCCAGGAGTAGCCTTTAGGAGCATGACAGCAAACTTGATCTGGGGGTTAGAGGGCAGCAGGCCATCATGGGAGAGGGAGGATCTACAGCCTTGGAGCCATCTGTAGTATGTTGCTGGCTCAGATCCGATATCGGATCCTAGACCCTATGGTGATGAATGAGGGCATAGGATAACACAGATGCCAAGTTAGGGTAAGTACATAACTATTCTTTATACTCTTAGCATTGAGCAATAATACCTTTAGACTTTCTTGTTTTCGAGTGGTTATGTCAGAAGTACTTTCAGTTTTGCATTGCCTGAAAAAGGCATTGTGGGGCCAGACAAGGTTTTTGCTAGGATTCAGAAGCCTAGAGGGGGAGAGGAGCCGATCATCCCTGACAAAGCAGCTTGGTCTGTTGACCATCTTCTTCGATGCTGACAAATATTTGCACCCTCCTTAAAATAACACCAGAAACTAAGCCAGTTGTTAGTCAGTCGTCTTCAGTCTGTATTGTGACATCGTCCTTGGGAGAAGGTAAAATACTGCTCAGTGCTAGGCTTATATCAGCCTGGGATGTATATTCTAAGAGCTCCATGATGTCTCTTTTCATATAGTATATGGAAGTATGTCTCGGGTCATTTACACCCACATGGACTATGACTGAGTCATACTGGTACTTGTGGTTCAGTGATCTGAATACATGCATAATGTGGTGGATCCTGGCCTCTGATAAGCAACTGACCATGACTCTCTCTTTACTGAGCTTGGTGAGCAGGAAATGAAGTGGATGAAAAAGTTATATGTTATTAAGAAGTATTTAGAAATAACAGAATGTGTGAAGGTTATAGTTAATAACTATAACCTTAATGGGCAGTGCAGTGGTGCAGCGGTTAACATTGTCACCTCACATCAAGAGGTTCTCTGGTTCAATTCTTGACTGGGGTGCTCTCTGTGTGGAGTCTGCATGTCCTCCCTGCGTTCGTGTGGGTTTCCTCTGGGTACTCCAGTTTCCTCCCACATTCCAAAGACTTGCACCTGGAGCATTTCTCCCTAAGCCTCCACTTCTCAAGTTTGGGGTCAGTGTTGTCTGCATATTGTTTGGCATTGTCCCATCATATGTGATTCCTATGAAAAACAAAGAACAGATGATGATGTCCTTCAAGGATGCATCTGCAGTCCTTACATATGGGTTGTCCTGCCTCAGGCAGCCCTTCGGTCGGCCAGATTCCAAAGTCTGGGTCCGGCGTCGGCTGATGTCGCCCTTTCCCCGACGTCAGTGCGCCTGGGGTATAAAAGAGTCAGCCGACGCCATCTTCCTCAGTATTTCTTGCCGTGTGGTGCCCGAAGCAGAAGCAGTTCGCAAGTGCCGGTCGGCCAGCTCCTGTAAATTCAGCTACCGAAGACTTCAAAAAGCTAAGTACCCCATTGGGGACTCTTTCTTGCCTCAGCCGATGTCAGATCAAACGCTTAAAGTTAATAATTGCTTGACTTGTGGGAAACAAATACCTCATAAGGATTTCCATTCCTACTGCCTCCCTTGCCTAGGTCCAGACCACGACGTCTCGGCCTGTACTGCCTGTGCCTCCTTTAATCGACGCACTCTTAGGCGTCGGTCGGAGTTTGCAGAGGAATTTTTTGGGGCTAATTTCTCTTATAAAATGCCGTTGGAGACTCCGAATTCTCATTTAACCAAAAAACGGAAGGACAAGGACCGACACACGCGGACCGTGGTTTCGGCTGAAACCATGCCTAGGCCTAACGCGAGTGTCTCGGTCTCGGCTGAAACCGAGTCCTTGGTACTTCCGACCGTGGAAATGGTACAACCGACAGCCTCGGCCCCGGAGGCTTCTTCTGAGTCGGTTATGGATTTACCCTCGGAAACCGGTGTTCAGGAAACTACCGACACCATTCCCTTAGACAAGACTACCCCAGCACGTGGAGCAGCCAGGCCCTCTGCATCCATGTCCATTAAAGCATTCACTAGGGCTAAAGCTGCTAAGCAACAAAAAACTCTGCCTCCCAAGACTATTTCTCAGGGATCCACTACAGGTTCACAAATACTAAGTTTGGCTGAGGATCTTATTTCCTTAATCAGGGGATCCCAGCCTCATCCGGACAGGAGCTCTCAACCCCCTCTAGACAAAAGGCCCAGGGCTGAGTCCGCTGATCCTCAGTCCTCTGATGAGGCCTCTGATGGCTCTGCTCTATCAGATTACCAGGAGGAGGCCTTCACGGCCTACGAGGATTCTGATGCAGAGGAATCCATTCCCTCTGCCTCCCCTCCTGAAGAGCTGTCCTTTGGGGAGACCCTTCACTCCATGAGAGAGCATTTCCAATGGCAGGGCCAGGAACGATTCCAGGAAGAGATTAAGGACTTTTCTTCATTTACCTCAGCATAAACCTTTGGCTATTCCTCCTGTTTTAAGTGTCATTGATGATGTGTATTCTGAGTCTAGCACTACCCCTGACACCCTTCCTCCGGCTCCTGTTAAACCCGATAGGTACTACAGGGTCCCTGACTCACATCATTTCCTTTACAAGGCCCACTCTGCTGACCCAGAAACTATTTCCCAGGGTCCTAAAGGGGTTGCAGCTGCCACTACTAAAAATCCACTCCCCTCCGAAAGGGAGTCCAGGGCTTTAGAGAGATGGGGTAAAAAAGTGTATACTTCTTCCACTCTGTGTATGAGGGCTGTAAATTGTCAATTTCGTATGATACAGTACCAAGAGTATTTGTTGGATGAAGTGCAGAAAAAGCTGTCTTCTCCTGAACCCCTAGACCGTAAGTCACTTCAGGATCTGGTACATAATTCACAACAGGTTAGCAACCATTTCTTGCAGTGTGGTTATGATGCATTGGAAGCTTCATGTAGGTCAGCAATGACAGATGCAGTCATACGTAGACATGCGTGGCTGAAGGAACAATCTCTGCCAGATCATGTTAAGGCTAAGCTTCTGGATGCTCCACTAGAAAAGCAAAAGTTATTTGGCTCCACTGCTCAGGAGGTCTTAAAGAAATTTGAGGAAAAGGCTAAATCTGTACAAACAGTCAAAGATTTCCTCCAGGTACAACCACCAAGATTCAGCAGAAATTGGCCTTCTAAGAACAAGAGAGATATCAAAGAGGCAAGAACAGGCATGCCAGAGGTAGAGGGCAAGCTAGAGGCTCCTACAGAGGACGTCAATGGCAGCCTCCTAACCAGCGAGGTAGTGCAGGACCAACAACTGCTGCACAAGGACAGACTCAATGACTTCACCTTGATCCCGCCAACCAGGGCTCAATTAGAAGCACCTTTGGGTGGAAAATTGCCTTTATTCTCAAGAAATTGGCACAGTATTACAAGGGACAAATGGACACTGCAAATAATAGACAAAGGATACAGGTTCCGTTTCCATACATCACCAAAAAGAAAAGGAATGCCAAACCTGCCACCAAATCAAAGGGCAGAGGCTTTAAAACAAATTGCCAACCTATTGCAAATGAAAGCTATAGAAAAGGTTCCTCTCGCAGAACAAGGCCAAGGATTTTATTCCAGACTATTCCTTGTCCCAAGAAAAGAAAAACAATGGAGGCCTATTCTCGATTTGTCCGCACTCAATACTTATCTCATTGTGCCAAAATTCAAAATGCTGACCCTACAGCAACTCCTTCCCATGCTGGGCAAGGGGTCTTGGCTGGTAACTCCAGACCTCAAGGAGGCATACCTGCATGTCCCTATCAGACAAAGTTGCAGAAGACACCTCAGATTTCTTGCAGGTTCAGAGCATTATCAATTCTCAGCATTGCCCTTTGGCTTATCTACTGCGCCCAGAGTATTCACGAAATGCCTGGCATCAGTAATTGCACACTGCAGACTTCAGGGGATTCAAATATACCCGTATCTGGACGACTGCCTTATACAAGCGGACAGCCAACAAACTTTGGAAAAACATTTGAATTATGCCATCCGCCTTCTGCAGGCCTTGGGATACACAGTCAACATTCACAAGTCAAGACTCGTACCATCCCAAAGAATAACTTTTCTGGGTGTGGAACTAGATACAACCACCCAAATGGCTTTTCTCACAGAAGAAAAACAAAGACAACTACCAGATTACTTCAAAAATCTGACAAAACAAACTCAGATGACTGCAAGGAAAATCCTGCAGGCCCTGGGTTACATGGCATCGTGCATTCTTCTGATTCCACAAGCAAGGCTGCATATGAGAAAACTACAATGGTACCTAAGGAGTTTATGGTCTCAGCACAATCACAGCCTAGAAACTTTGATACCACTCATTCCATGCCTTCAAAAGGAATTCCTGTGGTGGGCCCAAGCAAGCCAGTCAAACAGGGGTCTGCCTTTCAGCAAACCAGTGACCAGCCAAACCATTACCTCGGACGCTTCAGACCATGGATGGGGAGCACACATGGAGGACAGATGCATCCAAGGACTATGGTCTCAGAAAGAATTGTGCATGCACATAAACCAAAAGGAAATGCTGGCAGTGATATATGCAATCGAGGCCTTCAAGCACTTTCTACATCAAGGCCACCTGCTAATAAGGACAGACAATACCACAGTTATGTGGTACATAAACAAGCAAGGCGGTACCCATTCCTACCCTCTTTGCAGACTAGCAATGAATCTTTGGGAACTTTCCCTAAAACTCAATATAGAGCTGCAATCCCAGTTTGTGCCTGGAAAAGACAATATACTGGCGGACAGCCTAAGCAGAAATACCATGGATCCACACAAATGGATGCTACACCCAGACATCTTCCTTCAGATAACACAATTTTGGGGAAGGCCGGACATAGATCTTTTTGCCTCCCACCACAATCATCAGCTGAAGAAATTCTGTTCAAGGACATACCACCCACAAGCATGGAAAGTGGACGCTTCTCTTTCAGCTGGAATACTCTAACAGTGTATGCATTTCCACCTCTTCCACTAATGACCAGGGTCTTACTGAAAATCAGGACAGAGCAGCCAAAAGTGATTCTAATAGCCCCGGACTGGCCAAGGCAGCACTGGTACCCACTGTTACGATGCCTGTCACACACCAAGCCGTGGCCCCTACCACAATGGTCACTCCTTCTGACACAGCACAATTACAAAACTCTGCACTCCAGCCTGAAAACCCTGCAGCTGACAGCCTGGAGAATACCTTGACTCCTCACCAGGAAAAGCTATCCAAGAGAGTGAAGGATATCATCATGGAAGCTCGCAGACCTTCCACGAGAAAGGCATATTCAGCAAAATGGAAAAGATTCCACACTTGGAGCACCGCAAAGGGCCTAGATGCCACAGTGATGAGCATGGCACATATCCTGGAATACTTGGCAGAAATGCTCCACAATGGCCTTTCTTACTCTTCCATAAAAATTCATGCTTCAGCAATTTCAGCAGAATACAATACTGATCCCCCTGTCTTCTCTCATCCTCTCCTAAGGCAGTTTCTAAGAGGAATTACAAACATCAATCCTCCAAGAAAACCACCAGTGCCTACATGGGACCTTAACTTCATGTTGGAAAAGTTGACTCTACCTCCCTTTGAACCAGCAGCATCTTCAGTTACAGTTCCTGTCTTGGAAGACTGCCTTCCTTCTGGCCGTAACCTCAGCAAGAAGAGTATCTGAATTGCAGGCACTCATGGCAGTACAACCATTTCTTATTTTTCATCAGGACAGAGTCTCCTTGAGAACCAATCCTTCATTCATGCCAAAGGTGGTATCCAGGGTCTCATTGAACCAAGCTATTCACCTGCCTACCTTCTTTCCAGATCCACAAAACAAGGGAGAAAAACTTCCGCATACCCTGGACATTCACAGACAGTTACACCACTACTTGGACAGAACTAAGACTTTCAGAAAAACTGACCAGCTGTTGGTAGCATATGCTGCAGGCATCCAAGGCAAAGCAATTTCCAAACAGACAATTTCAAAATGGATAGGAAATTGCATTCGATTCTGCTACTCTTATTATGGAAAAACTGTGCCAGCTAACATCAGGCCTCATTCCACCAGAGCCACAGCCACCTCCACAGCCTTTTTAAGAGGGGTGGCTACCAAGGACATTTTAGAAGCTGCTACATGGAGCTCCGTGCATACATTTTCCAAGCATTACAATTTGCCCTTGTATTCCAGATCCAGAGCAGGCTTTGCTACGGCAGTCCTGCAGGGCATTTTAGCTACACCATCATTTTCTTAGATCCTACCACCCCCAGCTTGGCTATGGTATTCTACCCATATGTAAGGACTGCAGATGCATCCTTGAAGGACATAGTACAGTTTTGTACCTACCATAAATGTAGATGTCTGATAGGTATGCATCTGCAGTCAGGTTTTCCCTCCCTCCTTCCCCTCTGTGGTATTTCTTGGGTACTTATCCCTCTTATAGCTAGCTGGGGTTATCTGTTATGGTGTATTTGTTTTTTATTACTGTGCACGTTTGGAATATTTTGCATTTCTCCAAATTTAACCTTCCTTAGAGGGCACCTGGCATTTGGGGCAAGAAAAACTGAGGAAGATGGCGTCGGCTGACTCTTTTATACCCCAGGCGCTCTGACGTCGGGGAAAGGGCGACATCAGCCGACGCCGGACCCAGACTTTGGAATCCGGCCGACCGAAGGGCTGCCTGAGGCAGGACAACCCATATGTAAGGACTGCAGATGCATACCTATCGGACATCTACACTTATGGTAGGTACAAAACTGTACTTTATGTTGTCTTGTCTTGCATTCATTCTTACTGGTGGGGTTCGGGACTCGGCCGTATACACTAGCACAAAGTCTCTAACTTGGCTCGTGGCAGAATAGGCATCCCATCATGCAGTGGTGCAATCTGCAGATCTCATTTGCTGCTTTATGAGTTTGGATGTTCTCTTCTTGGCCTTGGTTAAGTTTTTTGTCTTTTGCTAATATTTATATAATGTTCATCGTGTTACACTGCTGCAGTCATTACACTTGGGTTATCCTGCTGTCAGGCGGTCCTGCAGTCGGCCCGAGTTCCAAAGTCTTGGTCCGGCATTGGTTGCTGTCGCCTCCTCCCTGACGTCAGTGCGACAGGGGTATATAAGATGCAGCCGACGCCATTTTCTTCAGTCTTTCTTGCCGCGCGGTGCCCGAAGCAGAAGCAGTTCGCAAGTGCCATTCGGTCGACTCCTGCGATTTTCATTCCGAATCCAGAACCGAAGTCTTCTAAAAGAGCTAAGTACTCCGTTGGGGAAACTTTTTCTTGCCTCAGACCGATGTCAGTAAAAGTTAATAACTGTATTTCTTGTGGGAAGCAAATACCTCATAAGGATTTCCACTCCTATTGTATTCCATGCCTAGGCCCTGACCACGACGTCACTGGTTGTCGGTTTTGTGCTAGGTTTAACAAGCGCACTAGTAAACGTCGGTTTGATTTTGCCCAACATTATTTTGGTAGAAAATTCAATTACACCATGCCGTCGGAAATTCCAACGACCGCAATGCATAAAAAGCACAAGGACAGGCATCCGAGGCCCAAAACTGATGACGAGGCCTCTTCTAGGCCGGTCGCCGGTTCTCCGGTTTTCAGCGAGGCGCCTACGCAGCTCATGACGACCGCTTCCACAGAACCACAGACCGCCTCCGACTCCCATGTGGAGCTGGCTGGGCCTTTGGACGCACTAGGTCTTCAGCTTACCGATACTAAACCTACAGAGGGAACCGAAGTAGCTGAGCAATCCACAGTTACAGAGGGTGTTTTCAGACCTACCCAATTAGCTATTAAACCCTCTGTTAAGTCTAAGCTCCCTTAAAAGCAAAGAAACAGACACAACTCTCTCCAGGACAGGCTTCCATGCCTAAGAAACAAATGCTAAAAATGGCCGAGGACTTAATCACCCTGATCAGGGGGTCCCATCCCCCTCCTGATAAAAGGCCTAGACAGGATGCAGACTATGAATCTTCTGATCAGGTGTCCATTTCCTCAGACTCTTCCTCGGACCTAGGATATTCCTTACCCCCTTATGAGGATTCTGATGCTGAGGAATCAATTCCATCAGCCTCTCCGCCTGAGGATTACTCCTTCGGGGAGACCTTACATACCATGAGGGAGCATTTCCATTGGGAAGGTCAGGATTACTCAGAATCCAAGAAAAGGCTCAGGGACTTCCTTTTATTGCATCAACACAGACCCCTTGCTATCCCACCAGTTTTAGACATTTTGGATGATGTGTACACTGAATCCAGTTTGACTCCTGACTCCTTACCCCCAGCCCCAGTTAAACCTGATAGATATTACAGAGTCCCTGACTCTCACAAATTCCTGTACAAAAGCCCTGTTGCTGACCTTGAAACTATTTCTCAGGGACCCAAAGGGATTAAGGCCTCATCAGCAAAAAACCCAGTTCACTCTGACAAAGATTCCAGAGCTTTAGACAGATGGGGAAAGAAGGTATAGATGTCTGCAACTTTAGCAATGAGAGCCTTGAATTGCCAGTTTCACATGCTAAAATATCAGCAATTTTTGATGTCTTAGTTGAAACAAAAGATGCTTCCAGATTCAGATCCTCCTAACTTAAAAGAAATGCAGGATTTATTGCATGCAGCTGAACAAGTGGGAAAACATACTTTGCAATGTGGGTTTGATTCCTTAGAAGCCTCCTGTAGAGCAGCAGTTACAGGCTCTGTCATTAGAAGGCATGCTTGGTTAAAAGAACATACGTTACCAGATCATGTTAAGGTCAAATTATTGGATGCACCTTTGCAGCGGGATGTGCTGTTTGGAGTTAAGGCAGAGGAGGTATTAAAGAAGATGGAGGATAAGGCAAAATCTATGCAAATGGTGAAAGATTTCTTACAGGTTCAGCCTCCTCGTTTTAGCAGAAATTGGCCAACAAAGAATTGGTCCTTTCCACTCACAGATAGACCTCAAAGGGGCAGATACAGACGTCCAAGAGGTAGAGGTCAGACACAAGGCCTTTACAGGCCTCGACAATGGTGCACACCAGGCCAGAAAGAAGGGGAAGACAGGCCTCAACCTTATAAAAAACAGACTCAATGACTTTCCACTACAGATGCCAAACAGTTCTCTCCTGGCAGCCCCCTTAGGAGGAAAACTGGCACTTTTCTATCACAACTGGCATTGCATCACCCAAGACAAATGGGTTCTCAACATTGAATCTCAAGGTTACAGGTTCCATTTTCACACCCTGCCAAGGCTAAAAGGAATGCCAAATCTACCACCAAATCAATGGGCAGAGGCTCAAAAACAAATTACAGCACTCATGGACATGAGAGCTATTCAAAAGGTACCACCACAGGAACAAGGACAAGGATTTTACTCAAGACTCTTTCTGGTTCCCAGAAAGGACAAAGCCTGGAGACCCATTCTGGACCTTTCTACACTAAACACTTACCTGGATGTTCCGAAATTCAAGATTTTGACACTACAGCAGCTTCTTCCCATGCTGGGCAAAAAAGCTTGGCTCGTGACTTTGGACCTCAAAGAGGCATACCTGCATGTCCCTATCAGACAAAACTGCAGAGGATACCTCAGATTTCTAGCTGGTTCAATGCACTATCAATTCTCTGCACTGCCCTTTGGCTTATCTACTGTGCCCAGGGTCTTCACAAAGTGCCTGGCACCAGTAATTGCATTTTGCAGGCAAAAAGGAATTCAAATTTATCCATACCTGGACGACTGCCTGATTCAAGCAGAGAGCATGGACATTCTACTAAAGCATCTGGCGTACGTAAAAAAGTTATTACGTTGCCTGGGGTACACAGTAAATGAAACGAAATCAAAACTAGTGCCCTCACAACAGATTATATTCCTGGGTGCCAGCTTGAACACAACGGCCCAGATAGCTTATCTCACGCCAGACAAGCAAGGACAACTGACTCAATATTTTCAATTAATGGCAACAAAGACCCAACTCCCTGCAAGAAAAATTCTGCAGGCCTTGGGCTACATGGCATCTTGCATACTTCTAATTCCATATGCCAGACTGCGTATGAGGAAACTACAATGGTACCTAAAGAGCGTATGGTCTCAACACTGTCAAAGTTTGGAAACAGTTATACCACTAATTCCTTCCCTACAACAGGAGTTTCGATGCGGGCACAAGCTTGTCACCTCAACAAGGGACAGCCTTTCACTCAACCCACAGCCAGGCAGATACTGACAACAGATGCATCGGATTATGCCTGGGGAGCACACATGGCAGGAAAATGTATCCAGGGCGAGTGTCCCACAGAGCAAAGACATCTCCACATCAATCAAAAAGAGATGCTAGCTATACAAAATGCTATTACAGCTTTCAAGGACCTACTGCATCCAGGACGATTACTACTAAAGACAGACAACACCACAGTTATGTGGTACATAAACAAGCAAGGGGGCACACACTCCTACCCCCTCTGCAGACAAGCCATGACCTTGTGGAACACAGCTCTAAACTATCAAGTTCATCTGCAAGCACATTTCCTGCCAGGAGAGAAAAACACACTGGCAGACGATCTAAGCAGAAACATTATGGACCCACACGAATGGGAACTGAATCCACAAATATTCAGGATGATAGCACAAAAATGGTGGAGCCCGGACATGGATCTGTTTGCTTCCCCAAAGAACTGCCAATTACAGAAATTCTGCACAAGGAGCTACCATCTACAAGCATGGAAAGTGGATGCCCTTTTATTCAGCTGGAAAAAACTGCAAGTATATGCTTTCCCTCCTTTACCTCTCCTTCCAAAGGTACTCATAAAAACCAGGCAGGAAGAGCCAAAAATGATACTGATTGCACCAGACTGGCCACGCCAGCACTGGTACCCAATCTTAAAGAACTTAGCACAAGAACCACCCTGGATTTTGCCTCAAATCCCAGAGTTGCTGACACAGCACAACAATCAGATACTTCACAGCCAGCTAAAGACCTTAAACCTAGCTGCATGGAAAATTCCTTAGTCAAGCAAGCAATGCCTCTCTCCAAAGCTGTTATGGATGTCATTCTGGAGGCCAGAAGGCCTAGCACCAAGAAAGCATACTCGGATAAATGGAAGAGATTCTGTGCCTGGAACCAAGCGCACAACCTGGACCCTTTTGTCCCAAACATTCCTCAGATACTGCAATACTTAACTGAGATGCTGGACAAGGGCCTCTCTTTTTCATCCATCAAGATCCACGCCTCAGCTGTCTATGCTCATTACAACACGGATCCACCAGTTTTTTCTAATCCTTTGCTCAAACAATACCTCAGAGGGGCTAAAAACATAAGACTGCCCCGTAGAGCACCTACATCAACTTGGGACCTCAACTTTGTTTTGGAAAAATTAACTCTACCTCCTTTTGAGCCAGCTAATACAGCAGAATTAAAATACATCTCTTGGAAAACTGCTCTGCTACTGGCAATAACATCAGCATGAAGAGTTTCAGAATTACAGGCACTAATGGCAGTGGAACCTTTCCTCATCTTCCACCAGGACAGGGTGTCTTTAAGAACTACCCCTACGTTTATGCCAAAGGTGGTATCAAGTGTGGCTCTAAACCAAACTATTCACTTGCCAACTTTTTATCCAAAACCTCAGAACAAAGGGGAGAGACTTCTACATTCGTTGCACATTCACAGACAGTTACGCTTCTACTTGGACAAAACCAAAGCTTTCAGAAAATCTGAGCAATTATTGGTAGAATACGCTGCAGGAGCACAGGGAAAAGCCATTTCAAAGCAGACTATTTCTAAATGGATAGGACACTGCATACATTTCTGCTATACCCACCATGGAAAACCTGTACCTAGCAGCATTAGATCTCACTCCACCAGGGCAACAGCCACTTCAACTGCCTACCTTAGAGGAGTACCTACCCAAGGATATTTTGGAAGCAGCAACATGGAGTTCTGTGCATACCTTCACCAAACATTACCATTTGCCTTTATACTCCAAATCCAGAGCTGGCTTCGCCACTGCTGTACTGCGGGGCCTTATAGCCACCACTAATGCCTTATAGATCCAGCCTCCCTACCTCAGCTTTGGGATTCCACCCAAGTGTAATGACTGCAGCAGTGTAACACGATGAACATAGTACAGTTTTGTACCTACCATAAATGTAGATGTTCGAGTGTTGACACTGCTGCAGTCCAGGTTACCCTCCCTTCTTCCCCTCTTACTTTCTGGTACTTACCTAGGGCATCTACCCTTTATTACCTATGGGAAATATTGGCTGGTAACTAAAAATGGTTGTTTGCTTTTCTTTTGTATTGTTTACTAGCAATTTGAATTGCCTACCTATCTGGGGGCACCTGACATCTGGGGCAAGAAAAACTGAAGAAAATAGCGTCGGCTGCATCTTATATACCCCTGTCGCACTGACGTCAGGGAGGAGGCGATAGCAACTGACACCGGACCAAGACTTTGGAACTCGGGCCGACTGCGGGACCGCCTGATGGCAGGATAACCCAAGTGTAATGACTGCAGCAGTGTCAACACTTGAACATCTACATTTATGGTAGGTACAAAACTGTACTTTTAGTCTATATATATTTAGTCTTTAGAATTGCTTAGTTTAGTTAGTGTAGTTAGTTTTGTGAGTGCTCTGCTTTTCATAGTCTTATTAGCTTATTTATCGCTGTTGCTGTGCTTCTTGTTAGCCGTTGTTTTTTCGCTAGGCCTGTATTGTGTATCCCGTTGCCTTTAGCTGTAGTGGTGTGCTTTTACTGTTGTAGTTAGTTAATTAGTTAGCTTATTAGCGCGTTTAAGTTAGAGAGCTAACTGCCCATTTAAGTTAGAGGGCTAGTAGTAGTGTGGTCTGTGTTCATCGTGTTACACTGCTGCAGTCATCACACTTAGGTTATCCTGCCGTCAGGTGGTCCCGCAGTCGGCCCGAGTTCCAAAGTCTTGGTCCGGCGTCGGTTGCTGTCGCTTCTTCCCTGACGTCAGTGCGCCAGGGGTATATAAGATGCATCCGACGCCATTTTCTTCAGTCTTTCTTGCGGCGCGGTGCCCGAAGCAGAAGCAGTTCGCAAGTGCCAGCCGGCCAACTCCTGAGATTTTCAAATCGAATTTCAGACTGAAGTCTTCATAAAGCTAAGTACCCCGTTGGGGAACCTTTTCTTGCCTCAGTCCGATGTCAGAAAAAGTTAACAATTGCATTTCTTGTGGGAAGCAAATACCTCATAAGGATTTTCATTCTTATTGTATTCCTTGCCTAGGCCCAGACCACGACGTCACAGGTTGTCGGTTTTGTGCTAGGTTTAATAAACGAACTATTAAACATCGGTTTGATTTCTCCCGACATTATTTTGGTAGGAAATTTAATTATACCATGCCGTCGGGCCAACCGACGAACGGAATGCCTAAAAAACTCAAAGATAAGGACAGGCAGCCAAAATCCAAACTGGACTCCGAGGCCTCTGCTAGGCCAGTCGCTGGTTCTCCGGTTTTCAGTGAGGCGCCTACGCAGCCCCTGACGACCGCTGATTTCGAACCCCAGGCGACATCCGATTCACAAGCGGAGATTGCTAGGCCTCCACAACCTTTACCTTTAGGCCCTTCCGACTCCATACCTGAAGGAGATTCCGGTGCAGTTGAAACGCCTTCAGTTGCAGAAGGTGTCTTCAGACCGACTACACTCACTATTAAATCCTATGCAAAACTGAAAACTCCTTTAAAAACAAAGAAGACTGTACAGCAGTCTCCAGTACAAGGCCCCATGCCTAAGAAACAGATGCTTAAGATGGCTGAAGACTTAATTACCCTAATCAGGGGTTCCCATCCCCCTCCTGATAAAAGGCCAAGGCAGGAGGAGGACTACGCTTCCTCTGACCAGGTTTCAATTTCCTCAGACTCTTCTGTGGAACAGGAATATTCCTTTCCCCCTTATGAAGATTCTGATGCTGAAGAGTCTATCCTTTCTGCATCTCCCCCAGAAGACTACTCTTTTGGGGAAACCTTACATACTATGAGGGAACATTTCCACTGGGAAGGCCAGGATTACTCTGATTCTAAGAAAAGGCTCCGAGAGTTCCTTTTACTACCCCAGCACAGACCACTTGCTATTCCACCTGTGTTAGATATTGTGGATGATGTTTATTCAGAATCTAGCCTTAACCCAGATTCACTACCTCCAGCACCAGCCAAACCAGACAGATACTACAGAGTCCCTGACTCACACAAATTCCTGTATAAAAGCCGTGTTGCTGACCCAGAAACCATTTCCCAGGGTCCCAAAGGGGTTATGGCCTCTATGGCTAAAAATCCTGTGCCCTCTGAAAGGGATTCTAGAGCACTAGACAGATGGGGAAAGAAAGTATATACCTCAGCTACTGTAGCTATGAGGGCCTTAAATTGTTTCACATGCTGAAATATCAACAATATCTGATGTCTCAATTAAAACAAAAAATGCTCGCACATACAGACCAGCCAGATTACAAGGAAATGCAAGATTTGTTGCATTCAGCTGAACAAGTGGGAAAACATACTTTGCAATGTGGATTTGATTCATTGGAAGCTTCTTGTAGAGCAGCTGTGACAGGGTCTGTCATACGTAGGCATGCTTGGTTAAAAGAACAAACTTTACCTGATCATGTTAAAGCAAAGTTATTGGATGCACCTTTACAGCAGGATGTTTTATTTGGTGTAAAAGCAGAAGAAGTTTTAAAGAAAATGGAGGATAAGGCAAAATCTATGCAGACGGTCTAGGATTTCTTACAGGTTCAACCTCCTCGTTTCAGCAGAAATTGGCCAACCAAAAACTGGTCCTTTCCAGCTTCTGCCAGACCACAGAGGGGCAGATACAGATGCCCAAGAGGCAGAGGCCAGCCACAAGGTACTTACCAGCCTCGACAATGGAGTGCCACAACCCAAAAAGGAGGAGAAGACAGGTCTCAAACTACCAGAAGACAAACACTCAGACCCCTCAGACTACCAAGCAAAACACTCTTGGCAGCTCCCTTGGGGGGAAAGCTAGCACTTTTTGCAGACAATTGGCACATCATCACAAAAGACAAATGGGTCCTAAATATTGTATTTCAAGGATACAGATTCCACTTTCACACTTTGCCAAGGATAAAAGGAATGCCAAACCTGCCACCAAATCAATGGGCAGAGGCTCAAAAGCAAATTTCAGCTCTCATGGACATGAGAGCCATTCAACAGGTTCCTACACAGGAGCAAGGACAAGGATTTTACTCAAGACTGTTTCTAGTTCCCCGAAAGGACAAAGCCTGGAGACCCATTCTGGACCTCTCAATTCTAAACACATACCTGGAAGTACCCAAATTCAAGATGCTAACACTGCAGCAACTTCTTCCCATGCTGGGCAAGAAGGCTTGGCTAGTAATGTTGGACCTCATGGAGGCATACCTGTATGTCCCTATCAGACAAAATTGCAGAAGATACCTCCGATTTATTGCAGGTTCAACCCATTACCAATTCTCTGCACTGCCCTTTGGCTTATCTACTGCACCCAGGGTCTTCACAAAATGCCTGGGCATACTGCAGACAAAGAGGGATTCAAATATATCCATACCTGGACGACTGCCTTATTCAAGAGGAAAGCAAGGACATTGTATTAAAGCATCTGGCGTTTGTCAAAAACCTACTAAGTTGCCTAGGGTACACAGTAAACGAAAAGAAGTCAAAACTAGTGCCCTCACAAGACATAATATTCCTGGGTGCCAGCTTAAATACAACGGCCCAGATGGCTTATCTCACGCCAGACAAGCAAGGACAACTGACTCAATACTTCAAAATGATGGCAACAAAGACCCATCTCCCTGCAAGAAAAATTCTGCAGGCCTTGGGATTCATGGCATCTTGCATACTACTAATATCATTTGCAAAACTGCATATGAGGAAATGACAATGGTATCTGAAAAGCGTATGGACCCAACACAGCCACAGCTTGGAAACAATAATTCCACTCATTCCCTGCCTTCAACAGGAGTTTCTATGGTGGGCTCAGGCATGTCACCTCAACAAGGGTCAGCCTTTTACCTTACCCACAGCCAGGCAAACTATAACAACAGATGCAAATGGTCTGCAAACCAAAGGCATCTCCATATCAATCAAAAAGAGATGCTAGCTGTACAAAATGCCCTGACAGCTTTCAAGGGCCTCCTACATCCAGGACAACTCCTAATAAAGACAGACAACACCACAGTGATGTGGTACATAAACAAGCAAGGGGGCACACACTCCTAACCCTTATGCAGACAAGCAATGACCTTGTGGAACACAGCACTGATCTAACAAGTTCAACTACAAGCACAATTCCTGCCAGGAAAGAAAAACACATTGGCAGACGATCTATTCTAAGCAGAAACATCATAGATCCTCACGAGTGGAAACTAGATCCACAAGTATTCGCAATGATAACTCAAAAATGGGGGAGCCCAGACATAGATCTGTTTGCTTACCCCCAAAACTACCAACTGCGGAAATTCTGCACAAGGACATACCACACACTAGCTTGGAAGGAAGACGCCCTCTCATTCAGTTGGAAAACATTGACAGTGTATGCCTTTCCTCCACTGCCTCTTCTGGCAAAGGTGCTGCTGAAAGCCAGATTAGAGAGGCCACAAATGATACTCATTGCTCCAGACTGGCCACGCCAACACTGGTATCCAATACTAAAGAACATGGCTCAAGGCCCACCATGGAATTTACCGACAATTCCTCACCTGCTCACTCAACAAAACAATCAGATTCTACACAGCCAGCTCAAGACTTTAAATCTGGCTGCATGGCAAATTGCCTAAACAACCAGTCAACACTTCTCTCTAAAGCTGTGAAGGACGTCATTCTGGAGGCTAGGAGGCCCAGCACGAGGAAAGTCTATTCAGACAAATGGAAAAGATTCTGCGCCTGGAACCAGGCTAAAGGCCAAAATCCCCTTGTCCCAAATATTCCTCAGGTTCTTCAATATTTAAATGAGATGTTGCACAAAGGACTTTCCTTCTCTTCTATTAAGATCCATGCCTCAGCTATTTCAGCTCAATACAACACGGGTCCTCCTATATTTTCACATCCATTACTAAGACAGTTCCTCAGAGGGGCTAAGAACATAAGACCGCCCCAGAGAGCACCAACACCAACTTGGGATCTCAACTTTGTTTTGGTAAAGCTTACACTTCTGCCCTTTGAACCAGCTTTCACAGTTGATCTACAGTTCCTATCATGGAAAACTGCCCTGCTGCTAGCAATAACTTCAGCACAAAGAGTCTCAGAACTGCAGGCCCTAATGGCAGTGGAGCCTTTCATCATTTTTCATCAAGACAGAGTCTCTTTACGAACTAACCCTTCCTTTATGCCAAAGGTGGTATCCAGTGTGGCCCTAAACCAAACCATTCATTTGCCCACCTTTTATCCAAACCCTCAGAACAAAGGGGAAAACCATTAATTTGCCCACCTTTTATCCAAACCCTCAGAACAAAGGGGAAAATCTCCTACACTCTTTGGACATTCACAGGCAATTAAGTTACTACTTGGGTAAAACTAAGGCTTTCAGAAAATTTGACCAGCTCTTTGTATCTTATGCTGCAGGATCTCAAGGAAAAGCTATCTCAAAACAGACCATTTCAAAATGGATAGGACATTGCATCCGTTTCTGCTACACACACCATGGGAAATCTGTGCCTGGTAACATCAGGCCCCATTCCACCAGGGCTACAGCAACATCAACAGCCTTCCTCAGAGGGGTACCAACCAAGGATATTTTGGAGGCTGCAACTTGGAGTTCAGTGCACACCTTCACCAAGCACTATCACTTACCTCTATACTCTAAAACCAGAGCTGGCTTCGCCACTGCAGTTCTGCAGGGCCTACTAGCCTCTCCAAACCCTGTTTAGTTCCACCACCCATCCTTAGCTTTGGGATTCAACCCAAGTGTGATGACTGCAGCAGTGTAGCACGATGAACATAGTACAGTTTTGTACCTACCATAAATGTAGATGTTCGAGTGTTCACACTGCTGCAGTCCAGGTTATCCTCCCTCCATCCCCTCTGAACTAGCTGGACTTATCTGTACTGTTCTATCCTATACAACCTCTGTGGTGTATTTGCTTGTGACAGAAGGTATTGTTTTATTTTTATATTTTTATATAACAATATGTATTGCCTACCTATTGGGGGCAACTGACATCTGGGGCAAGAAAAACTGAAGAAAATGGCGTCGGATGCATCTTATATACCCCTGGCGCACTGACATCAGGGAAGAAGCAACAGCAACCGATGCCAGACCAAGACTTTGGAACTCGGGCCGACTGCGGGGCCGCCTGATGGCAGGATAACCCAAGTGTGATGACTGCAACAGTGTGAACACTCAAACATCTGCATTTATGGTAGGTACAAAGCTGTACTTTTTCCTTTCTGATAGCTACTAGGTCCATTTAAATTAGAGGACCTATTGTTAGTTTAGTTAAACACCAAGTTATTTCCCTTTCCTTTAGCTTCACTAGATGTGCTGCATGTATTAATAATTTCCTGGTCTAGACATGCTTTTTTCTGTGTGGTTTTACTTAGTTTTATAGTTGTTCTAGGATTACTTCATCCCTACCATGTCTAAGGAAACCAGGGAGAAGGAACATAAGCTTTCAGGCTTTATGAAATGCCAAAAGTGCTCCCAAAAAATGTCCATTAAGGATGGACATAGTGTTTGCATTTACTGTTTAGGAGCAGTCCATCTTCAGGAAACCTGCACATTCTGCCACTCCTTTTGCGCTCGTGTTCTACAGGAGAGGAAAAATAAACTGATTGTCAAAGGACTGTTGAAACCAACCTTTGAGGAAACTCTACAGAGTTCTTCTTCTACCTCGTCCAGTAAGTCCTCTTCCTTTACAAAGGACAAACCAACCAAAAGGCCATCCCCAGTCTCTTCGGCTCAGTCTGAGCCTACTGAAAAATTGACTAAAATTTCACAAGCATTGACCTCCTCTGCTCTACTGCCTTCGGAACTGGCAGATGTAATTATCATTGATAAACCAAGCGTATCTTTTCGTCAGTGACTTTTACAGTCAGATCGCTGAACTACCTTACACAGTTTACAAGGCTACAAAGAGATCTCCTGAAGGAGCTAGGAGCTGCTCTACAAGGTTCGTTGGCTGAGGGGGTGACAGAGAAAGTCACCTCCCAGCTGTCCACCTTAACTTCCATCGTCAACTTCTCCATGAGACTGACATCATACACAGCGGATGGAGTGAGTAGGGCAGCGGGTTCAGGAGTTTCCCTGAAGAGACACTCCTGGATGCGCTTGTGTAATTTTGTGGAACCTTTTAAGTCTACCTTTACCAATGCCCTTTTGATGGTTCCTCACTTTTTGGACCTAAAGTTAAAGACACACTCACCAGATGCGAGCAGGAAGGAAAAACTCTCTCTGCCATTGGAGTACGTTTTTCAGTACATTCAAGACCTTACCGTAAAGGTCAGAAGAGTGGGAAAATGTGGTTCAAAAGATCCCAGGGAGCTTTCCAAGATGCACAAGGTGAATCATTCCCCAGGGGCAGAGGGGGAGGCAACAGTAGTAGATGTCATCCTAGAGCAGAAGAGGTCCACAAAACCAGGGTGACCATAATTCCTTTTGCGGGCGTCCCTACCAGCACTCCTGAAAGGAGGCCTGTCAGCTCTACTCTGGAGGCAGTCAGGGAATATTTGTCTTTGTACCCAGAAGCCTGGCAAAATATCACAAAAGACAAGTGGGTACAAATCATAATAGCCAGACGCTATTCCATTCCCTTTTGCCATCCTCTCCCACATATCAGAACAATCCCAGATGTTCCACCCAGTCTAAGGGAGCAAGCAACTACAGAAATTCAAAAGTTGCTAGACAAAAGAGTCATCCAAATATTCCCCGCAGTCCAAATAGGATTCAGAACTTACTCAAGATTCTTTTTAGTGCCAAAAAGAACAGGGGACTGGAGACCCATATTGGATCTCAGCAAACTGAACTAATCTATCAAAAAGTCAGTGTTCTGAATGGTGCCACTGCAGTCAATACTTCCCTTCTTAGGGAAAGATGATTGGATGTGCTCAATATACCTCCATGATGTGTACTACCACATAAAAATGGACAGAGCATCAATGAGTCATTTACGCTTCTGGCTGGGAGCCAGTCATTATCAGTTACGAGCTCTGCCCTTTGGTCTCAATACAGCCCAGAGTGTTCACCAAATCCATGGCAGTTGTAACGGCTCACTTGAAACGTCTTGGATTCCAGGTGTTTCCATATCTGGACGACTGGCTCCTAACTACCACCCCCAAGCATCTACTTCAACAAGCTAGGGATGTAACATTAGAAATTTGTGCTCAGCTAGGCATAACAGTCAGTTTGCAAAAATCTGCCTTGTTGCCCTGTCAGCATATTACCTTCATAGGTGCAGACCTAGACACTGTTTCTATGAAAGCATGTCTTCCACCAAACAGAATTTCTGCCCTCAGACAGCAGATACTCCACCTTCTTCCCAAGGACAATGTAAAGACAAAGGTAGTTCTGAAATTTCTAGGAACCATGGCTTCAACCATAACTCTAGTTCTTCTTGCAAGGATGCATATGAGAATCCTTCAATGGCTCCTGTTTTTTCAGTGGTCGCTATATGAACCTTTTATGTCCCATCTGATCAGAATAACAGAGTCATGCAAGAGGGATCTACGGTGGTGGACTCAGTCCAGTCATATGACCATCAGGAGACCCTTTATTCCATAACAACCTGTTGCTACAGTGACCACAAACACTTCCCAGATGGGGGGGGGGCATTATCTGGGAAGGACTGTCCAAGGCATATGGCAAGACCACGAGGCCCATTTGCACATCAGTGTTCTAGAGATGAGAGCAGTGCTTCTGGCATTGCAGGCACTCCACGACTCTCTTCCACTAGGGACAGTTGCAATCCAGTCAGACAATATGTCGGTGGCATGGTACATAAACAGACAAGGAGGAACCAGATCATACCCACTTTGTTGAGAGGCTTTGAGAGTTTGGTAATGGGCAATCTCTTCCCAACGCTTTCTAGTAGCAATGCACATCCTGGGGAAATCCAACGTGGTATCAGACAAGCTCAGCAGGGCAGTATTAATGCCTCACGAGTGGTCTCTAAATCAGAGCATAGCAGAAGAGATTTTCCGGAAATGGGGCCAGCCTTGCTGCGATCTTTTTGCCACTCCTATGAATACCATATTTAGTAGCTACTTTGCCCTAATCCCCCCTCCGGGGGAGACACCGAGAGATGCACTTGTTCACGATTGGCCCTTGGGACTTCTTTATGCCTTTCCCCATTTTCCCTCATACCCAAAGTCATCCAGAAAGCAAAATCCTCAGGAAACAGGCTGATTCTAATTGCCCCATATTGGCCTCGTCAGATTTGGTTCCCCTTCCTCTGGCCTCATCTGCAGGAGAAGCCTTGGGTTCTGGACCCAGTTCCAGACCTTCTTACCCATACATCAGGAACACTTCATCCTTCTCTCCCCACCATCAATTTGATAGCATGGCTGCTCCACTTCTAAACTTAGTCAGGCTTCAAGACTTCACTCCAGCAGTCAGACACATTTTGGTATCCTCTCATAAAGATTCTACCAGAAAATTATATACTAGTAAATGTAAGAGGTTCTCCTACTGGGCACACACAAGAAACATTGACCCCTTCTCTGCTCCAATTCACTTGATTTTAGAATTTCTTACTGAACTATTCCAACAAGGCTCTGCCGCAGCTACAATTAGAGTCCAACTGGCGACAATCTCAAATTTCCACACTGGTGAATTTTCTCCTAACCTAATGTCACACAGATTGTGTAAAGCATTTTTAAAAGGCACTTCTTTATTGAGACCTCCTTTAAAAAAAACACTTCCTCCTTGGGATTTAAATTTTGTCCTGTCTCATCTAACATTGCCGCCATTCGAACCCTCCTCATCTTGTGACCTCAAATTCCTTTCTTGGAAGACTATACTTCTAGTAGCGATAACATCTGCAAGAAGAGTGTCAGAGTTGCAAGCACTATCAATCAAACCACCATATTTGATTTTCCATAAGGATAGGGTATTGCTAAGAACTAATCTGTCATTTGTACCTAAGGTTTGTTCTCAATCCAATCTAAACCAATCTATTGAGCTTCCAGTCTTTTTTCCCAATCATAGCAACAAGGCAGAGTATAGACTCCACCAACTGGATGTGCATAGACAACTCAGATTCTGTCTCCATAGAACTAAAGATTTCAGAAAGTCAGACCAATTGTTCATCTCTTTCTCTGAAGTAAAAAAGGCATGCCAGTTTCTAAAGTGACACTTGCAAATTGTACACTGATGTGCAGGGAGAGCCTAGTTAAAAAAAAATAAAAAGAATGACTAATTATGCCACTGAGTTTGGAGGCTCATTAAAAAATAAAATTGACTGTGGCTATGAGTTCATGTGTTACTGTAGAAGCTGTTCGTAACGCCACAAGCTTTTGCACTTGCTAGAAAGATATTTACAAAAATAAGTCAAAACATCAGTAAAACTGTAGTAAAACAACTCATTCATTGTTTTGTATAACAGCCGCACCAATCTTAAGACACAATTTATTATTATTATTATTACTGTTATTATTATTATTATGATTATTAACAAACATTTGCTTACCGGGAAATTCTGACTGGAACAGAGCCCATTTTCAGCGTGGCCTGGGGAAAATGCTGCAGGTGCATGTCTTTGGAATGTGGGAGGAAACGGGAGCACCTGGAGAAACCCACACGAATGCAAGGAGGTTGATGTTCATCGTGTTTCACTGTTGCAGTCATTTCACTTGGGTTATCCTGCTGGCAGACGACACCCGTAGTCAGCCCGAGTTCCAAAGTCTTGGTCTGGCGTCGGTTGCTGTCTGAAGTCAGTGCACCAGGGGTATAAAAGTTGCAACCAACGCCATTTTCTTCAGTCTTTCTTGCCGCGCAGTGCGTGAAGCATAAGCAGTTCGCAAGTGCCGGTCGGCCGACGTATTCAGTAAAGCTAAGGACCCCGTTGGGGAAACTTTTTCTTGCTCCAGACTGATGTCAGTAAAAGTTAATAATTGTATTTCTTGCAGGAAGCAATTACCTCATAAGGACTTCCACTTTTACTGCATTCCTTGCCTAGACCCTGACCACGACGTCACTAGTTGTCGGTTTTGTGCTAGATTTAATAAACGCACTATTAAACGTTTGATTTTGCTTTACATTATTTTGGACGAAGATTTAATTACATAATGCCGTCAGAACAACCGACGACCGGAATGTATAAAAAACGCAAAGACAAAGAAAAAGACAGGCATCCAAGGTCCAAAACCGACGATGAAGCCACTTCTAGGCCTGTCGCCAGTTCTCAGTGAGGCGCTTTCGCAGCCCCTGACACCCGCTACCTCAGAGCCACAGGCCGCAACCAACAGCCATGTGGAGACACTGAGGCCTGTGGAAACTCAAGGTATTGGGCCTACGGAAAATATACCCTCAGATGGGTCTGGAGCCGCTGAGCAGGCACCAGCTTCTGAGGGTGTTTTCAGACCTTCACAGCTTACAATTAAAGCTACTACAGCAACAAAGGCAAAGTCAAAAACACCATTAAAGACAAAGAAACAAGTGCAGCATTCTCCAGAACAGTCATCCATGCCTAAGAAACAGATGCTTAAAAATGGCCGAAGACCTTATTACTTTAATCAGGGGCTTCCATCCCCCTCCTGACAAAAGGCCTAGGCAAGACACTGATTATGATTCCTCTGATCAGGTTTCCATTTCTTCTGATTCTTCCTCTGACCAGGGCTATTCTCTCCCTCCCTATGAGGACTCTGATGCTGAAGAGTCCATTCCTTCAGCCTCACCGCCTGAGAATTAGTCTTTTGGGGAAACCCTGCACACCATGAGGGAACACTTCCATTGGGAGAGCCAGGATTACTCAGAATCCAAGAAAAGGCTCAGAGCTTTCCTTCTATTGCCTCAGCACAGGCCCTTGGCTATCCCCCCGTGCTTGATATTGTTGATGATGTTTTTCTGTATCCAGTCTGTCTCCAGATTCTTTACCCCCTGCACCAGTAAAGCCAGACAGGTACTACAGAGTCCTTGACTCTCATAAATTTCTTTACAAAAACCACGCTGTGGACCCAGAAACTATTTGTCAGGGTCCAAAAGGGGTTAAAGCTTCCACTGCCAAAAATCCTGTCCCTCAGATAGTGATTCCAGAGCTCTGGACAGATGGAGGAAAAAAGTTTACACTTCTGCTACTTTAGCTGTAAGAGCTTTAAACTGTCAGTTTCACATGCTTAAATTTCAGCAGTATCTCATGTCATTGTTAAAGCAGAAAATGGTTGCAAATACAGAAGGTCCTGACTGTAAAGAAATGCAGGATTTATTGCATGCAGTTGAACAAGTGGGAAAGCATACTCTGCAGTGTGGTTTTGATTAATTAGAGGCTGCTTGTAGAGCCACAGTTACAAGCTCAGTTATTCAAAGACATGCTTGGTTGAAAGAACAAAGTTTACCTGACCATGTTAAAATGAAATTATTGGATGCTCCACTACAGCATGATACTTTGTTTGGTGTTAAGGCAGAAGAGGTTTTAAAGAAAATGGAGGATAAAGCAAAGTCAATGCAAAATGTGAAAGATTTCTTACAGGTTCAGCCACCTAGATTTAGCAGGAACTGTCCTTCAAAAAACTGGTCCTTTCCAGTGTCAGACAGGCCACAAAGAGGCAGATTCAGATGCCCAAGAGGCAGATCTCAGCCCCAAGGCTCCTACAGACCTAAACAATGGGGTTCTTTAACCCCCAAAGGAGGAGAAGACAAATCACAACCTTATAGAAAACAGTCACAATGACTTCCCTCTGCAAATACCAAGCACTTACCAGTTGACAGCACCCCTAGGGGGAAAGCTAGCACTTTTCTCAAAAAATTGGCACATGATCACCCAAGACCAATGGGTGTTGAATATAGTTTCTCAAGGGTACAGGTTCCACTTCCACACGCTTCCAAAACCAAAAGGTATGCCAAACCTGCCTCAAAACAAATGGGCAGAGGCACAAAAACAGATTGCAGCTCTTATGGATATGGGAGCTATTCAAAATGTCCCACAAGAAGAACAGGGCCAAGGATTTTACTCACAACTTTTTCTAGTACCCAAAAAGGACAAAGCATGGAGACCAATACTGGACCTGTCAATCCTAAATACTTTCCTGGATGTTCCAAAATTCAAAATGTTAACACTACAACAACTCTTGCCCATGCTGGGCAAAAAGGCTTGGCTAGTTACTTTGGATCTCAAGGAGGCATACCTGCACGTCCCAATCAGACAATCGTGCAGAAGATACCTCAGATTTATAGCAGGCTCAATGCATTATCAATTCTCTGCACTGCCTTTGGCTTATCTACTGCGCCCAGGGTCTTCACAAAATGCCTGGCACCAGTAATTGCATTTTGCAGGCAAAAAGGAATTCAAATATATCCCTACTTGGACAACTGCCTTATTCAAGCAGAGAGCAAGGACATTCTTCTAAAGCACCTGGAGTTTGTAAAAAGATGACTAATTTGCCTAGGGTACACAGTAAACGAAAAGAAACCAAAACTAGTGCCCTCTCAAGAGATAATATTCCTGGGTGCAAGCTTGAATACAACTACCCAGATGGCTTATCTCACACCAGACAAACAAAGGCAACTGACTTATTACTTTCAAATGATGGCAACAAAGACCCAGCTCCCTGCAAGAAAAATTCTGCAGGCCCTGGGTTTCATGGCATCTTGCATTCTACTAATTCCATATGCCAAACTGCATATGAGGAAACTACAATGGTATCTAAAAAGTGTTTGGACTCAGCATTGTCACAGCCTAGAGACAATCATAACCTTGATTCCCTGCCTACAACAGGAGTGTTGATGGTGGTCACAGGTCTGTCACCACAAGGGACAGCCTTTCACCTTACCTACAGCCAGGCAGACAATAACAACGGATGCATCGGATTACGCCTGGGGAGCACATATGGCAGGAAAATGTATTCAGGGCACGTGGCCAAGGAACAACTGCATCTTCACATCAATCAAAAAGAGATGCTAGCTGTACAGAATGCCCTGACAGCCTTCAAGGACCTAATACGTCCAGGACAATTATTAATAAAGACGGACAATGCCACAGTTATGTGGTACATAAACAAGCAAGGGGGCACACATTCCTACCCCCTATGCAGACAAGCCATGACTTTGTGGAACACAGCACTGACTTACCAGGTACATCTGCAAGCACAATTCCTTCCAGAAACAAAAAATACACTGGCAGATGAACTAAGCAGAAATCTCATGGAGCCTCATGAATGGAAGCTAAATCCACAAGTGTTCAACATGATAACAAGGGAATGGGAACACCCAGACATAGATCTGTTTGCCTCCCCTCACAATTGCCAATTACAGAAATTTTGCACAAGGACTTATCACTCTCAAGCATGGAAAGTGGATGCTCTATCTTTCAACTGGAAAAATCTGACAGTCTATGCCTTCCCTCTGATGCCTCTTCTCACCAAGGTGCTTCTAAAAGTCAGACAAGAGTGGCCAAAAATGATCCTGATTGCACCAGACTGGCCACTCCAGCACTGGTACCCAATCCTAAAGATTTTGTCCCAAGGCCCGCCTTGGCCTCTACCTCAAATCCCTCATCTTCTGACACAGCAAAACAATCAGATTCTGCACAGTCAACTCAGAACCTTAAACCTGGCAGCATGGCAGATAATGTAGCCACTCAGACTGCACCTCTCTCTAAAGCTGTTATGGATGGAATTTTGGAAGCCAGGAGACCCAGCACTAGGAAATCTTATGCAGAAAAATGGAAGAGATTCTCTGCTTGGAACCAGGCACAAGGCCTCAACCCACTGGTCCCTAATATGCCTCAGATTTTACAATACCTGACTGAGATGTTGGACAAAGGCCTATCTTTTTCTTCTATTAAGATCCATGCCTCTGCCATTTCAGCTCATTACAATACGGATCCTCCTATTTTTTTCACATCCTCTACTACGACAGTACATCAGAGGGGCAAAGAATATAAGACCCCCTAGGAGAGCACCAGTACCTACTTGGGACCTCAATTTTGTTTTAGAAAAACTAACACTGCCTCCTTTTGAACCAGCCAGCACAGCTGATCTAAAATTCTTGTCATGGAAAACTGCTCTGCTCCTAGCAATAACTTCGGCAAGAAGAGTTTCAGAGTTACAGGCATTGATGGCCGTGGAACCTTTCCTCATTTTTCACCAGGACAGGGTTTCTCTAAGGACGAACCCAACATACATTCCAAAAGTGGTCTCCAATGTGGCCTTAAACCAAACTATTCATTTGCCTACTTTCTACCCAAATCCCCAGACTAAAGGGGAAAGACTTCCGCACTCTTTGGATATTCACAGGCAGCTACAATTTTACTTGGACAAAACAAAAGCTTTCAGAAAAACTGAGCAACTGTTTGTAGCATATGCTGCAGGATCACAAGGAAAACCTATTACAAAGCAGACAATCTCCAAATGGATAGGAGACTGCATCCACTTCTGTTATGCACAACATGGCAAATCTGTGCCTAAGGGCATTAGGCCTCATTCTACCAGAGCAGCAGCCACTTCAGCAGCTTTCCCCAGAGGGGTACCAACCAAAGACATATTAGAAGCTGCAACCTGGAGCTCAGTGCACACTTTTACCAAGCACTACCACCTACCTCTCTACTCCAAATCCAGAGCAGGCTTTGCCACTGCAGTTCTGCAGGGCTTGTTAGACTCGCCAAATCCAATCTAGACCCAGCCACCCTGCCTAAGCTTTGGGATTCTACCCAAGTGTAATGACCGTAACAGTGAAACACAATCAAATAGTACAGTTGTGTACCTACCATAAATGTAGATGTTCGAGTGTATTCACTGTTGCAGTCCTGGTTACCCACCCACCATCCTCCTCTTTGCTGGGACTGTTCTGTACTTCTCAACGCTATACAACCTATGTGGTGTATTTGTTTTTAGAAGAAGAAAATGTTTTTATGATATATGCATGGTTGTTTGGCATATTTTTATCTTTACAGCCTTCATATCCGGGGGCACCAGACATCTGGGGCAAGAAAAAATGAAAAAAATGGCGTCGGTTGCAGCTTTTATACCCCTGGCGCACTGACGTCAGGGAAGAGGCGACAGCAACCGACGCCGGACCAAGACTTTGGAACTCGGGCCGACTACGGGTGTCGCCTGCCAGCAGGATAACCCAAGTGTAATGACTGCAACAGTGAATACACTCGAACATCTACATTTATGGTAGGTACGCAACTGTACTTTTTCTGTCATTTCACAGCCCTTTTTGATATCTTGCACCAAATACTTATGCCTGTCACTCTTTTATTTGAAATATTTTAAAGTGGTAGCACACTAATGAGTAATGTAGAAGAGAACTGCTATGTAAAAGCCATGCACATTGCTTCTCAGTATATGTAAAAAAAATGTTTTTATACTACTTTTTTATATATAAATTTTGTTCTATTAAAATGGGAGTTGAGAAAAATTATATTAGTTAGAAACAGTGTGTTTAGTTTGTCAGTTGTAATTGAGAAGACATGATGCTCACATCAACTGTAGTAAAATTAACAGTTTTTTGTACTTGTAGTGACAAGCTGACTATATTTTCTTTACTTGTAGTGGCAAAGTAAGCATACTGCTGCCACAGACTGCTTATCATGCACACCATTTGTTAAACTGCTTTACTTACTTTCCTCTAACTTGTATAGTAAAAAAATAAAAAAAAGAACAAGCAATCATTGTTACACTCCTGTAAAAGTATTCCAGAACTGTCGTAAAATCAAGCAAAAAATAAGTTTATTCACGATGCTGTAAGAGCTGTACTTCGCTCTGCACTATGCCAAAAATAATTCAGGCAGAGGAACTATTTTATGCAGAAGAATATAAAATGTTATAATGTTTAAAATGTAAATAAACATTTTAGTGTTTACCTCTGTTTAGAAAGTGGGTTAAGCCCTCTTGAGTGGGCGTTACAAGAAATATGGACGTTCCATTGTTGGAGAGGTCCACCATCCATGGCATCAGTCTCAGCCTCACAATACCTCTGGGAACTCAATTATTTCCAATATGTCCAACAGTTTAGAGTGTAGTTATTTGCATGCTTTACAAAGAGAGAGAGAGAGAGAGAACGTAAAAGGCAGAATATGGTCCTGCTAGTTTCATTAGTTTCCTGTCAGTGTTTTCATTGGCTGAAAACATTACCTTTCTTGCATATAATTGTGTATAGTTGAGTGGGACATGAGTCCTAACTTTTTTTTTCTGCCTTCTTCCTGATTCCTTTACTATGATTTTCTGTGGAAATATTTTGTATGACAAGTTTTAAGGCTCACTCTAAACTCTTCCTAATGACTTTTCTAACTTCTCCTCTTTACTTTTTGTGGGCATAGGCACATTTGTTTGTGACTCTCCGTAATAAAAAAAAATAACTGAAGATGGCATGAGTTTTGTCCACTTTAAGAGCGAGTTCCAGCCAACATCTTTGCTTGTGGAAGGTGATGTGGCAGTCAGGGAGGGGATGTCTGCTCTGCTTTAGAGTTCTGGCCTGCATATGTATTAAAATGTGGTAGAAATCCAGTCATGAAGTATGACTGCAGCAGTGATCCCCCTACTCAAATATCTACTGTTGAAAACCATTGAACAGTTGCTACAAAATGAGTAAGGTACATGTAAAGATTTATAAATTCAAGTAGTTGTTACAGTAGTAGTAGTAATATAATTTTGTCTGTTAGATAAGTGAAGTGCATGCTGTTGAGCAGCCTTAAGCCTTTTGCAGTGAAAATGATATTCTTTTGGTTAATTTGGTATTTTCTTTTTTTTTTTTTAATTTCAAGAATGATGATCCAGATCAAGTGGTGGAAAGGGTGTCTCTGCACAACAACCTCGATAAACGCATGAAAGTAGCATTGAGACTGTTAATGCAGGAAGAAATCAGCAAGAGAAGGTCTAAGCGCTGAGTGACCTGGTTAACTTATCCTGAGTTACGAGAGTTCCGCGTTTTGTACCGTTGGAAATCTTGCCCACTTTGGATCGGCGAGTTGGGCTTATATGCCTGAGACAATGTGAAGGCTTTACAGCACTCTGTATCTTCCTTTTTCTTTAAAGCAGTAAAGGGGAGAAGAGGTGGCATGAAGCAGTATAGTGAACTGCTGCTCCTGTTATACAAGGATTGTCTCTGTACATAGAGATTGTTGACATTTTCATAACTGTAACAGAACAGTTTTGAGCTTCATGATTAGTCCGTCTTGGTGGACAAGGGTATAGAAGCCTGGGGGTGGGTGATTCATTGATTTAAAAAAACATAATAGTACCATCTGCTGCCTTTGTTACTCTTTAACAACTGTTGTGGAGATTTAAAAGAGCAGGAGTCTCGCTGTCTTAACCTTGCACAAGTCTTTATTCTACTCATATGGCCTGTCAGGACAGAGTGGGGATTTTATTGCAGACTACCTGCAGAGATGGCACATGCCTGTGGCTCACTGAGCAAGTTATTAGGCTCATTAATTAGATATACCATTATGGCATCAGTGTAAAAATGTCATTATACTGTTGTGACTGATCAGTATTTTTATTTGGTATGTCTTTAATAATGCAGAGTTGGGGGAGGCAGTAGTTTAAAATGAGGCATGTTAAAGTCTGGTAAAGAAGGGAGTCAAAAATTGATGTTATTGAATGGACTGGTTGAATGGGTATTGAGTGCCAAGAGAGACCATAGCATTGATATCCCTCCACCCTGATGGAAGTGTTTGATAACCCTCCACACCCCACCGAGACCCATCTTAAAGGACAGCAAGTTAAGCATTTTACACTCATTGAGTGAGGTGGACTGCTTTTGTGGTGAAATGGTTACAGCTTGAATGGCTGAGTCCAAGTTTTGTCATTTCTAATCCTTTTGCCTCTTCAGAAGTCTGAAGTTAACCTCTTGTATTATTAAAAAGTGGTACTGATCTATATAATTGCACGAAAATAAGCACGTTGGAACCACCCCAAGCTTTTCTGCTACCCGAGACTTTTTTTTTTCTAAACGCCAGCATTATTTTTGTACAGACCCCTGAAGAATGCTGCTACATGAATGATAATGGGGCCATTTTGGGCAGATTTAGAAGAAGGAAAAACAAATATAAAAACTGTCAAGTGGTTGTGCTTCTTGAAATTTTGTTGGCAAAAGAAAAGGGTGGCTTCAGAAACAAAATATCTTTGAAAATAGTTGTCTTTTTTGTGTTGGAAGCTATCAGCAGAAACACACAAAGTAGAACTGTAAAAAGGAGAAAAACACACGAGTACTAAAATGTAATTGAATTGCTGTCAGCATTTGTTACAGTATTAACAGTGGCAATTTTAAATAAAGCCAGAAAAAACTGTACATAAAAGGCATTGCTTTTCTTTGTTTTGTGAGATGCCACCATATATTTTACCCTAATGCAAGCATACTGTGACATTTTGATGTTACCACCTTGATTCTCCTTGGGGGAAGAAGGGGGACTCGAGTAGGGAATGAACATTTTATCTTGTGGTTCACCAGTTATGTGCAGTTTTGTTACAATCAAGAATCAGTGATCCATGGTAGTGAAAGACAAAAGTTACTCACAAAGCAAATGCAAGAAGGCTTTGTTTTTGTTTTTTTTTTTGGAAAATTCAGCACACACGTGTAACAACTAAGTTCCTAAAAGTCCAAGATCCCATCATGCTAAAATAAGCATAACACAGCTCACAAATTTGTTTTCCTATTTGTACTAATCCTTTAGTTCTTTCTGTTTTAGAAATGCTAGGAGTACTGTCCTTGAAATATTGTATCAGTAGTTTTTTAGTGCATCTACTTCTGATGTAATGCTTTTATTAACATCTTGTTGTAGCAACATACCATTTACTGTATTTATACTTACTGTATTTAGTTTGTTCAGATACCCTAATTGGTGCTATGTTGCCTGAGTTTTTATTCTTATAGTATGACGTGGAGTGGTAGCTTTCGTGAAAGATTTGGAGGTCTGTGTAACTGTTCACCACACAGACCCAAGAAGGTCACAGTAAGTTTCACACTCAGCAGAAATGTTCATTGAGAACTGCCAAGAAGACATTGCTTCAAGATCTCTAATAATCATCATCAGACAGTAGTCCATCATCTCCTCTGGCTCTCTGACAACTCTCTACTCCTCTGGAAAAGGGAACACAAACACACACACACACACACACACACACACACACACACACACACACACACACACACACACACACACACACACACACCTAAGTAACCATACTCTGCCATCCATGTAGCAGCACATCGTTCTGAGTACCATTAGCCTGTTTTATTGTATACCACACATGCTGTCTGAGTCCTAGTGATAACTTAGAAGGAAAATAGTAGTCATGTCAGCCAGGACAGCTAACTCTAGTGACCCCCCTCCAGTGAGCAGTGTGGTCTTTTATATCCATTATGGCCATGCCCATATTTTCCCTCAGAATCAAAAATAAACTGAAACAGACAAGTTGAACCTGACTGTATGTAGCTGTTAACCCTTTGGGCTCTAGCCTACAAGACTGTTTGCATAAAGTAGTATAACTTACCCTACATCAGAGATGTCTAGGTTACTGTTAAATGAAAAAAAAATAGACACTGTTTCATGCAACACATACATAATACACTTTCTTGGATGCAAAATGTATAAAAATATTGCTAACAAGTCCTTGCTGACAAAAGAAAAAAATGTGTGTGTTTAGGATAGCCAGTTAAACATTTATTGGACTCTGTCTCCTTATTCCATCTTCCTGCTACTTTCAGGATTTCCCCATTTGAACCTTGGTCCCATGAATAACTGTGCCCGCTCCATTAAAAAAAAAAAAACTGCATACATTTTCATTGCATCAAGAAAGTACCTTGAATGATAGGAGTATTAGCAGTAATACAGGCAACACACACACTTCTATCAGCCTGCCATATTAGTTGTTACAGGAATTTGGTTAAAACCTGCATTAACAACTAATCTAATTTCTCCTGTTTAAACTGGCTCATGACTCATAGCAGCTTTAAGGGCACTGCCCTGGGTGGCCTCTGCGTTATTGGGAAGATTGCCATCAGTACAGCTCTGTCAGGTTAGTCAGTTATTCACCCACACAGCTTGGACAGGCAAGACATCTAGAAAAGAAAACGTACTTGACTGGATCTTTGTATGATATTCGTGTTTCACTGTTGCAGTCCTGACTATTGGGATTTCCTGCCCTGAAAGCCCTTAGTCTGCCTGACTACCAGAGAAAAATCTTTCTGGCTCCCAGGCTGGCAGATGCCCAGACTGACGTCATTATGCTCAGGTATAAAGGTAGCCAGTCTGCATCATAACACCAGTCTTTTCTTGCTGCGGAAGACCTGAAGCACCAAAGCAGCATTCAAGTGCGTCAGTCAGTCCATACCAGAGAAGTGTCATCAGGCAGATTAGTACCCCGTTGGGGAACTTTTTCTTTCCTTGCTCATGTTAGATAAAGTCAGTAATTGTTTCTGTTGTGGTAAACGGTCCCACATAGAGACTTTAACTCCATTTGTTTTACTTGCTTAGGCCCTTATCACAACATTGCTAACTGTCACTTTTGTGTGCTTTGTAATACTAGAACTATTAGGCATAGGGCTGAATTTCTTGCAAAGTTTTTAGCCAACCATCTCTTCAACCATCATTTATGGCATTCATCTGTCATACCAAATTTAATCAGCCTAAGCGCAAGAAAGATAAGAAACAAAAGCATAGGCCTTCAGACAACAATCCATCTCCACCTGACTCTCCTTCCAGGCTTGTAATTCTTGAACAAGGTGAGGTCCCTACACAGCCCTCTTCGCTTAGAGAACCAATGACTCAGGCCTCTGTCAAGACCCTTATGGAGTCTGACACGCCATCTGTCCCATCCACTTCTACAAAAGCCTTCGACAACGGCTCGTCATTTGGGTCCAGGACCACTCAGCAGGCCTTGTCGTCCGAAGAGCATGCACTGCCCAGAGACTCTGCAATGAGGCCTTGGCCCAGTACTGTTCCGGTGCATTTTTAGGATCCTCGAGAGAATGGCATGAGGGAGACAGACACTCCTAGACCTAAGACGTTAGCCACTCCTAGAAGGCCTTCTGTACCTAGGCCTACAGGCTCAGCTCCACAAGGTTCTCAACAAGACCTTATCAGACTGGCAGAAGATCTTCTTTCTCTTGTCAGGTCTAGACAAACTGTTACCACTGGTAAAAGGAAAAGAGATGAACCTTCTGAAACTTATCAGGATTCCCCCATGTCTGGAGAGGACACTTGACTCTGAAGACTCTGTTCTGAAGAGGGCCCTTCATACACTTACTATGAGGACTCTGACTCTGAAGAAATCTTCCTTTCTGCCTCCCTACCAGAGGATTTCACCTTTGGGGAGCCTGTCCATGCTACGAGACAGCATTTTCAATGGGAGGCTCAGGATTACCCACAGGCTAAAAAGATGGTTAGGGAGCTCCCGGGCTTACTGGAACATAAACTTTTGGCTATCTCTCCAATTCTGGAAGTGGTAGATGATGTCTTCCAGGAATCTTCTATTAAGCCTGAGACTCTACCCCTTACCTCTAGAAAATCAGACAGGTTTTACCATGTACAAGAACCCCTCTGCCGACCCCAAAGTGATCACACCAGGACTTAAGTGAGCCAGAGCCAGTTCTTCCAGAAATTACATTCCTACAGATAAAGACAGCAGGGCTCTTGACAAGTGCAGCAAGAAGGTCTATGCTTCTGCCACACTTACTATGAGGGCTCTCAACTGCCACTTTCACTGGATTTAAGTACCAGCAGTCTATCCTTGACCAACTTAAACAGAAGATGTCTGCCCTGGAGGACAAAAACCTTTCCAAGAAATTGTCAGAACTCTGTCATGCTAGTGCTCAGGTGGCTAAGCATTCTCTGCAGTGTAGATATGATGCCACGGAAGCATCTTGCAGAGATTACTGGGTCAGTGATTAGAAGACATGCTTGGCTCCAAGAACAAGCCTTTCTGGACCATGTTATTTCTAACCTGTTAGATGCCCCCCTTGACAAGAATGTTCTTTTTGGCCCAAAAGCAGAAGAAGTGCTGGAAAGATGGAGGACAAAACCAAGTCTATCCAAACAGTGAAATATTTCCTCCAGGTACAGCCCCTCCCCCCCCCAGGTTAATTAGAAATGTCCCTGCTAAACAGTGGTCCTTTCCCTCCCTGCCTAGAAGTAGCCAGAGGAAGCCTCAAAGGAAATAAACATTCAGGCAGAGGCAACTCCTGCAAAAAGGCAGACAGTCGACCTCTGAAACCTCAAGACAAGGGAGTTCTAGACACCAAGCCACTCCCAGAGACTCTTAATGACTCAGTCACCCCACCTTCACCCCCATCTCGAAGCTAGGAGGAAGGCTGTCTCTTTTCTGTCATACCTGGACCCTAATTACCTCAGACAGGTGGATTATAGATATTATTGGAAATGGCTATAAGCTCACTTTCAAAGAGCAAGTAAAATCATCAGGTTTTTCAGATGTCCCCAAATATCATATGACAGAGACCCTACTTTAAATTCAAAATCTTTGTTTGCATGGTGCAGTAGAGCCAGTCCTTCCTCCTCAACATGGAGTAGGATTCTATTCCTGACTATTCCTGGTCCCCAGGAAAGAAGGCTGTCGGTGCCTTGTACTGGACCTGTCAAAACTCAACCAGTTTCTCTTGGTTCCCAAATTCAAAATGTTAACTCTTCAAAAGCTCCTGCCCATGCTGTCCCCGCAGGCCTACATGGTCTCTCTAGATCAATAGGATGCCTACTTTCACATTCCTATTCAGGAATCCCACAGAAAGTTCCTTTGCTTCCAGGCAGGACCCAGTCATCTTCAATTTTCTGCTCTGCCCTTTGGCTTATCTGCTGCACAAAGAGTGTTCAGAAAGTGCCTGGCTCCAGTAATAGCTTTCTGCAGGACCAAGGGAATACAAATCTATTCCCACCTAGGCACGCACGCAGAAACAGACCCACACACACACACACACACACACACACACACACACACACACACACACACACACACATATATGTTCACAAATCACATTCCAAGACATACACGCATGCATGCAAAAACACACACACACACACACACACATATCAATGTGCACAAAACACACTCCGAGGCAGACACACATGTAGATGTGCACACACGTACACACACACATACACCCAAAGACACAGACACCCGTGTTTAGAAAAAACAAACCAAGACATAAATGCATTCACGCAGAAACACACATATATACACACACACACACACACACACACACACACACACACACACACACACACACACACAAACCCATGTACACAAAACACACTCCCAGACTTAGACATGGACACATACTCAGACACCCATCGATACAGATACCCATGTTTACAAAGCACATTCCAAGACATGCATGTGTGCATGCACTCACACACACACACACACACACACACACACACACACACACACACACACACACACACACAAAAACCCTCATGCACACACACACACAAATGTACATACACAAAACACACTCCTGAGCACAGGCACACACCAATGTACGCAAAACACACAGGCATACATACATAATACACACACACAGACACACACACACACACACACACAAAAACCCTCATGCACACACACACAAATGTACATACACAAAACACACTCCTGAGCACAGGCACACACCAATGTACGCAAAACACACAGGCATACATACATAATACACACACACACAAACACAATTACCCACCCACACAAAATACACTCCCAGACACACACACACACACAAACACACAAATACACATGCATACAAAACACATTCCCAGGCACACACACACAAACTCACACACACACACACACACACGCAGGCACAAACACACACAAATACTGATGTACACAAACAGATTCCCAAACAAGCACACACAAACACACGTACACAAAACACACACCCAGACACACACATACATGTGCATGCGTGCACACACACCCAGACACACACATACATGTGCATGTGTGCACACACGGAAACTCATACATACACACACACGCGCGCACACAGCCACAAGTTCTCAGTACACACACACACCCATGTACACAAAACACACTCCCAGACACAGACAAGTACAGGTGTGTGCACGCACACAAAGAAACTCACACACACACACGCACATGCACCTACAGACATCCATTTGCACAAAATGCAGTCCCGGGCACACGCACACACACACACACACACTCACACACACACACACACACACACACACATATACACACATGTATGCAAAATACACTCCTAGACACAAGCACACACCCATGTACACAAAACACACTCCCAGACACAAACACATAGATGTGCATGAGCACACACACAAAAACTCACAGACACACAAACACGCACATATTCACACACACCGATGTGCACAAAACACACACCAAGACAGACACACATGTAGATGCCTTCTCCTTCCCATGGACAAAACTGTTCATTTATGGTTCCCCCATACCCAATTCCTCAGGTCCTGCTCAAGATAAGGGAGGTGGGTTCAAGAGCTATACTGATAGCACCAGGCTGACTCAGACAGCATTGGTACCTTCTCCTACTCCAGCTCTCCAACCAGGTACAGTGGATTCTGCCTCAGAGGGTAGACCTCCTCACTCTAAATAAGGGAAGGGTCATTCATCCCAACCTGCCGACCCTCAGCTTGGCAGCATGGATGATCCCACAATACCCTACACAGGCGCCACCCTAAGTAAACCGCTGCTGCACATCCTCAGGGAGTTCAGAAGACCTAGCACTAAGAAATCTTACAAAGCCAAGTGGAAAAGGTTTTCTGTTTGGTGCAAAGACCACCACTTAGAACCACTGTCAGTTAACACTACCAGGATCCTGGAATACCTGACAACTCTGCTAAGTCAGAGACTTTCCTACTCTTCAATTAAAATCCATGCTTGTGCCATTTCTCTTTGTGCCTTCACACACTTCTATCTTTTTCTCACACACTCTTATGACAATTTCTCAGTGGGGTCCTACACATTAGGCCTACCAGAAGGAAGGCTGTGCCTCCATGGGACTTGAACTTTGTTTTAGAAAAATTAACTTTTCCTCCCTTTGAAACAGCAGCTTCTGCTGTTCTCAAGTTTCTGACTTGGAAAACCACTATACTACTAGCTATCACCTCAGCTAGGAAGGTTTCTGAACTGCAGGCCCTCATGGCAGTTGAACCCTTCCTTATTTTTCACAAGGATAGATAGGGTTTCTCTTAGGATCAACCCATCCTTCATGCCCAAGGTGATCTCTGACACCTCCCCGAGTCAGGCCATCCATCTAACAACCTTTTTCCCCAACCCTCAGAGTAAAAGGGAGGGTATTCTGCATTCCTTGGATGTTCACAGGCAGCTATATTTTACCTTGGATAGAAGAAAAGCTTTGAGAAAAACTGAGCAGCTCTTCATTACCTTTGACCCTGGTGGAGAAGGCAAACCAGCTTCCAAGCAAACTATTTCCAAACTGATCTGCCATTGTATTTTCTTTTGCTATAGCTTTAATGGCAAGGTACCCCCAGTTGGGATTAGATCTTACTCTACAATGCTACTTCTACTGCTTTCATCAAGGGGGTTCCCACCAAGGACATTTTAGAGGCAGCCACCTGGTCCTCAGTGCATACCATCACCAAATTCTACCATTTAGCATCCTTCTCCAACTTTAGTGCTGGGTTTGCCACTGCTATTCTGCAGGGCATCCTCTCTTCGCCCTAGCATCCTCCCACCCTCTTTTCTGCTTTGGGAATCTTTCTAATAGTCAGGACTGCAGCAGTGAAACATGAAGAACATATAATACAATTGTGCACACTTACCATAAATGTAGATGTTAGAGTGTAGTCACTGTTGCAGTCTTCTTTTCCGCCTTCCTACCCCTTAGCCTGCTAATAGGTGTCTTCTAACTTAGTAACACAGCCAAAGGATCCCTCCTTGGCCTCTTCTTCTCTGTCAAACTATCCTTTGGGATAGCTCAAGTCTTCTCAGGCTCCCATTATTGGGGGGGGGGCAATAAAAGACTAGTGTTATGACACAGGCTGGCTGCCTTTATACCTGAGCATTATGATGTTGGTCTGGGCATCCGCCAGCCTGAGAGCTGGAAAGATTTTTCTCTGGTAGTCAGGCCGACCAAGGACTTTTGGGGCAGGAAATCCCAATAGTCCTGACTGCAACAGTGAATACACTCAAAGTTGTGCATTTATGGTAAGTGTACACAGCTGTACTTTCTTTCCTCACTCCCAGGGAAAAAAAGTGCGATGCACTCTGGAGTTATGGTGCATGTTCTAAGTAACTGTTTTTGTGCAACTTAATTCAAGTTGATTGTTAATATTGTTTTTGTTGGTTACTGCAGATGTTCTAAATATTGATCATTGCTGCAGTAGCCTAAGTAATATGGGTTATATCCCGCATAGGATGCAATAGCCAGCTGTCTTACAAAGCTTCAGGGCACCTTCTCCACTCTTCAGAGCTTTCCTGATACTGAAGAGTACACTTCTGTGATGTTTTCAATGACTGATGGTTAGCTTGGGCTGTTCCTTTGCTGGGTAGATAAGTTCACTTTGGGGAAAGCCTTCAATTAAAAAAAATGTTTATTAAAACCTTCCTGTGCAGGAACGTTATTTTAAAGCGTGGGGTTTCTGTTTTAAGTTATACTCTTAAATGAGAATACATTTTTTCCTGCAGTTTAAAAGTTGTTTAAAGTAATTAAAAACTTTTTTTTTCTGTGAAGAAATTGTGTTCATTTTACTTTTGGGTTCTGGCAAAAATTTTTAAGTACTTTTTACTGTGTTTTTGTGTGAAAAGTGAATTTTAGAGACTAAACTTTTACCAGGTTTTGCTGTTTGTTTTCCCTGGGAAAGAGCACCATTTTTTGGTTTGACCATAGACCAAACTGTCGGTCTTCCATCCAGCCACAAAAAAAAAAGTTAAGCAAACCGCCTTTGTCACCACAGCAGACTAGAAATTTGCATCATCCGCAGGTGACTGACTCTGCTATGGCCATTTGTTGTACTTCAGATCACTCATCTTTTACCCTGGATGCCTGTGGTGTAGCACCTACAGCCACTGTGGACCAAGGGTTAGCCACATCCTCTGCAACGCTTGGGGTCCCCTCAGTTGGTAGGGAAAACCACTCTTGGCAATCCTAAGAGAAGGAAAAACGAAAACTTCTGTGTTTAGTCAGAATGCTGTCCCCATCCTTGGGAAAGCTGCTGCTACCAATTATAACACTGTTGGACATTTTTTTTCTGTGAAAATGAAACAGAAAACTAAACATATATCTGCTTCTCCTCAAATTTCCTTAGACAGGAGTAGTTTATTGAGTTAGACTCAGGGTTTTATTTAGGCTTTTGATCCCTCTCTTATTGCTTTCTGGTAAAATAAAGGTGGATACCTCTTTTCCTGAAGAGATACAACAGTTTGCATCTGGACGGAAAGTTGAAGATACAGGTTTTCTCTTCAGTTTTCTGATTCAGACTCGAAGAGCTCACTTTTTGATTTTCCCTTTGGGGTTCCTGTCTGTGAGACTATTTCCATAATGTGTCACTGTTTTCAGTGGGAGTACACTAAGGGTTCACATAAAATTATATGAGCTGTTACAAAAGAAATTGCCTGAACCTTCACCTCCAGTTCCTTCAGCCTTGGAGGATGTGTTTGTGTGTGAATGTGAGTCTGCCTGTAATTTTCCTGGTAGCCAGCCTGCTCCTCTTAAAAAGGCAGATAGAATGTAGAAGTTCTTCAGCCTTTTTAACTTTCTTTGCCCTCTTCCCAGCATCTCTAGATGTTCTTCGTGTTTCACTGTTGCAGTCATCACATTTGGGTTATCCCTGCCAGGGTAGACCTTGGCTGGCCCGAATACCAGAGGCTTAGTATTGCTGCATCAGTTGATATCGCTTCAGGACTGATGCCAAGTCATCAGTAGTATAAAGTAAGGCAGCCAACGCCATTACATCAGTCTTTCTTGCTGTGGAGCCTGAAGCAGAAGCAGTTTGCACGAGTGCTGGTCGGCCGCTACCTGAGTTTCGTCTACCGAATTGAAGTTGACATCTTCTAAAGCTAAGTACCTCGTTGGGGATTCTTTTTTCTTGCACTAACCAATGTCAGAAAAAGTTAACAATTGTCTTGCCTGTGGAAAGCAAATACCACACCAAGACTTTCATTCTTACTACGTCACTTGTTTAGGACCAGACCACGACATCCCCCGCTGTCGCTTCTGTGCTTCGTTCAACGCCAGAAGTATCCATCGTCGGGCCCTTATTGTAGTTAGATATTTTTGCTTACAGTCCTCGAAATCCTATATGGCTTCGGTAAGCCATCCAACAGCAGATCTTCCGAAAAAATGTAAAGTACAAAGACAGAGACAGACCGCACAGGTCCAAACCTAGAGATGACGCTCCTGTTAAGCTAGTCGTCAGTTTTCCAGTCCTTAGTGAGGCGCTTTCACAGCCCCTGATGCCCGCTTCTGTGGATTTGCAGGCTGCTACTGAGATCCTTTCAGAGTCTGGTATCCCGCAAAACTCTTCTTCGACTAAAGATCCTGCAGTCGTCTACACCTTAGATGAGTTTGAGCTGCTGAGCAGACACCGGCTTCCGAGGAAGTCCTTTGCACTACCGATTCTCGACACAAATCAACGTCTTCTTTTGCGACTACTGTTCTTTCAAAAACTACCAAATTTCTTAGGCCCAGGTTACGAACCATACCCAAGAAACCAACGACCCAATCTCAGGCACCTGCTTCCTTGCCTCAGTCTCAAATGCTTAAAATGCCAGAATACCTTATCATGCTGATCAGGGGAAACCAAGCTACTCCCTCCAAAAGGAAAAGAGATCTGACCCCTGTAGTTTTGTCTGAACAAGAGTCAGTTCACTCTGATGCATCTGAATATGAAGACATGCAACCCCTCTCTACTTATGAGGATTCTTATGCAGAGAATTCTATTCCTTCAGCCTCTCCCCCAGAGGATCTTTCCTTTGGGGAAGCCCTTCATACCTTAAGGGAGCATTTCCAATGAGAGGGTCAGGAGTACCCTCAGTCTAAAAAGAGACTCCGGGAATTCTTAGATCTTCCACAGCACAGACCCTTGGCCATCCCCCCAGTCCTGGATGTTGTAGAGGATGTTTTCCTGGAATCCAGCTTGACTCCTGACACCCTCCCTCCTACACCCAGAAAACCAGACAGGTACTACAGAGTCCCTGACTCACACAAATTCCTTTTTAAAAATATTACTACTGACCCTGAGGTCATTTCTCAAGGGCCTAAAGGGATTAAAGCAACCTCTGCTAAGAATCCCAACCCCTCAGATAGGGATTCCAAAGCACTATACAGATGGGGTAAAAAAGTATACGCCTCAGTTACTCTTCCTATCAGGGCACTAAGTTGTCAGTTCCTTATGCTAAAATTTCAGCAACATACCCTGGAACTCCTCACACAAAAAATATCTTCCTTTCCTGCTTGTGCAGAATCTAAAGAGTTACAGGAGTTAATGCATTCTGCAAGTCAAGTAACTAAACACACCTTGCACTGTGGTTTTGACATTGTAGAGGCTCCTTGCAGGGCAGTAGTCACTGGATCTGTCATTAGAAGGCATGCATGGCTTAAGGAACAGTCCTTGCCAGACCATGTTAAATTAAATTGTTGGATGCCCCCCTTGCACAAAGACAACTTATTTGGCACTAATGCAGAAGAGGTCTTAAAAAAGTTGAAAGAAAAAGCAAAATCTATGCAGTTAAGGATTTCTTACAGGTCCAGCCACCCAGGTTCAGCAGGCATTGTCCCACCAAGCACTGGTCCTTTCCTGCTCCCATTAAGCCAGTTCTGTCCAGAACCCGGGGGACCAGACCCCCTGACAGCAGCCACAGGGAATGCAGAGACCTAAGCAGTGGACTACCTTCACTTCAAAACAAGGGAATTCTAAGCCACCCCCTTATGGTAAGAACTCACAGTGACTCTTCTCCCCCACCCCCTCCTTCTGCCCACCTTCACTTACCCCTAGGAGGAAAACTCTCTTTCACGCAAGTACCTGGGCCACCATTACCAACGACCACTGGGTTCTCAACATAGTGTCCCAAGGATACATATTTTCTTTCCACAACCTTCCAACCCCAAAATGGTTCCCAGATCTACCTCCAAACCAGTGGACAGAGGTGCAAAAACAAGTCCTTTCCCTGCTCTCTATGAGGACAGTAGAGCACGTTCCTGCAGAACAGAAAGGCCAAGGTTTCTACTCCAGACTTTTTCTGGTACCCAGAAAAGAGGGCACTTGGCACCTCATCCTCAATCTATCCATTCTAAACACCTTCCTGGTGATCCCAAAATTCAAAATGTTCACCGTCCTGCAGCTGCTACCCATGCTTTCCAAGGATGCTTGGCTAGCCACCCTAGATCTAAAAGAGGCCCACCTCCACATTCCTGTCAGGGAATCATGCAGGAAATATCTCCATTTCAGGGCAGGATCTCAGCACTTTCAGTTCTCTGCACTTCCCTTTGGCTGTTACTGCTCCCAGAGTTTACACAACATGTCTGGCTGCACCCAATGCCTTTTGCAGACAAAGGAATATCCAGATTTACCCATACTTAGATGACAGCCTTATTCAGGCAGACAGCCAGGAAAAACTGCTCAATCACCTGGCCTTTGTAAAGTCCCTACTAACCTCCCTAGGGTACACAATCAACAAAAATAAATCCAAACAAGTGCCCACCTAAAGGATTATATTCCTGGGAGCAAGCCTGGACACAGCATCCCAGATGTCATTCCTTACACCAGAAAAGGAAATTTTCCTGACAGTCCACTTCTCCTAACTAGCCACCAAATCCCAGCTATCTGCAAGGAAAATCCTGCAAGCTCTGGTGTTCATGGCATCTTGCATACTACTCATTTCATATGCCAGACTGCATATGAGGAAATGTCAATGGTACCTAAAAAGCCTTTGGTGTCAACACTCTCAAGACCTGCAGACTCTTATACCTATAATTCCTTGCCTCAGAAAATATTTTCTTTGGTGGGAAACAGCATGCTCCCACAACAAGGGAATACATTTCTCACCACCCCACGCCACCCAGACCCTCACCACAGATGCATCAGGCTATGCCTGGGGTGTACACCTGGACAGCAGGTGCATACAGGGCCAATGAAGCCCACAGCAAATTCCTCTGCACATCAAACAAAAGGAGATGATGGCTGTCCAGCATAGCTTGATGGCTTTCAAGCCCCTTCTCTCCCCAGGGGCTCTCCTGATCAAAACTGACAACACCACTATGATGTGGTATATCAACAAGCAGGGAGGGACTCACTCCTATCCTCTATGTAGGCTGGCCATGACCCTTTGGCACACAGCCTCTGCCATGCAATTCCACCTATTAGCACAATTCCTACCAGGTTCTCTCAACTCTCTGGTAGACCAATTAAGCAGAAATATTTTGGATCCACATGAGTGGCAGCTCAACAGAAGAACCTTCACCCTAATAACTCACAAATGGGGCACCATGAAGATTGACCTCTTTGCCTCCCACACCACCCATCAGCTCAGCAAATTCTGTACCAGGGAGCATCACTGCATGGCTTGGAAAGTGGATGCACTGTCCTTCCCCTGGGTCAATCTATCGGCCTATACCTTTCCTCCACTACCTCTCATCCCCAGGGTACTGCTCAAAATAAAGGAGGAAAAACCAAAGACAATTCTTATAGCTCTAGACTGGCCTCGCCACCACTGGTACCCCTTGCTGCGCAGTCTGTCCCCACTGCCACCATGGCATCTTCCTCAGATTCCAAACCTCCTGACCCAGAGGGAAGGCGAATTTATGCATCCCCAGTTGCAGACACTTAGTTTGGCAGCTTGGCTTATTCCCTAACCCCCGATCAATCTGCCAAACTCAGTAAACAGGTTCTAGATGTTATATGTGAGGCCAGATGCCCTAGCACTAGAAAGTCCTATGCTGACAAATGGAAAGGGTTCTGCACCTGGATTCAGGCTAAGGGAGCCAATATGGCACAGCCCTCCCTCCCTCTCATCCTGGATTACTTAGCTGACCTGCTACACAGTGGCCTCTGTTTTTCCTCTATTAAAATTCATGCCTCTGCTATCTCTGCTCATTTTCCCACTGAGCAGCCCCTTTTCTCAGACCCTTTGATCAAACAGTTCCTAAGAGGGACTAGCAAGTTGTGGCCATCCAGAAGAGCACCAACCCCACCTTAACTTTGTGTTGAAAAAGCTCCCCTGCCCCCTTTCAAACCAGCTTTTTCTGCAGAGCTAAAATGCCTCTCTTGGAAGACAGCCTTCCTTCTGGCCATCACTTCAGCCAGAAGAGTCTCCGAGCTGCAAGCACTCATGGCTGTGGAACCCTTCATCATCTTCTATGCTGACAGGGTATCCCTCGGGACTAACCCATCCTTCATGCCCAAGGTGGTGTCCAGTGTCGCTCTCAACCAATCCATTCATTTTCCCACCTTTTTTTCCTAATCCCCGGAACAAGTGGGAAAGGATGCTGCACTCTCTAGATGTGCACAGACAGCTCAGATTCTATCTAGACAGGACTAAATCCTTCAGAAAGTCTGATCAATTGCTGGTCAATTTTGCTACAGGGGCAGAAGGCAAAGCCATCTTCAAACAAACCATTTCCAAATGGATAGGACACTGTATCAATTTCTGCTGCAAACAACAGAGAAAGCCTGCCCACAAGGGGGTCAGGACTCACTCCACCAGAGCAGCCTATACCTCTGCAGCTTTCCTCAGAGGAGTCCCCACCAGGGACATCCTGGAGGCTACCACCTGGACATCTGTTCATACTTTTACCAAACATCACTTGCCTCTCTTCTCCAAATCTAGGGCAGGGTTTGCCTCTGCAGTCTTGCAGGGCATCCTAGTTTCCTTGACTGCCTCCACCCATTTCCTCAGCTTTGGGAATCAACCCAAATGTGATGTCTGTAACAGTGAAACAGGAAGAACATAGTACTGTTGTGTACACTTAACATAAATGTAGATGTTCGAGTGTATTCACTGTTGCAGTCCTGGTTTCCCTCCCTCCTTCCCCCTTTCTTTTTTTTTCTTCTCTTTCCTGACAAGGGATATATTGGTATTTATTTTCTACAGGTGAGGTTCTTCCACCAGAACCTGGCTCCTACTTGGGGGCTCCTGACAGGTTAGGGCAAGAAAAACTGATCTCATGTCATCGGCTGCCTTACTTTATACTACTGACGACTTGACTTCAGTCCTGAAGTGACAGCAACCGACGCAGAAATACTAAGCCTCTGGTATTCGGGTTGGCCAAGGGCTACCCTGGCAGGGATAACCCAAATGTGATGACTGCAACAGTGAATACATTCAAACATCTACATTTATGGTAGGTGTATACAACTGTACTTTTTAGTTAATCCTACTGCTGCTAAACAGTTAGATCTGATGTTGTCTGTCTGTTCTTCAATGGATAAGTCCCTGAGTTGTCTACATCCACTTCCAAGCTTTGGTTCTGGTGCTCAGGCTCCCCTCTACTCATAATCCGTGTGAATAAAATGAGCTATCCCAGATTTTATTTGCCATTTGAAGAGAGACAATGGATCTTGGTGCTTAAGAGAGTTTTTGTGGAAAACTTTGAAGTTAACTACTAGATAAATAATGCCATTCTCTTTATTTTTCCCCATGTTAGTCATACCTTTCTACATATAAGTATTTTTCCTCCCCTTTTTTTTCTTATTATTAATACTTTATCTTATTAGTCCTTTCTTATTTAGGATAAAAAAATTATATCTATGTATATACTATTTTCTAGATGCGTTAATCCTCTTCCTTTGACAGCATTTTGTAAGCCAAAATATTAGATAAGCCAGCTTTAAAAAGTGTGTTGCTTATCCTCACAAGTTCTGTAATTCTGACGCACATGAGAAATGCGTGTACTGTCTAGGCCTGCTCACTTAGAAGTGGCATGCTCTATTTGTGTAGCCTTTGGGCAGAGAGCGTTAATAGAGACAAGAATTTATTTATTTATTTTAATACTTGTTTATTGAGAGAGTCCAACTGGGTGGGTTGCCTGTTTTCAGTGGACGCCTCGGGAGAAAAGCTGCACACCCAAAGATTACTAAGACAGTACATAGTAAAACAGTCCAAAGATTAATAAGAACAAACAATGCAAGAATAATAGAATAGAAACAGACATTAAAATGTGCTTAATCATGCATATGTGTAAGAAAAAAAATACAAAATATGATAAGAGAATTTTTTAAAATGTATTAAAAATTGGGTCAACATAGGTAAGAGACAAGAGTTCCTTCACTACCTTGTGGTGTCAATGTTAGTTCAAGTGAGTATGTGACAATTGGACAAAACACGCTTTTGAAAGTATTGACTACAGGATATGTGAAGCAGCCCATGTAAGATATATGGTGAATGTATGATGTGTGGCCTATCCTGGGTCTGATCAAGTACACTTCCTGGAGTTAGTTAAGTAGGTTAGAAATAGGTTTTTAAAGTTATGTTTACTGTCTATGTTTCAGATCTCTAGGCGGAGGGAGTTCCATATTTAGCTAGGGCACTGGAGTAGAGGGAGTCTCCTGAACAATTCCGGCTTTTGGTGACTTCAACTAGAGTTTTTTTGGCGGATCTTAGTAAGCAATTGTTAGTGTTGTGATTTAGTAGGCCTTGTAGAGCGGGTGTTTTTGGGTGGTGGTATAGAATCTGGTGAGCAATTTTAAGCTTGTTATAGTTTAATAAGTTTGGTAGTTCCAGCCAGAATAACTGAGGCCTAGGCAGTGATGGATTCTGAAAGTTGAATCAGTAGAAAATTTTGCTGTTTTGTTATAACAGCTAGTTAACTTGTTTAGGTCTCCTTTACTTCGGTTGATTAATATGGGAGAAGCATAGAGAACTGTAGAGAGTAGGTGGGTTTTTGCAATGGTGACCTTACTATTAATGGACAAGCTTATTCTAAAGGATCTACTACAGCCAAACCCAAGAGATGAGCCTTCTTCAGTTTCAGAGAAGTTATTGGCTGCTACATCTTCACCTTCTTCTTCTTTTTCCATAAAGGCTGATTTTAAAAAATCAGACAGAAAAAGAGAAGTCAAAGTCTTCAAAAAAGGGGACTCCATACACGAAGCCTTCATATGCTCCAACCTCACCAGCAAAGATATCTAAACTCTCAAAGACAGAGCAAGTTTGGATCCAATAATTATCAGATCCATTACACCACCCAACTATCCATCCAGATCTCCTTCCTTCACTTCTTCCATAAGATCAGTTAGGTCCACCCGGAGCTTCAGTGAAGCAAACATGGACAGGATGATGAGGTGTTTCCTCTGAACCCCGATCCACTTCAGGGTACTCCTGGCACCAACCATTTAATCCAGGAGATATGTCTCTCCCCCTAAGCATTTCATAGCTCCTTCTCTGATCCATCCTCTAGGATCAGAGCCCTTGGATCCATCTTTTAACCCAAGGTAGGTCTGCATCAGAGCTTAGGTTACATTGCTCAGCTGTGTTAAGCTCTCTGATGAAGTCTGCTCCAGCAAGATTGGAACCAACTGTGTCTTGGAGATATACTCAAGTTGCTGACTCAGACAGGTTGGGATCGGATCTGAAGTCTTCGGATCCCTTTTTCCCCTCCAGGAGCATCAGCTCTAGATAGTTCAACTCCGGTGTTAGCCTTAACCTGAGTCAGATGGCTTTCAAGGTTGAGCCACCTTCAGAAGTTTAAGCTCCAGAGACTGTGCTGCACAGATCCATCTCAAGCTTTGTGTTCGAGGCTTTTGGGAGAGTCCTCTCCCAGCCAAAAGCGACATTAGTCCTTTTCAAAACCAGATCTTACCCCTCCCCATAGGATTTCCCAGGATCCAAAGCCTGTTCTTCCTGTCCCTTCAGGGCAGCCAGTTTTAGAAAGCTTTGAACCTGTTCTCCATAGAGAATCCATTTCTGTTTCAGAGACCTCTCCTGCACCTTCCACTGTAGAGTTCCCCCAGAAACATAAGTGCAAGAGGAAACACTTATATTCCCCCAAGTAATACACAATCACTGACACTGATTTCGATAAAGATGGTTCTCCTAGATTCCCCTTGAGGAAGTCTCATTTGGGGAGATTCTGTAACTTAGATGGGGGGCTTGATCCTCCCAAGAACCTTCTCTGTAGGAGTCTGTGTTCCTCAAAACTTTTGGTTCTGGCCTGTCTACTTCTTGGGTGGTTCTCCCTGCTTTAAGATAATTGACCTAATATTGTCAAGGGAATGGAAGGAGCTGGAAATGGCTGACCTATCCCAAAAAACCTGATAAATTTTTACTAATCCCTAATGATAGACTTTGATGGAGTAAAGGTCATGCTGTAGATTCCACTGTAGTGGTGGCAACCACTATGAGGAGCTGGCAAGCTCTTCTGTTCATCCACCAAACAGGTAGTCATATCCATTGGACAGATTCAGGAAGCATGTATGTGCCTCATCTACTTTTTCAGTAAGAGCTTTAAATTATCTAGCACATGTCACCCCGCTTCCAGAGATATTTGACCAAAGAGATTGCCAAATTTCCTTCAGGGACGTTGTCTGTGGATCAAAGCAAGGATATTGATCCACAGCTGGCTACCCTCCAATCCTTTTCCAATGAATCTATGTGCCTTATCTCTAATGCTACAGAGTGTCCATTTAGAGCAGCTGGTACAGGCATTTCCATCAGGAGGTATGCCTGAATGTGGCTTTGCAATTTTGTGGAATATTTTGAGATGACCTTCATTAATGCACCTTATGATGGATCAACCTTGTTTGGTCCTAAAGTCAAAGAAACTATCTCCAGAAGTGAGAAGGATGGTAAAGCCCTTTTTGCTGTAAGGATCAAATTCTCAACACCTCAATGGACCTTATCCAGAAATTAGAAGGGAGGTAAGATGATTTGGTTTTAGAAATCCCAGGAGTTTACATTGGACACTTCTGTAGAGAGTGTTCCCTGAGACAGACAATGAAACTCTTATAGTGGACATTGCTCAAGAGGTAGAAATGGTCCATAAATCCTCCTTTTTTTTTTTTTGAAGGAAAAAAAAAACTTCACAGGTCCCTTCTCAGAGAAGCTTTTACAGCGCTCTTGAATGTTTGTCCAGCTGTCTTACTCTGGAGCAGTTGGGGGGGCACTTATCTCTGCACCCAACAACCTGGATGTTCATCTCTTAAGACAAATTGGTGCAGATGATTGTAACCAGAGTTTGTCATACTCTTTCATACTCCCCCATCACTTTAGAAAATAATTACTGATGTTCCACCCTCACAAAGGGAAGTAGCTGCTTCAGAAATAAAGAAGCTACTAAGAAATCAAGTGATCCAAGAGGTTCCCCTAGACCAAAAAAGATCCCGAAGTAACTGAAGATTCTTTTTAGTGCCAAAGAGAAATGGACCTAAGGCCAGTTTTTGACCCAAGTTGATTAAACAGATTTGTAAAACAAAATTCCAGATTATCATGGTTCAGTCCAATTTTCCATTATTAAGGAAGGATGATTGGATGTGCTCAATAGATCTTCAGGATGTATACTACCAAATAAAGATGGACTGGTGTTCCAGGAAGTATCACTTCTGGCTGGGAGCCAGTCATTTCTAATCTAAACAAATACCCTTTGGATTCACCACAGCCCCCTTCCCCCTGGTGTTTACCAAGTGTGCGGCAGTGGTAGCAGCTCATCTATGACTGCAGTGTTTCCTAGTATTCCCATACCTGGACAACTGGCTCATCACTTCCCCTACCAGGAATGTACTTATTCAAGGCAAGGGCTCCTTGCTTCAACTCTGCACAGACTTAGGAATCACAGTGGACTTAAAAAATCCAGATTACAGCCAGTTGAATCGCTGAAATTCATTGGAGCAACTTTGGACACAAGATCTGAGATAGCAAACCACCCCCCTTAAAGAATCTCATCTCTTCACCTGCAAGACTAGTCCTTCATCTTTTTGTTTCCAAGACTGCTTCAATTATGTTAGTTCCACTGGCCAGATTCTATATGCATGTTCCTCAGTGAACCCTAGAAGTTCAGTGGTCAGTCAGAAAACAGCCTTAATCTGATGTTGTTAACCTTCATTCATTACTTACTGATGGGTGTTAGTTCCATCCTCTGAATCAAACTGACCATTATAACAAGCTCACACCAGCCAAAAAAACTCTCAAGCTAAGCTTTTACCCATAGTTCCCCTCCCTACATTACTTAGATCTTATTTGCTGCATACTGAATCCAGACGTGTCAGGCCAGGTCTCAGCTTAGTCATTTCAAATTTTTCAAATTTTGTCTATTCTTAAACCTTTCTTGCTTTTTGTTTCATATACCTAGTTAGCCTATTGTTAATTGCATACTTTTTGCTTATCTGTGTGTGTTCCTCTCTTTCTTTCCTTCTTTTTACCAAGTTTGGTTCTCTTTGTACCATTGCTGGTACAGGCCTTCCCTTACCTCTGAGGTAATTCCCAAAACCATTGTTGGTATTCACCTTTCTCCTTTCCTCCCTCTACTGTAAAAAAAAAAAAAAAAACTTTGTTGTTAAGAGTGTGTTTCTGTGATTTGACCATTTTTTCTTTTGTGGCTAAAATTGCATTTTTTGGGTTTAATATGTCTGAAAAAAGGGAACTACTGGTTTCAACCGGTGTGACAGGAAAATGCCTAATGTGGACAGCCATATGTCCTGTGTCTACTGTAAAACCCCCTTGTGAGATGTGTAAAGCAGCCAGCTACAGTGCCATCCTCGGTGCCTATTCCCCAGGCTCCGGCTATGACACTGATTGTGACAACACTACCAACTTCTCTTTCAGCTCCAAAAATAGTCATTCCAATTCCGGTCACTTCCCCCCTACCTGTACATCATGCTGGTCCTTCGACCTCGGTGCCGAAAGGTGAAATAACCCCTTGGACCCGATATTCCCCTTTGGTGGATCCATTTTTTGGCTAACAATGCAGCCGATTTCTAGAGAATCCTGACTCCCCATCGGAGATGTCCACCCACTCCTCCAGGAGCCTTTCGGAAATGGATGTGGTGAGGTTAGTGGATCAGCTCTTGGCAGACAGAGGATTTCCAACACCTTCCAAATCCTCCCTCTCACCCAGAGCTGAGGATTTTTTTCCACACACTCTTACATACTTTCCTCTTTCGACTTCCCAGGATGTATCGGAGCCTTCAACACCGATGCCAACCCCAGTTCCAGCTTCTTCGCTTCCATTGGTAGACCTTACCATAGCTCCAGAGTCTATCCTTTAGTCACTGACTCACCCGGAGCTGTGCTGTCCTTGGGATCGAGACTGGTCTGTTGGCACCATGATCCCTAGTACGGCACCTGCTTTTCCAAGGCACCATCTACTACGGCTCCGGTTACTTTGACGGAACTCTGTCCTCTCATAGCTCCTTTCCTGGGAGTAGGTTCGTAGGAGTGGGGTGTGACCCTGTTCCTGAGGTTGTCTTTCTCGGTCCCAGGCTCCCATCTCTCTTCAGGCAGACCTGCTTTCCAGGTGATGGAAAGGGCACTTGCCTGTGCAGGCTCCCAGCTGGCTCCTTCAGCGTCGGAGAACCATGTATACATCTTTCTTCTGAGCCACAGTTGAAACAACCCACTACTCAAGGACACCGGGCATGGGCACCTCAAGACATCCATCCACAAGGTACCCACTCTGCAGAGCCATCCTCAGATGTCCCCACGGATTAGGTACCTTGCAATAGATCATGCAAGAGGAAGCACATGGATTCCTCTGAAGAATCCCTCACCAAAGATACAAATTCCGATGAAGGGAAAGGGTCCCCATGGTCGCCCCCTGAGGATGTCTCCTTTGGAAACATATTGGAAATCCTGAAGCAGCGGGGAGACTGGAAGTACAGCACCTCTTCCTCGGAGGAGTCTGTATTCTTGCAAGCTTTCCGTGCCCGGCCCTTTACTTCCTGGATGACCTCGCTTCCAGATGAACTGGTTCAGCTCATCGTGCAGCATGCCTGGAAGAGTCCTGATTCCATTGAATCTATCCCTCAGAGTGCAGACAAAATTCTTTCTCCTCCAGAGGGCAACTCACACTGGTCTACGGGCCTACCAGTAGATGCTATGGTTGTGGTGGCAGAGGAGAGCTCTACTGTCCATCCCCCTAACAGGGATTTTCGGGTGATAGACAGACTAGGGAAGTGGGGTGTACTCTTCAGTGACCTTTGCCATTGGTCCTTGAACCTATCTGGCACACTTTACCTAGCTTCAGAGGGGCATTCAGGAAGGAAGACTTAAAGGGATCCAAAAAAATCACATAGGTGCATCCAGGCATGACACTTCTCATGACAAAGCCTGCACCCGCTGTTCTAGTTGCCCCTCAGAGCTGTCACAAACCCTGGCAGGAGCAGTTTCTAATGAGGTACATGACAAAGTTGCCTCACAGCTTGCCACCCTGGAATCTAGCTCTAACTCGTCTATGCAGTTGATTTCTCACTCTACCAAAGGGGCGACTACAGAAGCGGGTGCAGGCTTTGTCATGAGACATCATGCCTGAATGCACCTATGTGATTTTTTTGGATCCCTTTAAGCCTTCCTTCCTGAATGCCCTCGTAGAGGCCTCTTTTCTTTTTAGCCCTAAGGTAAAAGACACTTTAGCCAGGTGTAAAAAGAATGGTAAAACCTTGTCTGCTGTAGGTGTACATTTTTCCACCCCCCTCAACGACCCTACTCTAGGAATCAGAGGAGTGAAAAGATGTGGTACAAAAAAATCCCAGGGTCCTTTCCGTAACACACATGGTTAGTTTCCCCCCTGGGGCAGAGGGGGGAACTCAACTGGAAGATGCCCCTTCAGAGGCAGAGGGGGTCCATGTATTCCAGGATCCAGAGATTCTTTCTCTGGACAGCTTTATCAGCACTCCTGAAGAGCAGCCCAACTGCTTACCTCTGGAAGCAGTTGGGGATGATTTTCTCTGCACCACCTTGCCTGGCAAATGATAACCACAGATTTTTGGGTGCAGACGATAATTGCCAGAGATTATCACGTCCCTTTCAGTCTTTACCCAAGTCTGCTAAAGCATATTCCTGACATCCCACCCAGTCAAAGGGAAGCAGCAGCTCAAGAAATACAAAAGCTGCTTCTAAAAAGAGCCATCCAAACAGTCCCACCAGACCACATAGGATCCGGATTCTACTCGAGATTCTTTTTAGTGCTAATAAAGACAGGGGACTGGAGGCCAATTCTGGACCTCAGCATCCTAAACAAATTTGTCAAACAAACCAAATTCCAGATTGTCATGATTCAGTCTATACTACTCTTTCTGGAGAAAGACGATCGGATGTGCTGAATAGATCTTCAGGATGCCTATTACCACATAAAAATGGACAAATGCTCCAGAAGATTCCTACACTTCCAGCTGAGAGCCAATTACTACCAGTTCTGAGTGCTGCCTTTTGGTCTCTCTACGGCCCCCAAAGTGTTCACCAAATGCATGGCAGTGGTAACAGCTTACTTGAGACTACAAAGATTCTAGATATTTCCATATTTAGACAATTGGCTCCTTGCTGCCCCAACCAAGCATCTACTGGTTTCAGCCATTCATTACACCCTACAACTAATGGAACACTTAAGGATAACAGTAAACAAAGACAAATGCAAGTTGACTCCTTCTCAAAGACTGGAGTTCATAGGGGCAACTTTCTGTACTTAATCTTGTCTGGTCTCCCTCCCACTCCACAGGCTGGAAAGACTTAGGTCTCAACTCCGGGTGATACTCTGGCTTGGGCAATCCACCAACTATTAGGGCCAATGGCAACATTGATAACAATAGTTCCACTGGCAAAACTACATGTGAGATTTCTACAGTGGCTTTGGCTAATGCAGTAGTTCCCTTTAACTTATCCTGTGTGCTTTCAAATCAGGATAACAGATCAGTGCAAACAAGATTTAATTTGGTGGATGAAACCAGAAGAGCAGCTATGGAATAACCCTTTCTCCCCTCTCAGCCCAGAGCCATAGTGACCACATATGCCTCCCTGATTGGGTGGGGCAGCATTTCCAGGGAAGGACAGTCTAAGGCACTTAGTCACCCTTGGAGGCCAAACTGCACGTCAGTGTTCTAGAACTGAGGGCAGTGTTTCTAGTGCTGCAAGCATTTCAACCTGTTCTCCCTTCAGGAACAATTGCCATTCAGTCCGACAACGTTAGTAGTCTGGTATATCAATAAACAAGGGGGAACCATGTCCTACCCGTTGTGTCAAGAGGCCATGGCTTGAGAATTTGGCAATGGGCGATAGCTTCCAACCACTTTCTGATAGCAATGCAGATTCCCAGAGATTCAAATGTAATTGCAGACAAATTGAGCAGATGCATTCTCCTGCCACACGAGTGATCACTCAATCCTGTCATAGTGGTGAAGATCTTCAGTCGCTGGGGCCAGCCTTGCTGAGATCTGTTCACATCCCCCACAAATCACAAATACAGCAGCTACTTTGCCCTAATCCCCCCGCAGGAGGATTGCCCGAAGAACACTCTTGTGCACGATTGGCCCATGGAACTTCTTTATGTTTACCCTCCACTTCCTCTGATCCCGCAATTATTAAAGAAGGCTCTTCAGTTGAAAAGCAGAATAATCCTCATTGCACCCTACTGGCCCTGACAAATTTGTTTTCCCTTTATTTGGTCTCACTTAGTACATCAACCATGGATTCTAGATCTAACTCTGGAATTGCTGTCGCACCCACAGGGGTTGATACATCCAAACGTATTGAACCTCAAGGTGACAGCTTGGTTCCTCCACTTCCAGTAATTGCCAGGCAAATCAATCTATCCTACCCTCTCTGCCACATTCTTCTGGCTTTCCATAAACCATCCATCAAGAAACTTTATCTAAGCAAGTTGAAAATATTCATAATTTGGTCTTGTAAAGAGGGAGTAAACCCTTTTTTGGCTCTGCTTTCTATGGTGCTAGATTACTTATCTAATCTCCTTCATTCAGGAGCTGCAGCTTCAACTATTCGAGTACACTTGGCGGCAATCTCCAATTTCCATAATGGTTTCAAGAACTCTTCCTTGATATCACACCACCTCTGTAAAACCTTTTTGAAAGATGTTACACACATTAGGCCCCCCTTCAAACAGTCGATCGAGCCCTGGAGTTTTACATTAGTTCTACAGTCCTTAACTCGTCCCCCTTTGAATCTGCTGCCAATTGTGATCTGAAATTCTTATCCTGGAAAACTTTGTTCTTGGTGGCCATTACCTCAGCAAGATGAATTTCTGAGTTGCAAGCTTTGTGCATAAAAAATCCTTACATAGTGTTCCATAAGTATAGATTATCATTCTGGACCAACCCCTCCTTTTTACCTCAAGTTATTTCTGACTTGACTATTAATCAAACGATTAATCTACCAGTTTTCTTTCCAAAATTTTCTAACAAAGGAGAATATTTGCTACATTTGCTTGAGGTGCATAGACAGTTGCGTTTTTGTCTTGACAGAACTAAGTCATTACGAAAATCTGACCAGTTATTTGTATCATTCTCAGGACCAAGATTGAGAAGACCTGTTTCCAAAGTTACTTTGTCTGAATAACACTGACTTTTTTGTACTGCTGAATTTCCTCATTACGTTGCCGATATCTACTGATTCTCTTCAGGAATGTGGGGGTGGGAAGTCGTTTACACAATGCAAAAGCATGTCGGGGGAAGACAGTACTCTTATTATCCTCGTATGTACGCAGGCACATACGCAATGTTATTTCAAAATTTCGGTGATATTTCTGGGCAGCGCTTGTTCGGGTGATCATTAGTATGTGAGTATAAATGAGTTGTTTCTAAGGTAGGGGACTGTTTCATTTGGTTCTGATGATGTCCCCGAAGTGTCATACATGGGAAGAAAGCGCTTAACCTTGTTTTGCGGATTATATGAATAAAGATTCTACAGCACTCAACTACCAGGATTTGCCTGCTGTGTGGAGCTTATGATGTAACTACTGGCTATGGACATTCCTTTATTTTTTCTTGGTAACTTGTTTGATGTCCTTTACAAACGGATTTCTTTGAATTACTTTGTCTGAATGGTTGAGAGATTGCATTTGCTTTATCACTGGAACAAAGCTTACTTACCATCTAAAGGCAAAGCGCATTCAACCAGATCAGTCGCAACATCTGTTGCTTTCCATGCAAGAGCTTCTATGGATGACATTTGTGTGGCAGCAACATGGTCTACCCTCATAACTTTATCACTCATTGCAAATTGGATATGGCCTCCAGGGAGAAAGCTTCCTTTGGTTCAGTTGTACACAGGAATATTCTTCCATAGGGCCTCCCAGGAAATAAAGTAGCTAGGGATTCTGTCCCATCAGTAAGGAATGAATGAAGATTAACAACATCAGGTAAAGAAGTTATGTTCTTACCATAATGTTCCATCTGTGTTGATCCTCATTCATTTATTACAACCCACCCCCACCCCCTCCGAAAGACTCCTGGCGGTTCAGATATGGTCCTAGCCCTATGATCAGAAAGTTGCTGAGATAAAGCCTCTGATTTCTTTCTTTCTTCCTTATGGGCAAACTCGATCTGAGGTAATGTAGAGAGGGGCAGTATGGGTAAAAGCTTAGCTGGTGAATTTGGCTGGCGTGAGATTGTTATAATGGCTGATTCAGTTCCAAAGATGGAACCGACATCCATCAGTAATGAATGAATGCAGATCAACAACATAGATGGAACATTATGGTAAGAACATAACTTCTTTTTTCTTTCCATTGTGTCTGATGAACATCTGCAGGGCACACATTCGGTGGTGGCTACAGTCTCCACATGCTCTACAGGGATGCCCAATTCATTCTGCCCTTTCCCCAAGCCACAATAACCACATTTCCTAGCTGTGGGTTGGGGTGTACATTATCTGGGAAATACAGTCCAAGGCACATGGTCTCAAACAAAGTCCCAATCTTCATATCAATATTTTGGAGATGAGAGCAGCCCTCGTATTGTTGCAGGCTTTTCAGGACTGTCTCCTCTTAGGTGTGATTTCCTTGCAGAAAGACAACATGGCAGTCATCTGGTACATCAGCAAATCAGGAAGAATCAGATCTTATCCTCTGTGTGGAGAGGCCATGAGAATGTGGCAATGGGCTATGTCTTCTCACTGTTTTGTAATTGCATCACATTTCCTGGGGAAATCCAACATACTGGCAGAAAAGTTGAGCAGATACATTCTTCTCCCTTATGAGTAGTCCCTCAGCTCCTCAGTAACAGAGCAGACTTTCAGCCATAGGGCCTGACCTTGTTGTGATTTCTTTGCCTCTCACCAAAATACCAAATACAGCAAGTTCTTCATTGTAATTCCCCACCAGAGGGCATCACCTAGGGACATTCTAATGCATGCTTGGTCCCCAGGTCTCCTTTCCGCCTTTCTCCCAACACCACTAATTCTAGAGTTCATACAGAAAACATCCACAATGAAGGTCAAGGAATTCCTCATAGCCCCTTATAGCCAAGACAGGTATGGTTTTACTTACTCTGGCCTCATCTAATTCAACCACCTTACGTTCTGCACTCTGACCCAGATTTACTTTCTCCAATTCCAGTGGTGGTTTGACATTCCAGGTGGTTATCCCCAGTTGTCCACATTTTATCTTCATGACATACACTTTCCATAGGAAGGTTTATAGAAGTTAATAGAAAAGTTTTTTTTTTGTTTGGGCTGTAGAGGAAAATATTGATCCTTTTTCAACCCCCCCCCCCCCCCATCTATTTTGGACTTCCTTGCACATCTTTTTCAAAGTGGTGCCAGCTATTCCACTATTAAAGTTCAGTTAGATGGAAGTCCATTATTCCCCATAGGGGAAAATCATACACAAATAGGCCTTGTACAATCTAAGGAAAACTTTCTTCAAGATACGTTTATTCTGGCCCCCACTTTGAGATCCAGTCCCTCCACAGAATATTACCATTCTTTTGCAGGCCCTGACTCACCCTACCTTTGAACCTGCTGCAAAAGTGAATCTTAAGTTTTTATCTTTGGAGACATTATTCCTGGAAGTTGTCACTTATGCCAACATAATTTCTGAGCTGTATGCATTGTCCTCAAAGCCTCCGTACTTATAAGGCAGAGTATCTATGAGAACCAATCCCTCTTGCCTCTCCAAGCTTGGATTGGAATCATCCATTAATCAATCCATTAAGTCTTCCAGTTTTCCTCCAAATTTTCTCAAATAAGGGTGAATATACATTTCATTTACTTGATGTTCACCACCAGTTACATTCTTATCTGCACCACACTAAGCCTTTCAGAAAATCTGACCTCTTTTGTGTCCTCCTCCAATAATAAATTAGGAAAAGCTGGTGTCCAAAATCACTCTTTCTCAATGATTGACTCAGTGAATTTCATTTGCTTACCAAAAAAGGGAATTCCTCTCCCTTCCACTCCAAAAGCTCATTCTACCAGATTTGTGTCTTCATCTATAGCCTTTTTCTTCAGCATTCCAGTTGCTGACTTGCTGCAGCTACCTAGTCAAAGGTTCATACCTTCCTCTCACATTACAAATTGGATATACAGTCCAGACATAGGGTTTCCCTTGGTTCAGATGTGCTGTGGAATATCCTTCCATAAAGCCCCCCAAGTGTAAAAGTCTCTGGGGACTCTGTCCCATCAGGACATCATCATATATAAAAAGTAGGTATTCACCATAATGATAGATCTGTGTTGTCTGTTTCTGACCTTTCCTCAACTTCTCTCCCAACATCCCCTCCTTATTTTGCTTTTGTTGCAGTATATATATTTTTTACAATATAATTTAATTCTGAGATGGATCTAACTGACCTGGGTCTGGCTCTTGAAAGTATTTTCTTTTTCTCTCTCTCTTCCTTATACAGATTGCCACTATTTATATCACCTGCTCTTTTAGGTAACTTAAATCTATATTTTATAATTTACATTGCCTTTTTCTTGGGTAGGCAAAACTCAATCTGAAGTAGCTCAATCTATTTACAGGGATTATGGGTAGGAGGAGGAGCTTGAGCACTGGATCCAAAGTTTGGATGTGTTTGTAGCTGGATCCGAGGTTAGATCAGAGATCCATTTGTTAAGGAAAGGATGGAAAAAGACACACAGCTCTGTCATTATGGTGAGTACATAACTTCTGTTTAAGTCCCATCCTACTCTTTATGAGGATGGGAAGATTATTGATGGGTACAGATAAATAGTTTATGCTTCAGCAACTTTGAGTTTTAGAATTTTGTCAGGTTCCCATTTAATGATGAAAATATTGCGGATAGTGACTGCAGGATACCTAGTACCTTTAACCACCCCTTTCATCTGGTTTTACTGTTATATGAAAAGATATGTGAATTGGATTTTAGGGGCATATTGAAAAGAAATTGTTTCAAGAAAAACTTGTCTGAGGATGAGTTTGTTAATTGAGTTTTTAAGAAGGCAAAGAATAAGAAGTTATGAAACCGGAGAAAGGGGGAGGGTTAGTGATTATGGACCTTCATGATTATAATAACAGAATGTTGAGTATTTTACAAACTGAAACATATGAGCAGGTTTCTTTGAACCAGTTGAATGTTGCCTATAGGGATGTTTATGTACAGATAAAAGACATGTTATTGAACAGCGTATTAATATTGATACATTTAACTACCTCAACATGATTTCTCCTACCCTATCCATTAGTTTTGGATTCCCCAAGATACATAAAAAATTGGGTGACCCACCATTGCACCCTATTGTTGATGGCACACGAGTAGGTCAGAAATTCCCTGACCTCCTTGTGTGCTAAATTTTTGGACATTAAACTTAAGAAGCATTTGGAATCTGAAAGACAAATTTGTAAATATTCTTGGGCTTTCCTGGACTTTATCAATAAATTAGAATACCATTTGAATGACATCTTAGTAATAGTAGACATTAATAACTTATATATGGTCATTCCTCAGAAGTTAGTGGTTCAATGGGTTACAGAATTTTTGGTGGAAAAACGAGTACCCCAGGATCATATTAACCTATATGAGGACCTGTTGGAAATAGTCCTGAACAATAATTTTATATTTTTTGATGCCCGATATTTACAAAAAAGTGGAGTAGCAATGGGGTCGTCTCCCTGGGGAGCAGTTTTTGCCAATATTGTTATGGCCTATTGGGAGCACCACTTTTTTAATAGTGACTATTGGGGTAATATGAGAATAAATTTGTGGTACCTGGATGATATATTTATTGTCTGTGAAGGTAGTGAGGAAAGGTTTAACCTGTTTATGCAGTACATTAATGTTACAACAAATTTTTCGAGATTTACTTTTACCACGAGTACTGATAGGATGCCCTGTTTGGATGTCCTTTTAGAAAAGTACAAGACTAACAATAAAATATATTTCTAGAATTTTTAGAAAAAGTATGTACTCCAATACTTTTCTACATTATTCCGATTCCCACCCCGTCACCAAAAGAGGTCTATTGTTAAAGGCCAGATGGTCAGAGCAGGAATGTGAAAACTTGGTGGGGATGTTTGAGAGAAGGGGGTACCTGAATAATCTACTACACAAACTAGTAATGGAGGTTACTAATAAGAGAATAAAACAGACCTATTACCCCATACTAGGGGGACCCACTAACATTGATAGAGGTAATCAAGGGTGGCAAAATGAAGTGAATGATCAAGCTACTAATATAATTGATTATTCTCTAAACTTTATTGCAACATTTAGTAGCGATTATAATAAATTAAATGGATTTTGAATAAAAATTGGTCAGTTTTGATGGACGATAAGAATATTACAGATAAGGTAGGAATTCTCCCATTGGTAGTTTTTGGAAGGGGTTCTAATCTTAAGAGCATTATGAAAAGTTTGATGGTTATAGAAAGGAATTATAATTTATACATGTCTAAATGTGGTAGATGCCCTTATTGCAGCAAAATTAATATTGGCAACGCTTTTACTATTAGGGAGGTTGAATACAGGTTAAGTCATAAATTTGTAATTCAAAGGGGATTGTATATATAGCCTTCTGTCAGGGATGTCCATATTTTTATGTGGGCAAAACTGAGAGAAGGCTAAGGGACAGGATATATAAGCATGAATATAACATCAAGAAAGAGAAGGACACTAATGGTCTGGCCAAGCATGTAATGCACTTCCCTAACCATATATTTAAATATATGGCAATAGATAAAGTGATTAATAGTCCAAGAGGTGGCCCTTGGGACCTCCATTTGAAGAAAAGGGAGCTTCTATGGCAGGTTAAGCTGAATGCTTGCAGCTGGCCAGGTTTGAACGACTATTGTTCTATACACTGTTTGTTGAAAATCAAGGCAATGGGTAGATGAGTACAATGTCTTGGTAGAGGACTAGCTTGTGTATGGTTTAGTTAGACATTTTTTAATAACAGGGATTAGGTGGTAGGAGAAGTATATATTTGGATAGGACATTGGTATATGTATACATTTTTATTTGATATATATATATATATATATATATATATATATATATATACGTATACATTTTTATTTATAAAATATATATATATATATATATATATATATATAAAACCTTTATACACACATTTGTTTTATATTGACACGTTCATAAATCTGTTGTATTTTTAAAAAATTACTTGTGTATATCTTATGGGGTTAGAATTTAAACACACCATTTATAACACGTTTCATAATATATCTTGTCATATATAATTGTATTCAACCATTTTTAGTGTTTATGTATAGGCGAACTGGTTTCAAAAAACTGATCATCTGTTAAATTTTTGCATGTTCGCAGGGTAAAGAAAACAAGGATGTTGCTTAAAAAAGGGAGGATTTGTGACAATGGAAATCATTAATTTGAGATGGTGATTAATTGCTATGCCTTCTTTAAACCTCTAAAGAGGAAAAGGTTTTATCTGAAGAAGTTCAGTAACCATTTACGAAGGTGGACAAAAACGCTTATCCTTTTATATTGTTTTATTAAAAGTTTAAAGTTTAATTAAAGTTTAAGGTTTTAAGTTTTTTTGCTTTGGTGGTGGCTCTTTTGGCTATTTATTTGTGTACTGTTTTGAGGAAGTTTGCCTGGTTGCATTTTCAGAACCTCCCGAGAGGATGTGAATAATGAAATTTTATTTTCTCCTTTGGATAGAAACTCATTTTTTGGCTCCTGTGCAAAGGTCAAAAAGGCTTATGAAAGCGGTAAGTTAAATCAGGGACTCTGCTAAGATTTTTCAGTCCTCCTTTTTTTAATTTTCTAAGAGATTCTCTAACCCCTCATCTAATTTTGGCAAAATGGCAAGGATATTCCAAAAAGATTTCTGAAAAAACCAAAACCAAGGACAGTCAAGCTAGTCATTTTGACTGTTTAAGGAACCTTGTTCCCTCCTCCTGCCCTGGCAGTCTTTTTTCCCATCCAGAAAGTCTGAATCTCCACTTTTCTCTTTGGTAACATATTCAGGCAAATGGGTTCTAAAGATCATTCATTAAGGTTATAGATAGCAGTGAGAGGATATTCTTCTTTGCTGGGTGGGGGGAATTCCTCATTCAACAGACCAGACTTATTTTTAGTTGTCCTTCATTACATGCTGTTCAGTGATATTTTATTTATCCCTACTTAGATGACTGTCTTATTCATGGGAAAATCCACAGCAGAGACCCTAGACACCTTGCAGATCACTGTGGACTGCTTTCAGAAGGTAGATCTCACCTTAAATCTTCAAAAATCACAAACTCTTCCTCAAATAAGGATCCTCTTTCTGCATGCCCTCTTAGATTCCTTCTAGCAGAAAGCTGTCCTTCCCCAGGATGATAGTTTTCCTGACTATCTACCTAACCAGTCTGCTTCCAAAGCAACACACTACAGCAAGGGAATTCTTGAGGATTCTGGGGTACATGGTATCCTGCATTATCATGATCTCACTTGCAAAGTTCCTGGATTCACTCCCATGCATTCAGCACATCAGGCAATGAGCTCCCTTCAGCACTGATCTCCATAGCAGGTATGGGTTTTATGGGATCTGGTTACTAGCCTGATACCCAACCCTCCTCAAAGGGTGCACCACATGCACACACATTCTTACACCTAGGGCCAATTTAAAGTGCCCAATCCACCTACTGCATGTCTTTGGATTGTGGGAGGAAACCCACACGAATGCAGGGAAGACATGCAGACTCCACACAGAAGGCACTCCAGCCAAGAATCGAACCGGAGAACCTCTTGCTTTGAGGTGACAGTGCTAACTGTTACACCACTGCACCATCCTCTTGTAAAGTTAAATATGAGAAAACTTCAGTGGTTTAAAAAATACTTGGGAAACAGTATTCTCATCCCCTGGAAACTCTACTTCCTTTCCTTCCATGCCTGAAGAAAGAGCGCCTTTGGTGGAAGAACAGCATACAGCAGAATCCATGGACAGATTTCTCTGTACCAAATGCAGACAAGACCATCACTACAAACAGCTGCGGGGGAACCTACTTAGTAGATTCCCTGAAAGTGTAGGGCATCTGAACTCCTCAGCAGAGAGAGTAGTATATAAATCAGAAGGACCTATTGGCAGTCTACCTAACCACAAAGGCTTTGCAGCAGAATTTAAGCCCAGGGACTTTGCAGATTTGGACAGGCAACACCACCCACTAGGTGGTATGCAAACAAGCAAGGTGAGGAGGACACTTCTACTCTTTTGAGGAAGATCTGGATGCTGGCTCAAGAAGTAGGGCTAAGTAGTGAGTAGACTGGTCTCTTCTAAGCTTGGGAAATACTGAGAAAAAGCTGTAAGTATATTTTTTATTAGTCATTGGGCTATTTTGCTTATTTATTCAGTTTTGGTGACTATATAAAATCATTGTTTATGGGAGACACTTGGCATCACACAGTGGTGGTTAGCACTGCCCTGTATAAGATGCTTGTACTTGGAACCCATACTTTTTCTATAAAAAATTTCCAAACAATTCCTAAGTACCACGTTGCATGGTGAGCATCTAGTTTACATGTAGAAGAACATTTCTATGTGTGCAAATGTCTGGTACCGTGGACAAGCACTTCTGTCTTGTCTCTGCAGCAAGCTTGGTAGAAATGGGCATTCTGAAACAATGTATCAATCATCTCATGTTCCCTGACAACCACCTAATTAAAAAAATCTGATACACTGTGTGAGGGATGTAATTAAACATTGTCACTGAAGGCAAGACACACACACACACACACACACACACACACACACACACACACACACACACACACACACACACACACACACACAAAAAAAAAACAGTACAAGTAAACAGGTTATCAGAAATACACAGCACCACATTCCGCCTATCATCCACACTAATGACCTAGCACATAGACCAATGTATGCTGAGGCTCTAAAAACAATCTGCTAAAACCTCAAAGACCTCCTAGATGAAACTGTACCAAAGGAGCTCCTTGGCAATCTCATAAACATTCTACCAAACCAATATCCACCATGACACATTCAGCTTCAAGACAAGGTGTCTCAAATCAGACGTCCATAAGGAAAACCCTCACACAAGCTAATGTCTTAGTCTTAGTTGATTCCATTGTGAGACACATAGATGTGCCACTCACAAAGATGAGCAAGGAGAGGGTCATGGTGAGCTACCTGTTTGGGGCCAGAATCCTTCATACCATGCATGCTGTCAGGTCATTGAACTACAAGTAACAATGTGACTCTTGCCATTATTTATGCAAGTGTAAATGACCTGAGATGCACCTTTCTGTACTATGTGAAGAGAGACATGATAGAGCTCTTGAACTGTGTCCCAGGCTGGTATGAGCCTAGCATTAAGCAGCGTTCTACCTTCTCCAAGGATGATGCCACATTATGACCAAAAGATAATTGACTTTAACAACTAACTTAGTTTTTGGTGTCATTTGAAGGAGTTATGGTATTTGTCAGCATGGAAGGATATGGTTGATAGACCACACTGCTTCTCCAGTGATGGCCTGCACCTGTTTACCTTTGACTTTGGGATATCATCTAAAACTTTGTTCACCTGCAGTGCCAACCTGATAAATCTTCCAATATAGCAAACCCTACCCAGGACAACCTGAAAGTATTCCTGGTCTATGCCAATTACACCCTGCAAGCCCTCCTCACCCTTGAAATATAGATGTCTGTGTAGTTATGGAGACTTGGTTTAAATTCACATTGAGCACTTTGGCAGTGCAAGGCTATAATGCCTTCCAGACATTTAGACAAGCTACTGCACAGAAAGGGACAAAGGCGGAGGTGACTATTTTTCATCAGATACAGTCACAACTCAAGACTTTTGAAACTCCCCAAGTCCAACTCACCATAAACAGAGTTACATTCCATATTGTTACAAGGTATAGATCCCTCTCTGTGTCCCAGGATACCCATACTGCATATCTAAACCTACTGGAGTCACACACCGAGTCCAGCACTATTGTCCTGACACCTGGGTGACTTCAAGTGCTCCACTATAGATTGAGGAACATACTCATCTCTCAATACATCAGCCCAGAGATTCTTGGACTTTGTCAGCACAATTGCTGTGGAACAGTTAGTTTGTACACCCATCTTGGGTGACAACATCTTCATCTTGAGCCTCACAAACAAGGGGGCACTTTGTACCCACCTATGTGTAAATGTCCTCACTTGTCAGGTCATATCATAAAGCAGTCACTAACCATCAAACATTTAGAAGTTATTTCAGAGCTAACCTCTTATTACTGAGCGATATCCTAGCAACATTTCAAGACCCTCCAAACCATATATTCCTTACTGGCTATGCAGAAATGTTTACAACAATCATATACAGTCAAGTAAATGATTGCATCAAGGCAGCAGTACCCACTCAGAATAATCAAAGGAGCACCTCAAAAGACAAGCCTCCCTGGTGAAATCCCAGCATCAATATGCTGTGTAACAAAAGGAAGAAAACCATAGTGAAATTCAGGAAGGGCAATGATCAGCAGGGCAAGAAACCCCTCATCAAAATAAATGAGCAACTCAGGAGGCTCAAGTCCACCAAAGCCAAATTTGAGGTAAAGATAATCTTGCAGGCAAAAAAATAACCATAAGGCCTTCTTTAGCTATGTCCACAGCCTCAAAAGTAATACCGAATAGTTTGCCAAACTCAGGGTAAATGGAGCCACTTATATGGAACCAGAGGAAATATGAAATCTTCTGGCTGACAGATGTAGTTCCCACTTCACCCCACCTTCCCCCTAATCACCCCATTGAGATACCCACAGTCATAACACCCTTGGCTATCACTAGCAGACAGGTCCTCAATGTGCTTTACAAGGCAAAAAATACTGCATTTGTGGGCCCTGATAATATCCCAGGAGGTCTACTATTTATCATGAAACATGACTTATCCAGCCCTCTAGAATCATTCTTCAATCTTAGTATACAAACTGACTTCATGCTCACCAAAGGAAGGAAGGGCTATTAAAGTTATTCCTCTGCATTAGGGTGGGCCATCTATTGACCTAGGTAACTACAGACCCATAGGTTTGACTACTGTCATTTGTAATGCTATGGAAAGAATCATTGTGGATATTATAAAGAGACAGGAAATCTTCAGACACTGAATCCAACAGTCTGGATTTGTCAAGGGAAGATCATGCCTAGACGTTTTCAAGACAGTCACCAAAGCCATGGATGAGGGAAAAATGGTGCACACTGCCTATCTTGGTCCTGGCCAATGCATTCAACACTATCCCCCTTTCATGCATTGTCTACATACTCATGAAACGTGCTATACACCCCTGTCTCATCTGCTAGACAGCCAACTGGCTTATGGATTGGAAACAGGAAGTCAGAATAGAGGATGCCACTTCCACAAAAAGACCTGTCACCAGTGGACCCCCTCAGAGCTTAGTGCTGGGGCCATTCCTTTTGGCATCCATTTTTCAGAAGTCAAAGCTAATGTTAAAAGCCTCTAGGTGAGCAAGTTTGCAGATGACTGCAAACTTGTTGCAGTTATTGAATCCCCCAAGAATACAAACATTATCCAAGAAGGCTTGTTGCAAACCAATAAACCATGCCCTAAAACTGAAAAAAAAAAAAAAAAAATATATATATATATATATATATATATATATATATATATATATATATATATATATACATACACACACAAATAGTTTCTTTTGGCAAGGCAGCCACCTCCTGCAAATTACCACATAGATGATACAACCATAAGAGTTGACCTAGTGGTTAAGGACTTTGAGAGCACATGTGGACAGTGACCTGACCTTTGACCATCAAGGTTAATTGCAGAACTTATAAGCAAGGGTATGGCCTCCAAGTCCAGAGATGTCATTGCCCCACTGTGTTCAGCCCTCATCAAATCAATCAATCGAGTACAATGCCCTTTCAGTATATACCTTACCAAACATTTGCAACAACTGGAGCAACACATGGGTTCCTCACAAAATACAAGGTATAAATTACACGGAATACACAGACTGCCTCAAAGCCTTATTCCTATACTGAGTCTGTTATAGACTGCTGAGAGGTAATCTTTGCCTGGCCTACAAGGCAGTATTTGATCCTGCACTGATTCACACCTGTAAGTCTAGCAGCATTATTTGTAACTTGATTAAAGTGTAGCTATCATTCTAAGCCTTTTGGATTAAGCACTTGGGCTTCAGACCAGTTGTTTTACATTAGGAAGGTTTGTGGCAAGCACTGTGGTGGCAGGACAGGTAGCTTTCATCCTTCTAAGTTGGGAACTGCTGATTGAGAGCCCAGTGTCCAAGTGTATTAGTTCTGGTTTAGGCACTTGGGCTTCAGGCCAGTTATTTTACATTAAGAAGGTTCATGGTCTGCACTCTTGTGGGAGAAGAGGCTGGACTCTGCCCTTCTGAGCTGGGAATTTCTGGTTAAAGGTTTATAGTGCCTGAATATTTGAACTGTATCTTACTGAAATTGGTACACCTTGTTTGCTCTAGCATAGACTAGATCCAGGCCTGCTGAATCTAGCTTTGTTTATATGCTTGTTGTTTGTTTGCTTGTTATTTCCTGGAAGCTAATTCCACCTAATACGCGGCTTCTCAGCGCTTCTGTGGATCACTAGTGATATCTGCATTGCTTACTGTACTTATTTCCTTGTTTCACTTGAAAGAAAGTTACTGTTTGTTGTTTTTGCATTTAGTTACTTGTAACACATTGCACTCAAGTTACCTGGCACTTGCTCACTAAAGCAATTATATAAGTCAGCACTAAAAATTAAAAGCACTACACCCTCACTCCCCACTGGCCCTTGTTTTCATTTATTAAGGAATTCCCAATATTATTCTAGCATGTCCAAAGGTCAGTTGTCAATCTCCTCTCCAGTCCGGCTGGTGAATCTGGGAATCTTGAGGCAATGTTATAACTGCCTCATGTACACAGACAACCCTCTCCTCCTCCCACATAACACATATAGTTGCGAGAGATGCAGCTATTTAGCCAAACTGGAGGCTGAGCTCTCTCAACTCAGGACTGGCAAGACGAGACAGGAGGAGAAGGCAACTACACACACCACAAAACCAGCCTCACATAATGCTACCGCACCACTGAATCAAACACATAAACACACAAAGACATACTCGGAGGCTCTGAGTAAAAATTTACCTAAACAGCAGAGGCCTCCAAAGCAGACACCCAAACAACTGCTACCTCAAGACACCCCACAAGCAACACATAAACCACAAAAGCAGTGTGCAAAGCAGTCACAGCCCTTAAAGCCAAATACAACACCAAACATACTTGTCATAGGTGACTCCATAGTCAGACACACTGACGTCCCACTCACCAGGCTGAACAAGGAGAGGGTCACAGTAAGCTGCCTATCGGGCGCTAGAATCCGCCACATAACACAAGCACTCGGGTCACTCCACGGCAAGTACAAATATGACACAGTCATTGTCCATGCTGGTGTGAACGACCTGAGACGTACCTCCCTGGACTACATGAAAAGAGACATAGAGGAGCTCTCTGATTATGTAGCCCAGGCAGGTATGACCCTAACCCTGAGCAGTATTCTTCCTTCACCAAGAATGATGCCACAATATAGAGACAAGATGATCAGCTTTAACAATTGGCTTAATGTCTGGTGTCATTCAAAGGGGATCCAGTGTCTGTCTGCCTGGGATGACATGCTTGACAAGCCACGCTGCTTCGCAAGGGACGGCTTGCACCTGTCACCCCTGGGATTCCGGATATTGGCTAAGGCTCTTGCCACCCCTATAGTGCCTTTTTTAGGCAAGGCTCAAATTCTAAACCTACCACCCTAGAAAGCAAAAATGGGAAGAAACTGAGGGTAATGCTGCTCAATGCCAGAAGTCTAAATCTCAAAATGCACGCACTTGAGGCCCTTCTCAGTATGGAGAACATCGATGTCTGTGCTGTAACTGAAACCTGGTTCAAGGCTCTTGAGAGCATCCCGGCACTATTAGGTTTTACCTCATATCATGCATTCCGGCCCCAAAACCCGGACCACACCACAAAAGAGGGGGTGTATCCATATTCATAAAGGATACCCACACCTCCAGGTTGGTGGCAACACACGAAGCTTCGGAAACCATCCAGGTGCAACTAACCATAGGCAAAACTGCTCTACAAATTGTAGCATGCTACAGGCCACCCTCTCAAACTCAGGAACACCACACAGCCTTCCTGAAGACACTGGAGGGTATAAATGTATCTCCAAACACCATCATATTGGGTGACTTCAACTACCCGAATATAGACTGGGAACATTACTCAAGCCCTAACTTTCTAGCCCAACGGTTCCTGGAGTTCATAAATTCAAATGCCATGGAACAGCTAGTCACTGTTCCCACGAGAGGAGAAAATATACTAGATCTCATTATCACAAACATGGGGACAAAATGCTCCACACCGGAAGTATATCCCTCATTGGTGAGATCTGATCATAGACTAATCTCACTGGAAATCCACATCCCGCCCCCACCCCAAACAAAAAAGACCACAGTGAAGAACTTCACACTACTCAAGACTGGTGTGGTATCCTTCAAGGCCCCTGAGACAGTGGAAACCACAACCCAAGCTGCGGAAGCCCTTACAAATGCCTTCTATGAACACCTCCAGGACTGCATGGATCAGGCAATCCCAAATAAAACCAAGACTCTTTCCACAAAGGGCAAACGTCCAGTCTGGTGGACCCCAGCCATTAACAAACTTTACAATAAGAGGAGAAAGCTATTACATGATAGAACAAAATCCATAAAAGGGAAGTCACCCCTGATCATTATTAGTAAAAAAATAAGAGCACTCATAAAATCAACTAAGGCCAATTTTGAGAGAAAAATTGCCATGGATTCAAAGGACAATCATAAGGCCTTTTTCAGCTATGTTAGGAACCTGGGTGGAAACTCCCAGATATGCTCAGAATTAGTCCAAAATGATACAAAAATCACTGAACCCACAGACATTGCCAACATACTGGCAGACAGGTTCAGTGCAAACTTCATCCCCTCTCCCTAAAGGAGAGATAACTATCCCAGCGAGTGTAGCCTCCCAGACATCTCAAATGCGCAGGTGAAAGCTGCTCTCTCTAAAGCTAAAAACACAGCATCAATGGGACGGATGGTGTCCCCGGCTGTGTGCTACACGAGCTAAATGAGGAATTAAACCCGCACATAAGGCAGCTGTTTAATCTCAGCCTTACCTCAGGATACGTGCCCAAGGAGTGGCGCACGGCAACTGTGGTCCCACTCCACAAAGGTGGTGCCTCTACGGACCCTGGTAATTACCGCCCCATAAGCTTAACAAGTCTAGTCTGCAAAGCTATGGAGAGGATCATAATGGAGCTCATAAACAAAGATATAGGGGACTTGCAGACATTGGACCCGACCCAGTTTGGCTTCGTCAAGGGAAGATCATGCCTTTTGAACTTAGTCGACTTCTTCGAAACAGTCACCAAGGCCATTGATGAGGGAAAGGCAGTCCATACAGCCTACCTTGACCTTGCAAAGGCTTTCGACACAATACCCCACTCGGGTATTGTAAAAAAACTTACCACCTTAAATGTAAACCCATATGTCACAAGATGGGTTGCAAACTGGCTTAAGGACAGAACCCACAGGGTTAGAGTTGCTGGCGCTATGTCAGACTCCAAGCCGGTCACAAGTGGTGTCCCACAGGGCTCGGTCCTTGGCCCCCTATTGTTCGGCATCTACTTCTCAGAAGTACAGGCCAACATGGGAGGTCTTTGGCTGACAAAGTTTGCAGACGACTGCAAACTGGGCACCATAGTGGAAAGTGCATCGGACACGGATATCCTTCAGAAGGGACTCACGGAAACAGATAGCTGGTGCCAGAGCCATGGCCTGAAGTTAAATGCCAAAAAATGTATAGTCATACCCTTCGGGAAAAACAAGGTAACCCCAAGCTACCATATAGGTGGCAATCCACTAAGCACAGAAGAGGTTATCAGGGACCTGGGGACCCAGGTTGACAGTGGCCTTTCTTTTGACACTCACGTTGCTAAAGTGGTTAGAAAGACCTTCTACATTGCCCACCTGATCATGAAGGGATTCACATCCAGATCTAGTGAGGTCATTGTTCCCCTGTACTCTTCACTTATCAGACCAATGATCGAGTACAATGCCCCATTTGGGATGTATCTCGCCCGACATCTGCAGCAATTGGAGAGACCCCAAAAGTTTCTCACCAAAAGGATAAAGGGACTCCAAAATCTGTCATATGCTGCCAGATTGAAGAAACTCCAGCTCTATTCAGTCGCATACCGTCTGCTCAGAGGTGACATGTGCCTGACATACAAGGCCATGTCCAACCTGGAATTAATGGACATGCTCCACCTCAAAAAACTCCAAATCCACCAAAACCACTAGAGCAAGTGACTTAAACCTTAGCACGGATATAAATAGGATGTGCTGGAGGGATAGATTTATCACTCAGAGACTCCCTATGCTGTGGAATAGAGTCCCGGTCCATGTGAGGCAGAGCACCTCGCTGGCTCTGTTCAAGAGAAATCTTGACCTGTGGATGGGAGATTGTAGGTTTACCCCGGGAATCATCTCTGTGTCACTGCTGGACAGAGGCACAACAAACTAATGGGTACAGTATTTCTTCATATAAGGGGTGGCGTAAGCCACAAAAATTCGGGCTAGGCTTATAAATGCCTTGGGGCAGATAGCCTAGTATAAACCTATGAACCTATGAACCTATTAGAAACACCCAACTGAAGGACACTAATCTTGGTTGCAACATAAATAGAACACATTAGAGGGACAGGTATGTGTCTCAGGGACATCACCAACTAGTATATAATTCTTTGGTTCTTTTCAAATGGAGCCTCAACCAATGGCTGGGGAATCAAAACATTATCCCTGGACTGACACCTGGGCCCCACTGGACAGTGGGAGTTTATAAATTCTCTGCCACTTCAAAATAGCTATATGCCCTGGGTAGTAAATCCTGTCATATATAAATGGGAAAATATGGCCAACTCAAACTCTTTGTCCATGAGTAATAATTACACATGGGGAAATAAGGCTGGGCTTAAAAAGCCCTCCGAAGGTTGTTAGTCTAGTAATCATTTATGAACCTATAAGCAGTAGATTTGTGTCGATCAATCAAAGGCAACTTTGACAAATGCAAATAAACCAAAAGAAGTTCACCAAGGCCACCTTTAGCAAACATTGAAACAGTTTTTTTTTCCCAGGGGACAAGTCCCCTATACCGCCATGTGGGCCTCCCCCCAAACAATTATATACACCAACTCCAAGGTCACATAGTACAGAAAAAAAGCAATCTCCACTTTCATTGAAGGTGGTTTTGGTGAACTGGCTTTGGTTTCTTTATGATCGTTGAAATAGCCTTTTAAGCACTAACATGCTCCCTAAGCAAAATACCTTGTATAGTCAGTCCCATTAGACACAAATATCTCATTTGTCCAGGAACATTACAAATTGTAATGTAGATTTGTTTATCTCTGTAGTCAAACATATAATTGGCTATCATTTTCTCATCCTCTGGATTTTGCAGTTTCATACATCAGTTCTGTTTTCCTTAATACTCTAAAAAGACTGTCAGCCTGCCTTGGGTTATACCAAAAATAAAAAGATTAATGACAGAGCATTATCAGTCTTGACCCATCTACATATCATAAAGAGAAAATTTGGTTCATGAAAAATTCAGAAAGGAATGAGACATTTGCCAGCTTTGTTGGCATAGGGTGATGAAGCCATGATTATGACTGAAGTGATCCAAGTTTGATTAGTGGCAGAGGCACCTGCTGGAGCTGGCATGGAGGTGAGCAGAATGACAAGACTATGCTTGCTCGCTGGGAGGTAGGATGGGCTAATATACTGATAAGGCAGAGACATTCTTTGCACTCCAGTGGAGACCAGAATACAAAATAAAGGTGAGGAGCCAAGTATGTGTGAAGGTTTGGACTTATTTTCACTTACATTAGGGGGAGGGAGAGAGAAGAATGCTCCTAGGACATGCTTATTTGCAGGCAGTGGCCTCTAAATTAAATTTAAGCACATGGTAGTTGTGGCCACATAAGAAAAAATATCCCAGCTTGGTCTTAGTATAACATCTATGCCTTCTTCCCTCCTCTCTTCTGTGGCTAGGGGAATGCATATCCAGACAGCTGTGAGGTCTTCTCGTCCTGATAAATGGGGACCCATTAAATGAAGGATTACACCAAGGCATCCACATGTGAGGGGTGGCCTAAAGGGATGAAAGAGCTAAAGGGAAACCAGGAATTATGACCGAAAAAAAAGGCATGAAACATCACAGTGTAGTGTATACTATTCAGTCCACCAAAATGTCCTACTACTGTGATCAGCAACAGCACTATATGAAAACTTCTAGACTTGTCTAGAGAACAACTGACCAAATAACTTAACAGCAGATTACTCTATCCTGGCCATACTTCATAGAAGTATAATGATGTACAATCAATGCATCATATATTCAACACTCTGGAAGGATTCTGCAAAAGTGTATAAATGTTACCTGTAAACAAAATAGTCATTCACAAAACTTAATGAAATGTATTATTGCATTTACTTAACTGTCTCAGAGACTACACAATACTGAAAACTTTTAGGAGTTTGAATTATTCTTTTACTTCTGAAAATTTGAGGACTGTTTGAGCTAGAATTGGAACCAAACTGGGAACTTGCTAAAGGAAAATTTTGAGATGTACTATTCATGTGAATTTTTACAGTCACTAGGTAGTATATAGTCATCTGGATCAGGAGCAGAAAAGGTCACACTCTAATAACTCTCAGATTCCATCCTTGTTTCAAATGTTTTGTTGAGGTAGATCTGAAGCTGATATAAGAATGGATTTGTGAGACATTGCTCTGGATATTCCCAGTTCAGATTGACTTGGCTGGTTCTCTGGAACACTGCATTTAGATCAACACTCATCAAGAACAAGTTGGATATATAATTGATTACATTAAATTATGATACCATCTTTCATTTTTACTACAAAGAAATATACATGTTCATCATATTGATCACTGCTGCAGTAGCCTCTCCTACTTGCATAGATTCAAAATCTAATTCCAACTCTATTCTGGACTGGATCCTTACCTCCCACCCCAATCACTATCATAACCCCACTACCCTACTCCCTTAGTGATCACCTCCCAACTGCTATTCATCACCTTTCCTCACAGGTTATTAAATCGCACACATTCAGAGACTGCCGTAACCATTCTAACTTTGACCAAAACTTATTCAGTCAAGCTCTCTCTTCCATCAATTGGTCCTTCCTTTATGACCTCCCCCTTGAAGAAGCTATTCTAAAATTTAACAGCTTATTTCTCAACATTCTCGACTCCATGGCCCCAGTCAGGAAAATAAGGGTTAAATCCAAATACACTTCATGGATTACCAAGTACAGTCTCTCCCTCATGCAGAAAAGGGACAGTGCTTGGAAATCCTGGCTTAAGCATAAAACTACCATAAATCTCCAGCTCTACAGAGAACTACAAAACCTAACTAAAAAACAAATCTACCTTGACAAAAAAACTTTTTACCCCAACCATCAAAAAATCCTTGTACCAACCCCCAAAAATTCTGGTCCTTTATCAACAAGATTCTATACCCAGGTAACCCCTCCCCCCAATCCTCTTCCTAACATCTCCTCTACCAAAACGGCCACTCTACTGAACTCCTTCTTCATTAACTCCATACCTAATGCTAACCTTATCCCTAGCACCCTTCCCATTCTTCCTCATTCCACTCCTTTTTTCATTAAACCAATTCCCACTTCAACTATCAGATTGTTTCTCAATAAACTTAAACCCTGGTCCCCCTCTGCTGACAACCTACCACCTTTCTATCTTAAGTTAGCAGCCTCCACCATTACTTCCCAGTCTCCATACTCCTTAATCATTTGATTAAGGAATGCCTTGCCCTGCCATCTGGAAATAAATTCTACATTTTACCCCTACACAAAGGAGGAAACTCCACTGACCCTTCAAATTTCAGGCCTGGTTCTACCCCCCCCCCCCCTTTCTAAAATTCTTGAAAAGTGTATTCACAAACAACTCATTTCTTATCTCACCCAAGAGAAACTCCTTATCTCCACACAACATGGTTTCAGACCTCATAGCACCGCTCCAGCTCTTAAATCTTTTACTCATTCAATTTCCTCATGTCTTGACAATGCTTCCCATAATCTCCTTTTTTCCAAACTAGCTTACCTTAAACTCTGTAACTCCTCTTTCAGCTGGTTCTCTAGTTGCCTATCTGATCAACTACAATCTGTTAAATGGCTCTCTTCTACATCCCCCTTCCTTGCTGTTCAAACTGGGGTTCCTCAAGGCTCCATTCTCGGGCCCCTGTTATTCAACATCTTTACTAACAACCTCTACCTTTCCTGCCCTCACTCCACCTTGATTCAATATGCTGATGACAACTATCATCTCCACATCTGACAATCTTCCTGACCTACTCATCCACACTCAAGAATCTCTGCATTCAGTTGAAAAATGTCTCTCTTCTAATCAACTACTACTTAACCCCAACAAAACTAAATTCCTGCTCTTCCTGCCTAAATCTCTGCAACATCTCAAATCCTCCTTCTCCATCTCCTCTCTAAACAACACTCCTATCAAAATAGAACCATGTACCAAACTTTTTGGAGTTCATATAGATGACGAACTTAAATTCAACATCCACATCAACAACTGTATAAAAAACACACCAAAAGCTTGGACTACTGTACATGAACAAAAAATTCCTAAGTCCAGAATCTAAACAGTCCTTAGCTCAAGCTTACCTTTTTCCCACCCTACTTTACACTTTCCCATTATTTACTCATCTCCAAAAGAACCTGACTTCCAAGCTTGAACACACCTATAATAAAATAGCTTGCTTCACCAGTAACCTCCCATAGCAAACACACCACTGCCTTTCCCTAAAAAAAATTTCACTGGCTAAAACCCCAACACCAACTCCTCCTGCCACCGCTTCACCTGACCCACTCTATCCTTCACCAACCCTTTGCTTGCCCATCTCTGTCAAACCTTATCTGCCCCTATATCCCTAAATGTGACCTTTGCAGCTCTGACCAACTCCTATTGCATATTTCCAAACTTAATAAATCCATTGGTAAGATACTTTACAGCCACTCTGTCACCTCTGCCTGGAACAAACTTCCTCTCCATATACTCACACTTGACAATACCCCCAGTTTTAAAATGGCATTAAAGGAATTCCTGTGTACCTCTTGGATATGCTCATGTGATGACCCCACCTGAACATCATCCCCCATGCCTCTCCCTTATCTTTTAAGGTCCCATATCCTTTCTACCTTAAGTGTGGAGTAACTCAAATTCCTGATCTTGCCAACTCACCTCTATTTCAGTTTCCTGTCTCACCTCTCCTATTGTTTTCTGAATCCTCTTTTTGCCTAATAAGATTAGGACTTCCTGCTGACTTCTTTATAACATAAATTATCTTAATCCATCATATGATTAATTTGTGTAAAATTTTACCATGATTTACTTATATGTCTCTCCATTGTACTATGTAATTGTTAATTACTTTTTATGATGTCTAAATATGCTGTCCTCTAATTTTTGTTCACTTTATTTCTAACTTTTGTAATGGAGTTTTTCTCCTTGGGTCTCTGCTGAAAAAGGGCATTCTGCCCAGTCAGACTAACCCGGTTAACAAATGTCAAATAAATAAATAAATAAAATCCTGCCTGCCAAGGATATAATGGCTGGCCAGCTTCCAAAGCTTCAGGGCATGCTCCACACTCCCAAACCATCAGGCAGCTTGAGCTCAGATGACTAAAAGTCAAGTTTGGGCTAAAAGACCTTTAGAGCTTTACTGCTGCCAAAAAGTGTGCTCCTCTGAGGCTTTTGAGGATCAACACTCAGCTTGTGCTTTCCTTTCCTGGTAAAGTAAGTTCGCTTTTTGGAAAAAAAACTTTCATTTTTTTCTTAATTTTTTTGATGTTTTATTACTTTTGTCATCAAGAAAGTTATTTTATAGCTAGCATGCTGTTATTAACAGACTATCTTGAAATTGTAATGTACTTTTAAATGGAGCACATATTTTGTTCTGTCAGTTTAAAAGTGGTGTAAAGTAATTGAAAACATTTTTTCTGTGGAGAAAGTTAAATTTAATTTTTCAGTCTGGCATATGGTTTTAAAGTCCTTTTTACTGCATTTTTCTGTCAAAAAAGTAACCTTTGTGGACTTGTATAAGTGATTGCTGCTTGTCTTCCCTGGGAATGAGGCACTGTTTCCATCTTGACCATGGAGCAGACTACCAGTGTCATGGTCAGTCCTTCCAGCCACAAAAAGAAAAAAGATAAACAGGCAGCCTTTGCCACCAAAGCAGGCTAGCAATTTTCCTCAACCACAGCTGGGTGATTGTGCTGTAACCATTGGTTGTACCTTAGACCGCACATCTTTTATCCTGGACCCTCTGGTGTAGCATGTACAGTCATTATGGACTGGGGATTAGCCATGTCCTCTGCAGCTGCTGGGATCCCTTTAGTGGGCAAGGGAGAACCACTCTTGTCAGTCCTGACAGAGGGAAAGAGGAAGTTTTCCATGCTGTGTTAGAATGTTGTGCCTATCCCTGGGGAAACTGCTGCTACCATTAGTGACACTGTTAGCCCCTTTTTTCCTATCAAAAAGAAACAGAAAACCAAGCATGTATCTACTCCTCAATTTTCTTTGGACAGGAGTAGTTTACTGGGTCTGGCTCAAGGGTTTAATTCAGGCTGTGGGTCCTTCTTGTAAAATAGTTTAGTTTCTAGCAAAAGAAAGAGGAATTCCTCTTTTCCGGAAGAGATTTAAGATTCATAATCTGAACAGGAAGATGCAGGGATAGATACTGTTTTTTTCCCTCAGATTTCTGATTCAGACTCAAAGGAGAGCTGAGTGTCTGATTTTCCCTGTGAGGGTATCGCTTTCTCTGAGACTGCTGCTGGAATTTGCCAGTGTTTTCAGTGGGAAAACACAAGTTTTTCTGTTAGTTACAGGATTTTCTAGAACTTACACTCATTCCTCATGTCGTCGGCTTTACAGGACATGTGATACTGCCTGCAATTTTCTTCAGTCAACCAGCTGCCCCTATAAAGGCAGACAGGATGTATAAACTTCCTCAGTCTTTTAAATTTTCATACACTTTTCCCAAATCTGACCCAGCAGCATTGGCTTTACTTGATCCCAGTGCTAAGCACTTAGTTAATTCCAATCCTACCCTTTCTGATAATAATGAGAAAAGTATTGCTTGCTATGGGTAAAAAGTGTATACTTCTGCAACTTTGATTTTCAGAATTTTGAATTGCCAGGCTATGTTAAAGTTTGTTCTAATAAATTGTAGAAGTCTGAAGAATGTTTTACCTACAGTCTCTTATTATGATGAAAAATATACTTTAAATAACTTGGTTTATTCTACTGCACAGGTTACGACTCATTGTTTACAGTGTGTGTATGACTCTGTTGATACTTTTTTTCCAGGGCTATGGCTACTGGTACTGTTTGTGAAGGTTTACATGGTTACATTCTCAGGACCTCCCAGATGATTTTACAAATGAGATTTTAAATTCTGCCTTGGATAGAGATTTAGTGTTTGGCCCTTCTGATGCAGAGGTGATCAAAAACGTAATGAAAGGGGCCAACTGAGTTACAGAAGACTTTTCAACCCTTCTTTACTAAATTTTCCAGAGGGATTTTTTATCTCCTCAGCCAATTTTGGCAAAAACAGAATAAACAGTCTCAACAAAATAAACATAAACAGACATTTAAGAAGAAATGTCAAAGTGCTTCCAAAAAGAAGTCTCAAACCTCCGAAAACCAAGGGCAGTCCAACAAGTCTACATGACTATTCAAGAGACCTTATGAATCCCTGTCACCCTGGCTACTTTTTTCTTCCAGAAAGTCTGTATCTTCATTTTTCTCTTTGGCAACAGATAGTTTCAGGCAAATGGGTTCAGAAAATCATTTATAAAGGTTACAGATCACAGTGGGAGGAAATTCCTCCTTCTGGGGAGTCATTCCTCATTCTCTAGGTCAGACTCTTTTGTTTCCAGTTGTTCTTCATTGCATTCTGACTCAAAGAGTGATAGAACCAATTCCACCTTCCCAGGTGGGGAAGGGCTTTTATTCAAGGATGTTCCTAGGAGGAAAATCCTTGGAGACTACTTAGGGATCATTCTTTCTTAAACCTGTTCGTGATAGTATTCAAATTCAAAATGATGTCACCTCCCAACCTGTTACCTCCTCTTCTTCTTCTTCTTCTTTCAAGTGTCCTGGTAACACTAGACTTAAAAGATCCCTCTCATCGCATTCCTATTCATCTACACTTCAGGTGTTTCTTCAGGTTTTGTATATCTGGATCACATTATCTGTTCTCTGCCTTAATCTTTGGACTATTCACTGCATCACTGATTTTCACAAAGTGTCTAGCTCCAGTTATAGCTCATTGCAGGCTACAGGGTATCTACATTTTTCCATATTTAGATAGCGTGCATGTCTTTTCAGAGTCTTTTTCAAAGTATCAGGAATGTCTGTCTGAGTTAGAGATCTCTTACACAAACTGAGATTCCAAGAGAACATTCAAAAGCGATTTTTGAGTCCTTCACACAAGATTTTGTTCCTATGATTTTTAACTACACACCTCAGTTCAAAGAGCTTTTCTTCTGCAAGAAAAAAATACATCTTTTTCTAGATCCATTTCCAAGGTTTTATGACTTCAATCACTGCAAGGGAATACCTCAGGATTTTGAGTCTCATGGCATCTATGATTGTCATTATACCCCTGGCAAAACTCCATATGAGAAAGATACAGTGGTGTCTGAAATCTCTTTGGTCCCATCATCAATACTCTTTATCGTTTCAAATCCCATCGCTGAGGTTTGTCAGAAGAGAAGTATTTGGTGGAGACAGATATCCTTAAATCCAGTTTCTCCCCTTCTCCCTTCTTGAGCCAAAGCAGTCAGTTGCCACAGATGCTTCAGACTTTGCTTGGGGAGCAGTTTCAAGAGGGATAAAAGTGCAAGGGTGCAGAACACCAAGGGCAGATGCAAGCACATAAGTATTAAGGAGATGCTTGCCCTTATCAAAGGACTTAACTGTCTGAACCATTTTTGGACCCTGGGACCTCAAATAGTTACAGACAATACCACAGTCATGTGGTACATCAGGAAGCAGTGGGGAATCCATTTGTACCATCTTTGCAGACTAGCCATGTTAGTTTGGGATATAGCGTTATGTAATCTCACTCTTCAGGGATCCTATATTCTGAGCAAAATTGTGTGTCAGACAAGCTGAGCAGGATCAAGGCAGACCCTCATGAATGGAAACTAGATCAGGGGGTCTCCCAAGATTTGATCCATCTGTGAGGAGTTCCTCAAGTAGACCTCTTTGCCTCCTCTCTGAACAGTCAGCGGGAAAGATTCTGTTCCAGGACTCCATCCAAGAAGGCCTGAAAAATAGATGCCTTTTCTTTTCTTTGGACAGGACTGTTCCTGTATGCTTTTCCACTGATACCCAGTGTTACTTCTGAAGATTCAGAAGGAATTCCTCAAAATACTTGTGGTGACTCCCTCTGGCCCAGGCAACTGTGCTCTCTTTCTTTATAAAATACCCAGGGACAATTACTACAGGCTTCTTCGCAGACTGGATCTACTCACACAAGAACAGGGGTGTTTGATACACCCGAAAATCAATCAAATTCAGTTGACTCTTGGATGGTAGGGTCCTAATTCCTTTTAGCCACCTGTTTACTGAGGTTGTGCAGCATGGGATGATATGGGCAAGTACATAAACTACGCCAAAATAAAAATTTAATGCAAAGCTTTCGGGCTAGCCACCCTTCTTCAGTACATAAAACACTACATTTCATTTTCAGTTTTAAATAGGGCACATTTAAAATCACATGTCACAGGCAGCCTATCATCATTTGTTAGCAATTATTACTTTTAAAACAACAGAACCTAGAATTCATAAATATGTACACATATATATGTAGTTGTAGTGACATCTATGATGGAGCAGATAATTTTCAACACTCTATAACTAATGAAATGTATACTTTTACAACTAATGTAACTTGTAGTACAACCTAAGTGGTATACTTAGCTACATGTATATCATGAACATCATTCTATGTAGGTAAGACTACAAGGAAAAGGAGAGAACGAATAACAAAGCACAAATCAGAAATCAGAAGGAACGTGGCCACTAATGCTCTTAGTAAGCATATATCTGAAAACAATAGTACCATAGGTTTAAGTTTAGAGGGATATATACAGTGACTATGGGAAATAGAGGAGGTAACATGAATAACATGTTGGAGTTGAAGGAATATGAATGGATTATCAGACTCCAGGCAGATGCTGAACCAGGTTTGAATAATGCAGTTAGTTTGAAACATGTACTGGTAAAACAACAAAGGGAGAACCTTTAGTTTTATAACAATTTTTAGTACTTTAAAGATATTTTAATTGCAATATAGAAAGGCTATCTGAATATTCAAAACTTTTTAGATCTTATGTATTTTCTATACTGTTTATGTTGTCCATATGTGTATATTTTTTGTATGTATATATATATATATATATATATATATATATATATATATATATATATATATAATTTATTTATTTTATTTTATTTATTTATATTTGTTGACCGAGAGTGTCCGACTGGACGTAGGTCCATTTTCAGCGGGGGCCCGGGAAGAAAAGCTCCACAGTTAAAATAAACAGACAGTAGTTACATTGGATTACATAGCAATTAACAGTTTAACATAGCAATTACTTACAACATATTTACAGATGAAGAACATAGTATATCAGTAGACAACTAGAACCTTTATCTGTGAAGTACATAACAGACATTAACAAATGTTACAATAAGAAGTTCCTGCTGTATAATAAGTACTAGGCTTATGAGCATCTGAGCTTGCTATAATCAAGGTAGTTAGTGGAGTGGAAAGAAAGGTAGTGGTTGAATGGGGTGGGTTATATTAGAGTGGGAGTTGCAAGGGCATAGCCAGCATGTTTTTAGGTGTGCTTTTAGTAAAGTTTTGAAGTGGGTGCCTGATGGTACGGAGGTAATTGTGGGTGGAAGGGAGTTCCATAATTTGGCTATGGTGCAAGAGAATAGTGCTTCACCAGCAGAGTTATTGGCTTTAGTGATCTGCAAGTGATTTTTGTTGCTGGATCTTAGTGGTCTGGTGGTGCGATAGGGTTGGAGTAGATTCTGGAGGGATGGGACATTTAGTGGATGGTTTACTAATTTGTGGGAAAGTGAGAGTTGATACCACTGAAGGAGGTGAGGGAGTTCAAGCCAGCCCAGTTCAGGAAGTGAGAGACAGTGGTGACTACGGTAGGATGCCCCTGTGGCGAATTTGGCAATTTTGTTGTAGCAGGTCTCTAGCTTGTTTAGATCGCATTGCCTTAGGTTGGTATATATTGGAGAGGCATAAAGTAGGGTGGAGATAAGGTGGGAATTTGCTACTGAAATCTTTGCTGCTTCAGTGAGAAGTTGCTTATTTCTGTATAACGCTCCTAGTTTTTTGTGGACTTTTTTTATGGTCATGGATATGTGAATGTCAAATTTTAGTTTATTGTCTATTTCCACTCCTAGCAATTTGGTGTGTTCAGTTGGGTATATAGGGGTGTTGTCTTTTGCTGTGATGTTAAAGTGAGAGTTGTTTTGAGTATGTTTGGTGGGTTGGAAGATGAGTATTTAGTTTTGTTTGGGTTGAGTATTAATTGGGCATTGGATAACCAAGTTTCAACAGAGGAAAAGGCTTCCTGTGTGACTTTTTGCAGTTTGGGTAGGGACTGGGCTGAGCAGATGATGGTTGAGTCATCTGCATATTGTATGAGTGTGCCATGTTTGGTGGCAGAGGCTAGATTATTGGTGTAAACAGAGAAGAGTAGGGGTCCAAGGATGGATCCTTGGGGAACCCCTATGGGAGACAGGTAGTTGGGGAGATATGTCATTCTGCCATACAACAGGTTGTTGGTGGTCAGACAGGTAACTCTGAAACCAGTTGGTGACTGATTGAGAGAAGGATAGGTTATTGAGGACAGAGATAAGTTGTTTGTGTGGGACCATGTCAAATGCTTTAGATAGGTTTAGGAAAGTAGCAGAGGAGAGAGAGCCATTGTTTTATGCTGAAGGATAGTATTAGTAAAGGAGAGTAAGGCAGTGGTGGTGCTATGGTTTGGTTAGAAACCATGCTGAGTACTTGAAAGGAGGTTGTTAGTAAGGAGGTAGTCTGAGACCTGAGAGTGTATGCATCTCTCTAGTATTTTGGAGAGTGGAGAGAGAATAGCTATGGGGCGGTAATTGGTTAGTTCTGTGGTGGGTCCGCCTTTGTGGAGGGGAATTATATGTGATACTTTCCACAGTGTGGGAACATAACTTTCTGACAGAGATCAGTTAATCAAGATGGATACTGGGTAGGCCAGAGCATCAGCTGCGATTTGTAGGTATTCACTTGGGAGGTTGTCTGCTGCTAATTTGGTGGGTTTAAGTTTATTTAACAGTTTGTTTATGTTGCAGGTAGGTACAGGAGAAAAAGAGAAGGCAGTGGGGAAATTACTAGTTGAAGGTGTGGGTTGGAGGAGAGGGGGGTTGTGTTGTTTAGCTAGTGATAGCATGTTTGGGTGAAGTGTGTGTTGAATGAGGTAGCAATATTTTCTAAGGAGTGAGGGATGTTAGGAGGAGGGGTACTGACTTTACCTGGGTGGAGGATAGAGTTTATGGAGGACCAGAATTGTTTGGGGCTGTGTTGCGAGGAGTCTAGGGCAGACTGGTAGTATTGGAATTTGTCCTGTTTTATTAGCTTTTTGACTCTATTGCGTAGTTCTAGGAATTTCTGTCTAGTTGAGGTGGTTTTGGTTTTGCGCCAGTGCTCCCGGACTTTATCCCTGTTTTTCATTTCTGACTTAGTGGTCTTCTGTAGCCATGGGGAGGGTTGTGCTTCGGTTCTGGAAAATCTTATGGGGGCATGGTAATTAAGGATGCTTAGGAAGGTAGTATTAAAAAATTCAACTGCGTCATCTAGACTGAGGTACTTTAGAGGATTCCAGTTACATTCTTTGAGGGATGAGATGAATGTGAGTGGGTTAAAGTTTATTTTTTTACGTATTTGACAGTAGATGACAAGTTTAGCTTGGTATAGGTATTTTTTTAGTAGGAATGTTGGGGAGTGATCACTGAGGCTATCTGATAAGCAGCCTGTTATATATGACTGGGGGCTCTTACTGACTAGTATCCAATCCAGGGTAGTGTGCTTGCTGGAATTTTTATTTATCCTGGTTGGTGACTGGACTAGTTGGGTGAAGCCATGAAGGTTTACATGATGGGTTGGATGGTTGCCAGAACAGGATTGCCAGTCAACATTGAAATCACCTAAAATGATAGTTTATTGGGGGAGATGGTGGGTAGACCAGCTGAGGAGGCTTTCTAGTGGAGGGATGTTTTGGCCAGGTGGGAAGTAGCATCCAATTAGGTTGATGGTTTTGTTTTGGTTTATTTTGAGGTTGGTATATATTATTTCTTCATTGCCTATTTGTGGAGCTGATGATTTTAAGATCTGGATGTTTAGATGCTGTTTAAATATTATAGCTACACTGCCTCCTTTCTTGTTTAACCAGTCTACTCTTAGTATGCCATAACCTGTAGGGAGTATTTGCTCACTGGTAATGTGAGGTTTTAGCCAGGTTTCTGTCAGGATGACTATATCTGGGGAGTACAAGTCTATGGTGGCATGGAGTTCATGGACTTTGTTGGATATACGTCTAATATTTAGGCTTAGTAGAAGGAAGTCACTTGGCTTTCTATTGGTTGTAATATGGGAGAAGTTATGGTTTCTTGTCTGATTATGAGGATTGGGGTTGGAGATGGTAGGGCCAGGGTTGGGGTGGATGTCTCCACTTAGGGCTAGTTTTGATATGCATGAGGTTATTAGTTTTCTCAGTTTTTGAATGTGTTTGTTTATAAGGGAAACTTTATGATTGTGCTCTGTGGGTAACAGGTATGGTGGGAGGGTTACTATGTTAAGTTGTAGGGATGCTTTATGTTTGAGTAATATAGTTGGTAGAATATGTGGGGGTGCATAGGGATGATTCTTGAGTTGGTGGGAGGGGAGCTGAGTGAGGGTGAGACATGAGTGGTGGTATGAGTAGTAGTACAATGGTAGTGGTTGAGTGGGGGAATGATGGTAGGATGTAAGATATGCAAGGAGAGTGCATGCAGTGAGCATAGGTAAGGTATGCTTGTACATGTTAGTTGAGGAGGTGTGATAGTAGTGGGAAGATGGAGGAGGTAGTGTTGGGTTAGCACTGTGGTTGGCTATTGGAAAGATGGAAGGGGTTTGTGAGTGTAATAAAGGTGGGACCACTGGGGGTGGGAGGGAATAGGGGGCAGGGTGGGAGCGAAGCGGGTAGAGACCCTGTTAGTTGCTCTTATGAGGGGGCTGGAAACAATCAGTTAACAGAGTTAACTGATAAATGAACATATGATAGTGACAAGGGTGGTTGTAGTTTTAAAAATGGTGTCTGCCACAGGTAATATTTATTAACTTTGGGATTGTCTTAAGGTAATAAACAGGGAAGGGGGAGGGGAGAACAAGGGTGTGAGCAGGCAGTTCTTTGTACTGCTGCTAATGAGCCAAAGCAAAGACAAGTTTGTGTTTAAGAAACAATCACAATTGACCAAGGACTGCTCTGAAACTGTAAGTCATTTCTTAACCATTTCTCACGTGGAAAAACAGGATAACCTTGTATCAGTAGGCTACTGTGGTTTCAGTTTAAATTAACAAACACATAGTATTGATCAGTTATGGATACTATTTGCTAACAGAAGGGAATAAGAGAGAAAGTGGAAGATGTGTGTGTGTGGGGGTGGGGGGGCTGCTTACAAGCCAGAACAGAGTGCTCTCCAGGGGAAAATGAATATAGGCTCAAACAGGTAGACACATACTCAAAGTTAACTTTAGCTGTTTGCAGACAGTTCAGACCTGGACTGCGCTTTTCTTATAAGAATGATAAAGGTGGTACTGCAGTTGAATACTTAAGAGTGGTGTTAGGTCTAGAAAAGAAGAGTACAGAGAGGAGTAAGCACTTTTGAGATGGTAAATATATATTATAAAGATTACAAAAAACAAACTGAGCAAATAGCTACCGCATGCAGGAAAATGTCTTGAACCAACTATTAGTATATGAAGATACTGAGCCAGTTGGAAGAACATCTGTTAGAAGAAACCTCAGACAGTTATGCAGTCACAGATAAAAATATAGTGAGCAGCAATCTGTTGTGGTTCTCTAATGTGATTCTATCCACCAGTAACAGCACAATTATATAGAAATAATTAGACAACAGTATGAGCTGTCTACACACAACACAATTACATGAATAACATTAGTGAACAAGGTGCAGTTATGCAAATAGACCATACTATTATACTAAAAACAACTTGGTGCAGACAAAATGCTAGCATGCCATAGTAACTTCCAATAATAAAGCATAAATCATATTAGACGTCTAACACAATTCTATATAAACATATACAGTTGTAAAATGTCTAACACAATTCAACATAAATAGGCATTTACAGTTGTAAAACACTTACTGGAGAGACATATTTACATGTACATGTACATATTTATGTACATATTTATGGACACGTACATATTTATGAATTATAGGTACTGTTGTTTTAAAAGTAATAATTGCGAACAAATGATGATAGGCTGGTTGTGACGTGATTTTAAATGTGCCCTATTTAAAAGTGAAAATGAAATGTAGTGTTTTATGTATTGATGAAGGGTGGTTAGCCCGAAAGCTTTGCATTAAATTTTTATTTTGGCATAGTTTACATATTTGGAGTTTACTCTACACAGCACTGTTTACTGGTCTATGATATGGGCAAGTGCCAGCATAGCCAAATGGAGTTTTGTACAGAATGATATGTCCTTTGAATATCAAACTGATTTATACAAGATACTTGTGTTACAAATGTATTAGAACTGTATGTCATTCATATATCAAACTGATTTGTACAGATACTTGTGCTGAAAATGTATTTGTTAGGTTTGTTTGAGTTAAAATGTATCAACAGTGCACCCTGCTGAAATGAAAATAAATGTACATGTATTATTGTAACTGAATTAAATGTATATGTTTTAATAGAGGATACTGGGACAGCAAAGGTTAATCAGCTAGCTTGCTTTAAGAAAAATAAGGGAAATGTAAATGAGCTGTTAAACCATTAAAACAGCATTCCACAGTGCTGAATATGACAGGAGATGCTAGGTCTGGGGGGAAAAAACGTTGTTCATTAGCTCAGTAAAAAGAAAGGAAGCTCCAGGCACTACATTAAACATTTAGATGTGTACTGTAGCTATCTATGCTAAGTTTCTGTCCCAGCTTCAAAGGGGAATACTGTGAGAATCTAGAGTCAGGTGACCAAATGAGGTCATTCTGCCAGCCCTCTTGGAAATTATTTTTAGATATTACAAAAAGAAATTTCAGAGTACTGAGCATTTTGTTTTGGGGAACCTGACTAGAAAGACTTTCACCCACAGCATCTTGTCTTGCGGTAGTAAGTAACTTAACTAGGGAACAGTAATTCTTTTAGATTAGTCAGGAATATAGTGAAGCTTAGCATAGACATTCTTTTTCTTTATTTGTCTGAGTCTGTCCATCAGTGTTCTTTTCAATATTTCCTGTAATCTCGACTCTGTGCTTTTCTGTGAATATATATTCAATGTTTTAGGTTCTTTTATTATTTATTATTAAATATATTTACAACTTTTATTGTGGCTGGTCCCTGTTGAAAGTATCTAACCTTTGAGAGTATTTATATTTATTTTATGACACAGTGTGGGCCATACCAGAAGGCCTAGCCATCTTGGTCAACTACTACCATTTGTATTAGTATTGATATTACACAGTATAATCTGACACCTTTTGTTAGGGCCCTTAGAGTAGCTGATTGTGGAATGTGTGGTGGTGGTGATAAATACTTTATACTCGGAGCAGAAGGGGACACAGCAGATAAATCTGTGCCAGCCTTTCCCAGGTGTGTGTGCATTTGAAGAATCAAATCTCATAGTGTGTATGTGTGTGTGTGTGTGTGTGTGTGTGTGTGTGTGTGTGTGTGTGTGTGTGTGTGTGTGTGTGTGTGTGTGTGTGTGTGTGTGTTTGTGTGTGTATGTGTCAGCTACTTGGAGCAGGGACACAAAGCACTGAGTTTATGAGTCTTATGCAACTCTGCAGATGAACAGGGGAAAAAAGAGGATCTATATCTAGCAAGCAGGGCATCACTGCACAGGAAAGGGATACCCAGTGCTGCACATGGATATAAGGGAACCCATGGTGGGCAGACTAAAGGACCCCACAGAGTCCACCAGTAACAGGGGAAGCCACTAGTTCAAGTATACGGCCAGGATCAAGGGTTAAAATGTTTTAAATGTAACCAGTGAGGCCATGTAGCATATAGATGTCCATGGAGGCAAGGTCAAGAACAAAAGGTGGGAAGCCAGAAAGTGGGAATCACAGAATGCTAGTGGTAAGTTGTCTGGAGAAAAAAGGGGTACCAAACTACCAGCAGAGTTTATATCCAATCTTGGTGGATGGAAAACAGGCCACTGCCAAGAGACAGACCATTTTGAAGCCTGCAGTGGTTAAAAAGGAGCAGTACTTGCTTGACCAGTCCACTCCAGTCACAGCTGTAGGAGGGGCCCCATTCCAAATGCCTGTCACCAGGGTTCACCTTGACTGGGAGGGTGGAAAAGGAAGCAAGCAAGTAGGTGTATTTGAGGATATTTCTGCAGGTATCTTGATAGGGAATGATTTTGATAATGCAGCACCCTGTGTGCATGCAGTGACATGCAGTCAGACTTGGAGACAGGCATGTGAGTCTGGTAATCTGGAGAAGACCCAGATAGACCACACACCTGAAGCCATGACTGGTGATGTGGCTACTTCAGGGAAGGAGCTACCATGTAGCAGTGACATTGAAGGTGAGCCACAGCTGTTGGTGGGCACTGATGCTCCCTTGAACAGAGTGCCTGCAAGGGCAGAGGTGAGTAGTAGTAGTAGTACTCATGCTGACAGTGAGGCACCACAGTCAGAAGAGACCAGACTTCCTGTGGAATGGGAAAGAAAGAGTTAAGACAGGCTCAGCTCTCAGATTCTACATTAGGAAGCTTGAGGAAGGTAACTAGGAAGGCACTTGATTCTCAAGGAAAAGGGGATTCTGTATACTGAAAGAAAGGGTTACTGTATAGAGAAGACCCCTGAAGGAGGGCTAGAAGGTGAGATAATACACCAGTTGGTAGTGCCCAGAGCCTGCCGTGTGGCACTTCTAGCCATAGCCCATGACATTCCTTTTCCAGGTCCATCCATCCATTTTCAACCCCTTTTCCCATTTTCCACATGGGGTCGGGGTGTAACTACAGCAGTGGCAATCATCTTGAGCCAAGGTTTACACTGCAGGATAGCTAGCCCTGCCACGGCAGTTCATTCGTACCACCCACTCATACACACACAGTCACCTATGGCCAGTTTAGAGTGTCCAAACTACCTACTGGATATCTTTGAAATATGGGAAGAAACCAGAGCACACGGAGGAAACCCATGTGAGTGCAGGGAGGACATGCAGATTCCGCACAGAAGGCAACCCAGCTGAGAAATGAACCAAACATATGGGCATAAAGCATACCAAGAGACACATTATGCAGTTATTTTATTGGCCTGGGATTTCCAGGGATGTAACAGGGTACTGCAGGACCTATGAGCAGTGCCAGTAAGTAGGCAAAGCAGAAGACAAGGTCAAAGCTCCTTTTATGCCTTTGCCTATAATTGAGGAGCCATTTCAGAGGGTAGCTATGGATATCGTAGGGCCTCTGAGTACCCCAAGTTCCACAGGGAAGACGTATATCTTAGTGATATGCTACTAAATACCCTGAGCCAGTGGCTCAGTCCTCCATCGAGACAGAGAAGGTGGCAAATGTTTTATTAGAGATTTTCAGCAGGGTAGGTTTTCCAAAATTAATACTGACTAACAGAGGTGCTAATTTCATGTCAGACCTGCTGGCTTATCTGTGGGAGTGCTGAGGGGTGAAGCACCTAAAGACAACCCTCTACCATCTCAGACTAATGGTCTCATAGAGAGGTTAAACTCTACAACTAAAGACCATGCTACAGGCATTTGCAGACCAGTTTAAGACAGAGTTGGACAAATATTTGCCCTGTCTATTGTTTGCATACAGGGAGGTGCCCCAAGAATCCAAAGGATTTTCACCCTTTGAGTTGTTGTATGGGCATAGGGTGAGGAGACCTTTACATTTGATTCAGGATGTGTGGGAGGGTGAGTGTGAATCCCACAAGGAGTCTGTTGTGACATATGTTCTAAACCTCAGGTGCCCAACAGCAGGAAAAAGGTCTGGTATGACAGGAATGCTCATGCCAGAGAGTATGCTGTGGGGCAGCAGGTGATGGTGCTCATTCCTGTCAGACACAATAAGCTGAAGGCAGTTTAGGAGTGACCCTTCAAAGTGGTAAGGAAGATCAATGATGTTAACTACATGGTAGAACTGCTTGACAGGAGGCAGGGGCACAAACCGTACCATGTTAACATGCTGAAGCCTTACCATGATAGGGAAGCCTTTTCTTCTGAGTATTTGCAGTGGCTGGCAGGAGGAGTCTGAGGGGGATCTGGTGAGGGTCAGACTGACACCTCAGTGGAAGGAGTAACAATGTCCCTGTGGCTATCCCCTACTCAGGTTCGAGAAATCCTAGCAGTGTTATGGGTGTTTGGGCACATGTTCACTGGGACACCAGGGTGTACTCACCTGGAGTAACACCATGTCAATACAGGGCCCCAAAGACCTATAAAACAGGCCCCTTAGAGGGTGCCTGAGCAAGTCAGACAGACTCTCTGAGAGGAGATACAGGAGATCTTGGAACTTGGAGTAATCCAGGAGTCCAGTAGTCCCTGGGCCTCCCCAGTGGTTTTGGCATCAAAGAAGGATGGTAGCACCAGGTTCTGTGTGGAGTATAGATAAACTCACTAAACTAGGTATAAATCCCTGTGACACAAGATGGCTTGCCAACTGGCTCACTGACAGAACCCACACTGTGAAAGTAGCAGACTCCAAATCCAACTTCAGACCAGTGACAGGTGGAGTACCAAAGGGGTCAGTCCTGGGTCCCCTCCTGTTTGGTATCTAATTCTCTGAAGTACAGGCTAACACAGAAGGTCTTTGGCTAACAAAGTTCGCAGATGACTGCAAACTAGGGGCCATAATCAAAACTCCTTACGATGTGGACATCCTACAAAAGAGCCTCACTGAGACAGATGCCTGGTGTCAAAACCATGGCCTCAAGCTCAATGCCAAAAATGCATTGTCATTCCTTTTGGTAAAAACTCTGTACCCATGAACTACCACATAGGCAGTAGTCTACTTAACACCGAAAGTGTGATAGGAGACCTTGGGACACAGGTGGACAGTAGTCTCTCCTTTGATAATCACATCACCACAGTAGTCAGGAAATCCTTCTATGTGGCACACCTCATCACAGAAGGTTTTTCATCCAGGAAAAAAAGAGGTCATTGTTCTCCTCTACTCATCACTCATTAGACCCATTATAGAGTATAACACCCCTTTTGGTATGTACCTCACAATACATCTACAACAACTGGAAAGGCCACAGAAATACCTCACAAAGAGGATTACCAGCCTCAAACAGATGCCCTACACAGACCGTCTCAAAAAACTCCAGCTTTACTCCGTCACATATCGCCTACTCAGAGGCGATCTCTACCTAACATACAAAGCTATGTCAAACCCAGAGCTGTTGGACATGCTCCACTTAAACAAATCCCAATCCCTCTGAGCTACATGCTCTAGGGACCTAAACCTTGTCACCACAATAAACAGAACATGCTGGAGGGATAGATTCCTGTCCCAGAGACTTCCCATACTCTGGAACAAACTACCTATCTATATAAAACAAAGCTCCTCATTAGCACTCTTCAAGAAAAATCTTGATTGGATGGGAAATTAGAAATTCACCCCGGGGATCACTTTTGTGGCTCTGCTCGACAGGGCACAGGAAAATAATTTTCTTGGGTGGTGAAAGCAAGTGTACCATTTGGCTTGGCTTATAAAGGCCCAAGGGTCAATAGCCTAGTACCTACCTATGAACCTATAACTACAGGAAACTAAACAGTCACACAAGGTCAGATGCTTACCCCATACCTAGGATAGATGAAGTCTTAGAGTAGCTGGGTGAGGCTAAGTATCTGACCACTATTGATATTACCAAGAACTACTGGCAGGTGCCCTTGACTCCCAACGCTAAAGAGAGGTCAGCCTATGTAACTCCTTTTGGCTTGTATGAGTTCATGAAGATACCCTTTGGGATGAAAAAGGCCACAGCGATTTTCCAGAGGCTGGTAGATCGTATCCTAGCAGGAGCAGGAGATTACACCATTGCTTACCTGGATGATATTGCCATCTACAGTCATTCCTGGCAAGAGCACCTTCAGCATGTCAGGGTGATGCTGGGCAGACTGCAGAGGGGAGGGGTTGACCATTAAGCCCAGTAAGTGTCAGGTGGGTATGGCAGATGTCTCCTACCTGGGACATCGAGTGGGGAGTGGTAAGATCAGGCCAGAACCTGCCAAAGTGGAAGCCATTCAGGCATGGCCTGCCCCTGTTACCAACAAGCAGGTTAGGGCAGTCTAAGGGACAGCAGGATATTACAGAAAGTTTGTCCCCAATTATAGTACGATAGCTCCTTCCCTCACAGACCTGACAAGGAAAAACAGGCCAGATAAGGTGGATCCCAGCATGTGAACAGGCATTCCAAAAGCTTAACAGAGCTTTGGGAGGACCCCTTGTGTTAGCCAGTCCAGATGGGGGCTGTACTTAGCCAGGTTTTCTCAGAGGGAGAAGACCACCCAGTGGTATATCTCAGCCATAAACACCAACCCAGGGAGGAATGTTATGTAGCTGTAGAAAAGGAATGTCTAGCCATAGTATGGGCACTGCAGAAACTTCAGCCTTATCTGTATGGCAGAAAATTCACTGTAGCTACAGACCAACATGGCTACACAGAGAAAGCCATCAAAATGCCAAGTTAATACGGTGGAGCTTAAGATTGTAAGCATATGACATGCCAGTACAACACCCTAGTGGGGTGAGCAGTGCCAACACAGATGGCTTCTCAAGACAGGGAATGGGGTAACATATTTCCAGACAGGCTTATTTCTCTTAAGCCATGTTTCTCAAGGGTCACTTGAAAAACTATCTTGAGTCTTCGAGGGGAGAGAGATGTGATGATATGGGTAAGTGCCAGCATAGCCAGCTGGAGTTTTGTAAAGAATGATATGTCCTTTTACTATCAAACTGATTTGTACAAGATGCTTGTGTTACAAATGTATTAGAACTGTATGTCATTTGTATAGCAAACTGATTTGTACATATGCTGACAGCGATTCCATATGGTGAGATACTTAGAGTAAGCAAGTTATGTAGTGATATACGAGAACGAGCAGAGGAAATTGAAAGAGTAGCTGTAATGTTTAGTAAAAAGGGCTACGCTGACAGCATAATCAATGAAAGTTTAAAAAGGATAAATAAAGGAAGGGTTTTACCATACAAAAAACAAAACGGTAGTAGTTTGATAACTGGGCAGTGTCCGGATCAAAATGAAGAAATATTTTATGTGTCGGTGTATAATTTATTTTCAGTTACCCAAGAAAAACTGCTATCTGAATATTGGAACTTTCTGAAAGAAGAGGTTTCTGCCCATCAGAATGTAAGATTACATTTCTCATATAAAATAGGGCGTAGTATAAAGGACTTTCTAGTGAAAGGAGCTTACAAACGACCACAGCTTAAAATTATGGAGGAAGTACCCACTGTGAGAAGGAAAAAGTGTGGCAAATGTTCAATATGTCAACATATAGTACCCACATTTCCCATGATTAATGGTAAAAAGTTTCAAACAAAGGGATTTTTTATATGTAAAACTAAGGGGGTAGTGTATGCTCTGAGCTGTGAATGTCAAAAGTTTTATATAGGAGATACAAAAAGGTGCTTGAACGAAAGAATAAAAGAACACATTAAAGATATTAAAAATCAAAAGGATATAAGTCCAGTAGCACAACATTTTAATATGAAACATCAGGGTAATTTGGAAAGTTTAAGGGTTTCAGTTTTAGAACAAGTAAAGGATGAATTTCTAAATGAAGAAAGTATTAAATATTTTTAAGAAAAAATACTGAAATTTAATACATTACAGCCGAGAGGCATAAATAAGGAATGTAATTGGAAGAGTTTTGTTTAATGAACTTTTAAAAAAAAGTCTTTTAAGTTAATTGAATACTAGTTTAATTGTTTAAATAAAATGATTGTTTTTAGAAAATGAATGTACTCTGTTAAATGCTATGTTGTAGCTGAGGCGCTAGAGTGAAGAGCAGTGGAGTGAAGAACATTGGTTTTGGAATAAAATATCATAAAATTTCTGCAGCCTAATTCCTGGAGTTCGTTGTAATATATATCATTACTTCGTTTGGTGGTTTTTGATTTGTACAGCTGCTTGTCCTGAAAATGTATTTGTGAGGTTTGCTTGAGTTAAAATGTATCAACAGTGCAACCTGCTGAAATGAAAAGAAATGTACATGTATTATTGTTACTGAATTAAATGTATATGTTTAAATAGAGGATACTGAGACAGCAACAGTTAACCAGCTAGCTTGCTTTAAGAAAAATAAGGGAAATGTAAATGAACTGTTAAACCATTAAAACGTCATCCCACAGTGCTGAATAGGACCAGAGACACTAGGTCTGGGGAAAAAGCCTTTCTTCATTAACTCAGTAAAAAGAAGGGAAGCTCCACGCACTGCCATAAACATTTAGATGTGTATTGTTGCCGGCTATGCTAAATTCCTGTCTCAGCTTCAAAGGGGAATACTGTCAGAACCTAGAGTCAGGAGACCAGATAAGGTCATTCTGCCAGCTCACTTGGAAATGATATTTTGCATATTACAAAGATAAATCTCAAGAGTATTGAGTATTCTGTTTTGAGGAACTTGACTAGAAAGACCCTCACCATAGCATCTTGCCTTGTGGTAGTAAGTAACTTAACTAGGGAACCGTAATTATTTTAGATTAGTCAGGAATATAGTGAAGCTTAGTGTAGATATTGTTTTTATTTGTCTGAATCTGTCCATCAGTATTGTTTTCAATATTCCTGTGAGCTGGACTCTGTAGTTTACTGTGAATATATATTCAATGTTTTCAGTTTTTTTTATTATTTATTATTAAATATATTTAAACCTTTTATTGTGGCTGGTCTTGTAGAAAGTATCTAACTTTTGAGAGTACTTATATTTATTTGGTGACACTGTGTGGGCCACTCAAGAAGGCCCAGCTATATATGTCAGCTACTACCATTTGTGTTAGTATTAATATTATACAGTATAACTGGACACCCTTTGTTAAGGGTCTTAGAATAGCTGATTGTGGAGTGACTGGTGGCAGTAATAACTACCTTATACTCTGGGCAGAAGGGGACACAGCAGGTAAATCTGTGCCAGCCTTTCTCAAGGTGTGTGTGTGTGTGTGTGATAAGAATCAAATCTCATAGTGTGTGTGTGTCAGTTACTTGGGGCAGGGACATGAAGCACAGGGTTCACAGACAGGGTGCTGGAGGATTTGGCTTGGATATTCGGCTGAGGACCTAACCCTAGAGTTGTACCACTGGGGAGTCTTATTGGGGACCTGGAGGGAGAGAAATATAGAGACATCCAGACCCTGGGCTGATTGTGTTTCCTGTGTGCTCTTAAGGGAAATTGTACTGCATGCAGAAAGGTCTGCATCTGGAAATACTGAGTGCATCCATTTGTATTCTAAGTGCACGTCCCTCTCCAGTGTCACTGGTGAGGTTTCAGGCTCCTTGATTACTTGTGCATTGTGGGGACATCGCATATTGGTGGCAGTGGTAGCTGTCACATATTGGTATCAGTGGTGGGCATCACACAGCAGGTACTAATGGAGGGAAGAAAGCCTGCTACTAAAAAAATCATACTTTAGCAAATGGAAAAGGTTTTCTAGTCAGTGCTAGCAACACAACCAGCATCCATTCAGAGCGAGATGTTCTCTGGTTCTACAATATTTGTGAATTACAAACCTATGGCCTTTCTTATTCCTCTATCAAGATTCATTTATTGGCCATTTCAACAGGTCTACTCATGGATCATTCTCTTTCAATTCATTTTCATATCAAAATGTTCTTGAAAGGGCATTTCCGTAAGAGGTTTCCAAGAAAACTGATGGCCACCTCCATGGGATCGTAATTTTGTGTTAGAGAACCTAACACTTGTTCCATTTGACCCAGCTAATCTGGCTGACTTGAGGTTCTTAACATGGAAAATAGTTTTGCTGATTGCTTTGACCTCTGCAAAAAGGGTATCTGAGTTGCAAGCTCTTATGATGAGTCAACCCTATCTCATTTTCCATAGGAACAGGGTTTCTTTTAGAACTAATCCTTATTTTATGCCTAAAGTGGAATCCAAGTTTACTTTAAGCCAAACTATTCATCTCCCCGTTTTCTTTCCTGAACCTAAAAATAAGGGAGAAAGGATACACCATACCTTGGATGTCTGCAAACAACTAGGGTACTAGCATGATGGAACTAAATCTTTCAGATCTTCAGTTCAATTGTTCATTTTTTGTGAAGGTAAGAATGTACAACTTGTGTCAAAACGGGTCTACTTTGGATGACCGAAACGCCAGTTCGCCGACACGCAAAACACCTAGACCAAACAACTGAAAACAAAGGTGATCGACAAGGTGAAATCCCGACAGCCGAAAGACCAACATGGGCAACGTGTGAGCGTGACTCGGTAAGTGTGCGATAGTGAGGGATTTAGGGTTAGGAAGCGGACAGGTAAGCGTGCGATAGTGAGGGATTTAGGGTTAGGGTGTGGGAAAGGTGAGTGTGCAGTAGTGTCGGACTTAGGGTTCGGGTAAGGTAAGTGTGTGATAGTGACAGACTGTAGTTTAGGGGCGGGTTAAGTGAGTTAGGGTTAGGGTGCGGGTATGGTGAGTGTGCGATAGTGACGGGCTTTATGTTTTAGGGTGGGTTAAGTGAGTTAGGGTTAGGGTGCAGGTAGGATAAGTGTGCGATAGTGACGGACTTTAGGTTTAGGGGTGGGTTAAGTGAGTTAGGGTTAGGGTGTGGGTAGGGTAAGTGTGCGGTAGAGTCGGACCTTAGGGTTAGGGTTTGGGTTAAGGTTAGTGGATATGTAATTGTGTGTAATGTGTAGTTTACATTTTGTGTGTCAGTGTAATGGTGTTCGGTTTTGTGAGTTGTCGGTATTGTGTGTTTTCGGTTGTTTGTCTCGGTGTTTTGCGTGTCGGCGAACTGGCGTTTCGGTCATCCAAAGTAGACCCGTCAAAACAGACTATTTCCAAGTGTTTGTGTAAGGCTATTTATTACCATTTATTATATTCACCATAATAAAACTATTCCAGGCAGGGTCAATACCCAATCTACCAGTGCATTGGCCAGACAAGAATACCACCTTTGCTTCACCACAGAAGCTAACTTGGCACTGATAACTAGAACTGCACAAAAGAAAAGGATTCTGCAGTGATACTTCTAATACAATACATCACTGGTTCCCACAGCTCTTACAGGTAACCAAAGGATTTTTAGTTTTATTTCTGTCTTGAAAACATTAGTCTGCAACAATAAGATCGTTTTTACCTTTAAACTTGCACAAGTCATCAGCTATTTTTTGTCAACAACCTCATGGTAGCTGTGTTGACATTAGTAGCACTACTTTCTGTTATGGTTTATGTACAATGCCTTACTGGTTCACAGTCAGGCAGGCCAACCTGACCTAACATGTCTACATTGCCTTAATTTTTTCTAGCTACTAAGCCAATTGTTCATACCACAACTATGCAGAATAGATAATTTTATGTATAGACCATCCAGCACATACATCAAAAATACGGGTCTATATGACTTGGTCGACAGTTCATATGATCGACTGTTTATTTGGTCGACAGTTCATTTGATCGACAAGCATTTTAGGTGGTGGGGCTTCGCCCCCAATGTGGGGGGCTGTGCCCCCCACACCCCCCTAACTATATATATCAACTCCAGGGTCACACAACATTGGGGAAGGGGGCAAATGCTTGTCGATCAAATGAACTGTCGACCAAATAAACAGTCGATCATATGAACTGCCGACCAAGTCATATAGACCCAAAAATACATACTTGGGTCCCTTCCACTCAGCCATAGAAATTAACCAATGCACTTGAGCTTGCCTGCAGGGGGTATGAATTTCAGTCTCTGTTTTGTGCAACTCCAAATACTTCAAGAAACTTTTATATGTTGCATGTGATAACACAGTATCATTGACCTCAATATGTATTTTGTAGCTCAGAACTGTTATGTATGAAGAAGTTTTAACTTGCTAGTCTCTTCTACATCAGATGCAGTAGTGACTGAACCCAGAAAAAATGCTTTCCTGCACAGTATTTTAGCTTTGTAACATTTCAGAAACAGCCTCTTTAATTAGCTTTGTCTACAAATGACAGCAAAATGGTTCAGTTGCCTGATGGCCTGAAAGTATGCAAGCTATTTTTTATATATCTGGTTGGGGAATAGAGGTAAGCAAGAACAGTCATCTGTGGAAGTGAGAATGAAGGCTGCATCATGTGCATTAGCATGGGTAACTAATTTTGGATTTGCTAATCTCTGTGGGTACAGCCATTGATATGGGAAAACTGCTGTTATCTTGAAGAGGTAAACTTCATTTGTTGAAAGTGTACACAGTTGTGTGTATTTATTCCAAATTAAAGGGGAGAGGGTTCCAAAAATCTGTTTTGTTTTTCGATTGTTTTCATTGCAGCACAAAGTCTTAAAATTTGACAAAGGTTCAAATAGAGATTAGAAGAAGTCATTATATAAAAGATCAGCTTGCCAAGCATTACTGTATGCTTGTAAGCCAATAGCTGGAAATTTAAAAAACATTTCATATGTTAACATGTGAGAATGATAATTTTATATCATAATGGCTACTCTGTCCATTTTATCATGGAAAGTAAATGTCCTTACAGGTGTCGACAAAAAGCAAAGAGTACTTGAATTATATTAAGAAACATAGGCTACAAGTAGTGATTTTGCAGCAGCCAATTTGGATAGAAATGAATGTGTGAATTTGACAAAGAAATGATTTCATGATGGAAATTCAGCAGAATATCCAAAACAAAGGAAAAGGGGGGTAATACTAATTGCCAGAGGCACTTTATAGTGATAGATGAGGAAAAAAGGGAATAATGGCAAATGTGTGGTAATTTGGGGCTATTGGCAAGGGAGAAGGATTACAATCGCATTTATTTATGTTCCATCAAAAACTGCTATTATGGCAATTAAGAGCATTTTGGGAGAAATAATCAGCTTTCAGTAAGGGATATTATTTATGGGTGGGCAGTGGAACTTGATTTGCAAAAATTGAGAATGTAAAAGGGGGACCTAGAAAGGAAAATATAATAAACAAGGGTAGATTTCTGAAGATTTATATGAAAATATTTGGTATGGAAGATGTGAATTCAGTTGTAGGAATTATACAAGGAACAATAACTGGGCTAGACTGGTAGAAATTATAATTTCAGATGAGCATGTACATTTAATTGAAAGCCTTATCTCGCATCCAATAACTATTTCAGATCATGCACCAATACAACTAAGATAAAGACTTGAGTTAAGGATGTAAAAATGAGAAACCCATGCTTTCTTACTAACCAGTTAAAAACAAAGGGATTTAAGGAATGGGTAGTGGAAATTATTCAAGTGTTATTAGGGAAGATAAAAATTTCTTCGGAAGGGATATTTAGTGAGTGGGATAAAATGAAACAGTTAAAAACAGGGTAGAAATAAAAAGAGAAAGAAATTGGAAAGAAGTAATAGGAATTATATAGAGGGGCTGACAAACATAAAGTGTTGCAGAATACGAGGAGGAGCCACTGCAGAGTGTTAAATGGAAAGTGAGGAAGTAGTTGGACAATGTGCATAAGTTTAAAAAGGTTGTTGTTAATGTCCATAGGTTTACACTAGGCTAATGACTAACGGTTAGGGTCATTATAAGCCCAAACATGCAACCCAACCCAGTTTTGTCCCCAAGTACCCCTGGACACCTATATGGTGGGGTATGTTAGTAAAGAGATAGCCAAGGGTTAGTGAGGGTATGCTAGCTGGGGAGTGATTTACTAACTGTTGATGTCTGTCCCTCAGAGACATGGGGGCTAGACTGGGGGTGAATTTGTAGTTTCCAATTCAGTGATCAAGGTTTTCATTTAAATAGGGTCAGGGATGAACTCTGCTTCACATGGATGGGGAGCTTATTCCATAGCATGGGGATCTTTTGAGACACATATCGATTTCTCCAGCATGTTGCATTTATGTTGCAGGATCTAGTGTTTCTAGTGCTGTTTGATTTGCAGATGTACAAGAGATCCATCAGAGCTGGATCTGAAGATGCCTTATATGCCAGCCATAGGTCACCTCCCAATAACCTGTAGGAGAATGAGTACAGACATAGGGTCTTAAGGTGATCTGGCTAAAACAGGGTACTCATATTCTGGATTCTCCTGGTGAGGAACATTTCAGGGTGTTCCAACTGTGGCAAGTGTCTGGTTAGATACATGCTAAAGGGGGCACTGTACTCAATGATGGGTCTGATAAAGGCTGAGTAGAGTGCTACTATAACTTCCTAGGACCTCAATACCATATCCTTGCCTATGAATTGGGCAACATTGAATGATTTTCTTAAAATCTTGGCTACATGTTAATTGAAGGCCAGATTACTATCTACATATGTTCTCAGATCTCTAACTACTGGGTCAACTTATTTTTATTGAAGGAGTAATTAGTCTGGTTGGATGATTTCCCAAAGGTCACTATAATGCATTTCTTCGAGTTAAGTTTTAATCCATAGTTTTGGCACCAGTCATTTGTTTGTGTTAGACCCTCTTGTAGGATGCTAGTGTTGTGGGGGAATCTATGATGGCTCTCTACAGTCATCTGCAAACTTGGTGAACCAGAGGCCTTTGACATTAGCCTTAACTTCTGAGAAGTAGATGCCAAAAAAGAATGAACCCAGCATGGAGCCCTAGGTTACTCTGCTGGTGACCAGACTCCCAGTGAAGGTAGTCTCACCAATCCTGACTTCTTGTGTCCTGTCAGCCAGATGGGAATCCTGTGAGTAATACAGGGATTTATGCCTAGCTGAGAGAGCTTGTCAACAGTGCCCAAGTAGGGTATTTTATAGAATGCCTTGGCCAAGTCAAGGTATACACTATGCACTGTTTTACCCTTGTCAATTGCCTTGGTGACCTTTCAAAGAAGTCTACCAAGTTAAGTAGGCACGACCTTCCCTGAAAGTCAAATTGGGGTGGGTCCAGTGTCTGTAGGTTGCCAATGTCCTTGTTTATTATTTGCGTGATAATTCCTTCCATGGTTTTGTGTACTAGGTTTGTTAAATTGATGAGTCTGTAGTTTTCTGGGTTGATTAATGATCTGCCCTTGTAGGATCATAGGAGGTTACAAGGCTCATGGCTCTACAATGTTTTTCAGCCTAGATATTCATGCTCCAATTTTCCCAGTTAGTAATACCCATGGGCTAGAATGGCTTTGGTATATGTCTGTTACTTAGGGCATCTACAAACTACCTCTGTCTATAAGGGCCACAGGTGATAAGCCAGGGGTGCATTTGTGATTTTTCATCCATTAGTCCAAACTGCATTTGAATAGGCATAGGAAAGAGCTCTGTTTCATAAAAATGGGGAGGCTGTTCCAGAGAAAGGGTAATCTCTGAGACAAATACCTGTTCCTCCGACTTGTTTTTTTTATGTCAGAGATGAGGTTCCTCAGATCAGGTAATTCTAATTCTTTTTTTGTTTTGCGAATGTGTAGTGGATCCATCAGGGTTGGACCGGAGAATGTTTTGTAGGTTAGTACAGTACAGGGACAGAGCTTTGAGGTGGTCTACATAGGACATATTATTTGCACCTTGTATTTTTTAGTGAGAAAAATTCTATGGCTGCTCAAGTTGTTGCAAATGCCTGTTCAAATACATGCTGAGGAGTGCATTGTACTCAATTATTGGCCTAATGAGGACTGGGTATAGTGGGAATATGATCTCCTTAGATCTGAGTGTCATGCCCTTACTTATTAGTTGCAACACATAGAAGGATTTTCTCACTACCATGGACATATGGTGATCAAAGCTCAGTTTACTGTCAACCTGAGTTCACAAGTCCCTTACCACTGGGTCTACTCTTGGGGGGGGGGGTGTTACCAGTGCTGCAATTTGAAGGGGTAATCATCTTCCCAAAGGATATAATTATGCATATGTTTTACACTGAGTTGTAGGTCATGGTTCTGGCACCAGTTATTTCTCTGTATCAGACCTTCCTGGAGGATATCTACATCTTTGGGGGATTCAGTGATTTCACCCAGCTTGCAGTCATCAGCATATTTGGGTAGCCAAAGGTCCTCTACATTTGCCTTGACTTCAGAGAAGTATATTCTAAATAGGAGATGTCCCACTACTGAGCCCTGTGGGACACCACTAGTAACATACATCTTGGCAGAGGTGGATTCCCCACCCTAACGTCATATGCCCTATCTGTGAGCCATTTAGCTATCCATCAGGTGACAGCTATTTATGACTAAATTTGTGAGTTTGTCTATAATACCTGAGTGTGGTATTGTGTTAATGCCCAGGGTAGGCAGTATGCACCATTTTGCCCTTGTCATGGCTCTAGTAACCTTCTTGAAGAAATCAACCAACTTTAGTAGGCATGACCAGCCGTTGATGAAACCAAACTAAGATGGGTCCAGTATTTGAAGATTTCCAATGTCTTTGTTTATCAGGTCCACAATAATTCTTTCCATGGCCTTGCATATAAGACTAGTCAAACTTCTCCAAAAATGTAAAAACTTATCCAAAATTCCTGAGAGAAGTATCCATCAGCAGATAATGCAGTACCTATTGCAAAACTTTTTTTAACCCAAATCCAACATGGTTTCTGAGCCAGCCACAGTACATCTACATCCCTATTATCCTTTACAGACACCATGAAAAAGACCAGAGATGCAGGATGCTATACAGCCTCAGTATTCCTTGACCTCTCTAAGGCCTTTGACATGGTCTCTCACCCCCTACTACTGAACACACTATCTAACTTACGCTTCTCACATAACACAGTAAAATCATTTCAGAGCTACCTTCAGAATCATAAACAAGCAGTTAAATGGTCCAGTGAACTCTTACCCTTTCTCCACGACCCTAATGGAGTTCCTAAAGGCTCCATCTTTGGGCCCCTAGTCTTCAACATTTTTACTAACAACCTTTGCACTTCTTCCCACCCTGCAATACTCATTCAGTATGCTGATGATTCAACATTAATTTGTACAGTTCAGTCACTACCAGAACTGCTTTCAAAAACTCAACAGTCCTTTACTGCAGTCAAATCCTGGCTAAAAATGCCCAACTTTTTCTTAATCCAAAGAAGACTAAATTAGTACTCTTCCAGCCTAAAAAACTTCCCCTGTCACCAATCATTTCAACATCTTTACACCTGACAACACTGTCATAGAAATAGTGCAGGAAACCAAACTTCTAGGACTAATCATTGACAATAAACTTTCCTTCGACCACTACCATATACAGCAAAATATAAATAAAACTAATCGAAAACTGGGACTTTTATATAGAAACAAACTTTTCTTAACTACAGTAACCAAAGTTTCCCAAGCAAAAACCTTTTTACTTCCCTCATCTCTGGTGACTTGTACATGAAAGAGCTCCATAGACAGAGACACCTCCACCTTTGGCCCCAGTCTGTGCTTTTGTTGGACTAAATGGTTAGAAGACACTGTAGCCTTGCACTGCCAGAGTACTTTCTATAACTTTATACTAGTTTTACACTGCCAGAGTACTTTCTATGACTTTATATTAAATATTGGTCAAAGATGACTACATTCTCCAGAGTGAGGAGGCTTGAAGGGTGTGGAGTTTTCTGTTTAGGCTCCTATCATTGAACAGTAACACCTTAAGGTTGCTTAGAGACTTTTTCACTATGTTGGTAGTTTTGTCTTTTTGGTATTGCCTATTAAAGTCTCTAAGAGGGTGGATAAAGTTTTAGCCAATATCCAAAAGCCTACTGGGAACAAGTGCTTATAAAACTATTCAAACATATGGGTCTGTTTTTTCAACATACTGAAAAAGAAAGCTGCCCCTGCTTGTATACTTTTCTGCAAAGGAAGACTCCCTTTCACCTCCAAGGTGCTGTGACTCTAGAGTCAAGTGTGGTGGTATTAAACATGGAAAATACTTTTTTCCAGTGTGTTATTTGATGTCTGTCCCTGGAAGGACTGTTTTGTTGGCTTTCTAAATTTTCATAGGTTCACATGCTCATGTAGAAACATTTGGAACCCAGCCACAATATTTCAAACTGTGAATACCCACAGACATGAATAAATAATACTCAATAACAACCCATTTCAATGACACTTCCAAGATGCCTGCACATTGAGTAACAGCTTGTTTCTAGCTCTCCCAGTGTGAAATGTAGAAACTCATCAGAGAAGGCCAGTAGACTTGTGTTTATGGGCAAATTTTGGTAACTGGATAGTAACTGCACTCCCTGGATGCCAGGAATAAAGAAATACAGAAAACCTGGAAAAAATCAGCTACAAAAATTGAGGAAGAAACACTAATTGGGCAAATTTATTTTGCAGCTGCTCAGCAAAAGGCAATGCAACCTTCAGACATGACTTCCAGTAACCTACAGGAAGATATAAGACAACTGCATGCAGACCTGTTTAAAATAAACAAAACACTGATGGAGTATATCAACACAAACAACAAAAGGCTGGAAAAAATGGAAGAAACTTTAAACAAATATTCAGAAGAGATGATAAAGCTGCAAAAATCAGAGGTTGAAATGAAGAAAAGGCTGGCTAAATATGAAACTGCTCAGGAAGAGATGTTTCAAAAAATAATAGAATTAGAGGGCATAGCATGTAGGGGAAACCTGAGATTTTTCAGCTATACCGAGAAGCTGGAAGGAACAGACTGCATTAATTGCATGAAAGCACAAATAAGCAACTGGACTTGTATTCCACAGCAGGAGTTGTTAGTTGGCAGGGTACACTGTGTGTGTATGCTCTAAACCTAGCTATAAGAAAGTAACCTAGACCTTTAATAGTAAAGATGCAATCCTACCAGTAGAAGGAGTTGACTCTAACAAAACTTTGGCAGAAAGACAAAATACTAAAAATGGGAGAAAGCAGTGTGTTTATAGAGAATGATTACTCATTGTACACCAGACAGAAGAGGAGTAAATTCATTACATTATTCAGGGCATGTTGAGACGCAGGTGTGATATTCAAACTGCTGTATCCAGCTGTCTTTAAGGTATTCTCTGGAGGGACAAAAATCATTTTCTGACGAAGGGCATGCTAAGGAGGAAATACAAATGTTTGTCAAACAAAAAGTGAGTTGTGAAAGAGAAGGAGATTTTGCTTCTTGTTCTTCTCATACTAAAGACAACAGAAAGATTGCACATGTGAAACTTTTTTCAGTATTTCAACGGAAAATGTTGGGGAGAAGGAAGTGAGCACAAGAGCTGACTAGAAAAATCAAGTGTTTGGAAATGAAGCAGAGACAGGATTTGGGTGATGGAGAACAGTAATAAAACCAGTAACTTATTGTGGGATTACAATGCAATAATTATATTTGAGAAATATGACAGAACAAGAAAATCTGAAAATATTGGACTTTTTCAAAATCTGTTGGACTTGTGGGGGACTCTAAAGTATATGCCCTACTTCATGTCATTAATGTTCAGAAAAATGCTTTGGAGAGGGGAAAAGAGGGGAGAAAGTTAATTATAAGTAAAGAAAACATTTTCTTTTCTTAATAGTAATGTATTTGTAGGTGCACGGTTTTCTTTGTATGGTTTTTAAAGTGCAATGGGGATTGTAAACAGGTGCTGTTTTTTTTTCTTTTCTTTTTCTCCTCTCTTCTCTATTTCCTCTTGTGCAGTTTTGAGAAATATAGGCAATGCAGTGTAAAAAAAAGCCTGGTTAAAAATGCATGACAAAATTAAAATTAATGTGCTTTTTTTCATTCTTGTATGGGGAAATGATTAGGTTAAGTACCTTAGACTGATTAGTTTTAAAAGAGAGCAAGTAAAAGAAAAAGAATAATAAATATTATAAGGATTTTTTTTCTAGCAAATGCATGTATACTTAGTAGCAATTCTGCAGCTGGTCTTCATGTTTCCATGGAAAAATCTGATAAAGAGAAACTGACTGCCTGGTTCTCATGTCTTCATGAAGACAATCTGATAAAAATAAACTGGAGACAGCCTGCTGGAAGGGGGTTGGCTGAAGGAAAAAGAAAAAGAGAAACAGACTGCAACATAATGTTCTTTGAAAACAATCAGGGGTTTTCCCAGCTGGGAGAGCTTTAAAGATAAGACAAAACCAATTATACTTGAAGTAAAGTTTTCTCCATTTTTTAATGCAATGTGGATACTAATATAAACAGGTGCTTTTGTTTTGTTTTTTTTTTCTTTTTCTATCTTCTCTCTTTTTCTTTGTTGAGTTTTAATAAATGTAGGCACTGCAATATAAAAAAACAGGGGGGGGGGGGGAGAAGGTGGGAGAGATGAAAGGTCTGGCTAAGAGATTATGACAAAAGAAAAATCAGTGTGCTTTTCCCCATGCTTGCATAGGGAAATGACTGGGTTAAGACCCTAGGCATTATCCAGTAACAAGTTTATTACAAAACATGTAAATGAAAAAGAATATTGAATATTATGAGGCTTTTTTTTCTGGTAAACAAGGTATCCTTAGCGGTTTTGTGTCTGGTTTGCATGTCACTAGAAGATAACTTAATAAAGAGAAATGGCTTGGAGAAAGTGTGTACTGAAAACATTCAAGTGTTTTCTCAGCTGGGAGAGCTATAAAGATAGACAAAATCAAACAGCACTTACTAATAGCACAGGCTGTACCATGTGTCTTAGCATGACAAACCTTTCTTTTTGGTAAATTCTAGCCTGTCTGTGTGGCTATCAACTTAGAACTTTTGTTCTTATTAGGAAGCAAAAACTTCAATATTTGAAGATGTACACAGTTTTGCGTTTTATTATTAAGTTAATAGAGTTTAGGGGGGTAGGGGGAGTTGTTTATTCTGTTTGAGGGCTTTCAGAAAAAAACAAAAAGTTATGTAAGATGTGGCATAGGCTCAAAATGGATATGAGAAGAAACAACTGTATAAAAGACCAACTTGCTGAACAGTATATGCATATAACATAAAAGTTGGAACTAGACATTTAAAAATTCAGTTATACATAAAAGGTGGCAATAATAACTATACAAGAAAGTGATGCTTTCTGTAATGTCTTACAGTCTGAATGGTCTTGCAGATAAATATAAAAAAGAAAGAGTAGTGAACTATATTAAAAGATGTAGAGTGCAAATAGCTATGCTACAAGAGACACGCCTGGAAAGAACTGAACAAGTGAATTTGATAAAAAAAGGTTTACAGAATGGTTATTCAATGGAATATCTGGGGCAGCAGAAAAGACAAGTACTTATATTAATTGCAAAATGAGCTCCAATAGTGATAGAAGAGGCAAAAAAGATAATAATGGAGGAGCTCCAATAGTGATAGAAGAGGGAAAAAAGATAATAATGGAAGATATATAGTACTAAGGGGCTACTGACAAGGGAGGAGTATTACCCTGGCATGCATTTACATTCCATCTAAAACTGCTATAATGGAGCTTAAGAAAATTCTGTGAGAAATAACCAGCTTTCAGCAAAGAATATTACTTATAGGTGGAGAATGGAATTTGGTTTGCAACAGTGAAGATGTGTCTGGGGACCTAGAATGGAAAATATAACAAAGGAGAGTAGATATTTGAAAAAAAATCTGAAAATGTTTGGAATGAAAGATGTGTATTTTGTACTAGATGTTTGAAGTGAGTTTACAGATTATTCTCCAAGATACAAAGAACTGGGCTAGGCTAGATATAATTTATATCTCCCAGGAACATGTGCATTTAATTGAAGATCTTGAAACACATCCAATAATTATTTCAGATCATGCGCCAATAATAACTAAAATAAAAACCCAATGTAATGAAATACAATGAGACACCAGTGCTTTCCAAACAAAGACATTTAAGGAATGGGTTTTGGAATTAATTCAGGAGCTACTAGAGAAGATAGAAATTTCTTCTGAAAATATACCTGGGGACAGGGATAAAATTAAAGGGGAGTTTAAAACTAGGGTGGAAATAAAGGAAAGGGAGATATGGTTAAGAAGTAACAAGAATTATTTACAGGGACTGACAATTTTTTTAAAGTATTGCAAAACAGAGTGAATCTCTCAGAACAAGAAAATGAGAAACTGCAGAATGCTAAACAGAAAATAAGGGATTACCTAAAGTTTAGAAAGATTGTTTTTAAGCAACTGTTTTTTGATAATAATTCTAGAGCACAAAAACTTTTAGCACAACAAATTAGGCTACTGAAAGTGGAAAGGGCTGTCACCAAGCTTAGGGAGCCTATAACAAGGAAGATAACAAGAGATACTGTGGAAGTATTAGAAATATTTCAGAAATTTTATGAAAGTTTATATAAAGCAGAGAAATATGGAAATCAAGAAAAGGTACAAATGGATATGTTTATGGAATAATTAAATATGCCAAGGTTAGAGGTAGATGAGGCTCAATTACTAACAGTTAGGATAGGAAGAGATGAGATAAAAATGGCTATGTATAACCAATCTACAGGAAAGTCCATAGGAATGGATGGTATTCCTGTGGAAGTTTGGAAGGTAGGAGGAAAAAACTGATAAAGATCTGGAAGGTTTTGTTTAACAGTATTTTAAGAGGAGAAGTACCAGCATCCTGGAAGAAAGTGGTGGTAATGGTAATACCTAAAGAGGGTAAAGATCCTTCAGATCCAACTTCATACAGGGCCATTTCAATAATAAACTGTGATTATAAAGTGTTTATGTCTATAATGGCTAAACGAATGGCAAAATTTATACCAAAATTGGTAGATGTGGATCAGTGTGGTTTAGCGGAGGGAAGGCAAACATGTGACAATATTAACAGAACATTGATGATCCAGGGAAGCAGAATGTAAAAAAATATCAGTTATTGGTGGGTCTTCATGCAAAGAAAGCATTTGACAAAGTAGACTGGGACTTCTTGAGCAGAGCAATGGAAGCATTTGCTTTCCCTGATACAATTATAAGGTTGATTAGGATATATGGGATCAGAGGTGAAAATTAAAGTGGATGTGGTCTTCTCTGATAACTTATGTTTGAGTAGAGGAACCAGGCAGGCTTGTCCACTTTCCCCTTTGTTGCCTGCATTATATTTAGAACCACTGGCAAAGAAAATAAGGGATTCAGAAATTCAAGGATATTATTGGTATGGTAGTCAGGAAAAGCTGGCTCTGTTTGCAGATGATATTACTTTATATATGACAAAACCAGTAAGGGACATTACAATGTTGTGGAATATTTTAAGACAGTTTCAAATCTATTCAGGATACAAAATTAATGAAGCTGAAACAAAGGCAATAGTGGTAAATTATGTACTCACATGCAAATTGGTCCAACAATACCAATATTTATGGGGACATGATAAAATGAAGTATTTAGGAGTATGGATTAGAAGTGACTGTGCTGTGGCAGCTAAGGATATGTGAGAAGAAACTAAGCAGAAGATACTACAACATTTGAAAAACTGGAAGCTTTGTTATATGGATATGGATACTGAGATACAATCAATTAAAATGTTATTAGTCCCTTTAGTCTTATACACAGGTCAGGCATATTTTTATCAACCAGAGGAGAAGCTGTAGATAGCAATTAAAAGGAGTTGAAGGATTTTATCTGGGAAGGGAAGACAGCAAGGGTCAAGTGGGATAAGCGGAGTCTTCCAATAGAACAAGGTGCACTAGGATTACCCAATTTGAGTGGGTATTTTAGAGCAACACAGTTAAGGCTCTTATACATAACAGAGGCAGAAAACTATAATTCAAACTGGAAAGGAATGATGATGATACAGAGGGAAGCTGAAGAAATAAGGAGAAATTGGGATTTTGGATGCAGACTCTTAAGGAGAACTACAAAATCCATACAGAGTATTATATTTATAAAATGTCAGGGAGTATTCTAAGAACTAAACCAGCATGAGAAAAGAGATTCTGCCGATAGGGATGACTATGGTTAGGGATACAGATAACAGGCAAGAGGGGGCTGGAATTTATTGGATAAAACTGGCAAAGGAACCAAGGTATTGGGAGCAAATAGCTAGAAAGAGAAAGGTAATAGAATGGGAAGATGCCAATAATTTATTTGGTCTGCAGGTTAGAGAGAGTCTTCCCTATCAAGGATTGATATCAAAGTATAGAGGAAGAGAAAGAAGCAGCGGGCCCTTAAATGAAAGACCAGCACTGGTAGAGTTTTTAATAGAATCTAGAACAGAAGTTGTCATTAAAAAAGGAATACTTAGTAGAACATATAAAATATTGCATGATAACTATAAGAATCAATCAGAGGAGCTTAGAAAGGACTGGGAAGAGAGATTGGATAAGTAATTCAAAAAGAGACAATGGGAGGATATATGTATGTCTCCCAAATATGCAACAAAATATAGAAGATTTAGGAGTTTTGCTTGGAAATGTTTACATAGATATTTTTTTACCCCAGTAGACTCCAAAGAATTTTTCCTCAGGTAGACAACAAATATCGGAGGTGTGACGGGGAAGAAAGAGGTACTTGGGAACATATTTTTTGGGAGTGTAGTGGGTTGGTGGACTTTAAGGATTCCTTATGGGATGCATTGTTGGAGATGCTTGGTGGGCAGACTGGTGTGACGAGGGAGATGATTTTCTTAGCTATGATAGATATATGTATATCTCCCAAATATGCAACAAAGTCTAGAAGATTTAGGATCTTTGGCTGGAAGTATTTACATTGGTATTTTATACCCCAAGTAGGCTCCAAATAATTTTTCCTCAGGTGGATAGCAAATGTTGGAGGTGTGGTGGGCAGGAAAGAGGAGGCTGGGAACATATTTTTGGGAGTGTAGTGAGCTGGCAGACTTTAGGGACTCCCTGCGGACTGCTGTGTCAGAGATGCTGGGTGAGCAAATTGCATTGACTGGGGAGATGATTTTTTTGAGCTATGATACACAATCAGAATTGCCTAGACATAGTAAGGCCTTGCTGAGTCTAATTATGGTGGCTGCCAAAAAAGCAACTACTAGAAAATCAATCCAGACCAACTTAATTAGAAGTAGTGAATATAGTAACAGAGATAAAACAACTGGAATTGGGATCTTTAGAAAAGAGAAGGAGCAAACTACATAGGAAAAAAATGGGAATTGTGGGAATACTATATGCAGAGAAGGAATGAGGTTTAAGAGGCAGGATTTGAATCAGCCATATGATGCTTAACTGACAGTGACTGGATAGATTATAAGTGATGTATAATGTTTGTAACTACAGTTGTTTCAACGGTGTCTGTGATGTACAGTGTTTGCAACTAAAGTGGTATCAGTGTTATTTGTTTTTCATTTATATAAATGTAAGATTACCTATGTCATATGTGATAATTTAATAAAGATGTTTATTGGAAAAAAAATTCAATGACAGTTTGAGAGGCAGATTAAGGATATATTTAATAGTTGACTTCAACCTCATTTAATGAGAGCTTGAGGAGCTAGACCTGGGGTTTATTTGCAATTACCCATCCATTTGGTCAGGAAACCACTTTGTTTTATATCCAATGGAAATCTATTTCATAAAAGAGGAATGCTGTGGGAGAGATATCCATCTCACCATTAAGTCCTATTTATATTTCAGTGGAAATGTAGAGCTCTTGAGTAGGAGCTGGTGGTGTTATTTATTTTATGTATTTGCAGGAGGTCACACAGAACTGGGTCCTTAGTGTCTCTGTAGGCCAGACAGAAGTCCCCTTTCAAGATTCTGTATGAAATAGAAAAGAGATGGTGTGCTTTGAGGTAATCAGTGTAGCTCAAGGAAAACATATTCTAACCCATTCTACCCTGTATCACCGGACAACTGTTCATCCATTAGCAACCTAGTACAGCCCTACTCCAACAGCAGAACTTTAAGGTCATCAAATAAATTGCTTCTGAAGGTCACTAAGTCAAATAATTGCTATGGGGATTCCCTGTATTCACACAAAGTAGCCAAGGCTTGGAATGACATACCTCAGAATATACTCCACACTAGCAATACTACTAAATTCAAACAGCTGCTGAATTAACATCTCAATAATACTTGGCTTTGCTCCTGCACTAATCCTGGTTAGCTGCACAAAGATGCAGATTTTTCTTACCTCTCACTTACGTCACTCTTACTTTATTCCTCACTTAACTCCATCCCAATACTTCCTCCTTCCCCTCCTTTAGTTGTCTGCTTCTATTTTTATCTCTTTAGGCAACAGCTTCCATTCTTTATGTCTTAAATGTTTATTACTGTACATCTTAATTAAACTAATTATTGTATTTGTTATCCTTTTTTTCTACAATATGTACTTCATATTAATTTCTTAACATGTATTTATAGGTATATCATACTGTACTGTACACATTATGTATCTTATATGAATATTGTATTGTTACAATATTGCATTCTGTGGAGCTTTTCTCCCAGAGCCTCCACTGAAAACAGGCTATTTTTGGCCTGGTCAGACTTTCCTGGTAAATAAATGGAAATAAATAAATAAATATCATTGATAGTCTTGGTGAGGAAATGCTGAGGTCTCTCAAGCAGAGTCACATGCTTAGATAAGTGCATACCAAAGGAAGCATTATACTTTACTATAGGCCTGACAAAGGAGGAGTAGAGAGAAATGATAGCTTCTTTAGACCTTGAATATATATACCCCTGGTGATTGCTGTGGCTAGGTAAAAGGATTTCTGAATGACAGTAGATATATGGTGGTCAAAAGATACACCATTACCAATGATACTGTCCTGGTCACTGATGACTGAGTCAGCCTTTAAAGGGTTATCACCTTTAAAGGGTTATCACCTATGTGGTAGGTGAATCAGTGTTCTTGTTTGTCAAAGGATGCAATACTGCATTTCTTGGCATTCAGTTTAAGACAATGGTCCAAACACCAAGTTTGCTCATGTTAAGCCCTCAGGAGAATCTGAAAGTCAGATGAAGATTTTATGATTGCTTTGAGTTTGCAGTTAGCCACAAACTTAGTCAGAGGCCCTTGGTGTAAGCCTTGACATAAAAAAATAAATACCAAAGAGAACTGGTCCTAGAACTGATCCTTGGGGACACTGCTAGTAACTACCCTTTTCGATAAGAGTGCACTACCAACACTAATAGTTTCTGTCTGTAAGCCAGTCTGGTATCTAACAGGTAACTAAGGGGTTTATATTAAGCTTAATTAGCTTATTGATAATGCCAGAATTTGGAATAGTATCAAAGGCCTTTGCCAGCTTCAGCTAGTCACTGTGAACTGATTTACTTACATCTAATACATCAACTGACCCATTCAAAGAAGTTCTCCAATTTCAGGAAGCAAGATCTCTTTAATAAACCTAAACTGGCTTGGATCCAGAGCTTATAGACTGCCTATATCCTTCCATAATGATGTATTCCATTGCTTTAAGATAAGGCTGATGAGGCTTATAGGTCTGTATTTTCCAGGGTAATTAGTAAGTCCCTCCTTGTGCAGTGGGATGACAGCAATGATTCTCCTTACCTCTGGTAGGAGTCCAGTGGAGAGGCTGAGATTAAATAGGCTTAGTAGTGAGTCTATGAGACTGTGTCATATTTACAAGGGGCAATCTGGCACATTATCCGGACCCATGGATTTAGTGTTTTTTTTTTTTTTTTTTTTGGCTTTGACACAGCACTCAGAACTAGTCCAGAAGGGGAGGCACAGACAAGCTAATTTATTGTGGAAAATTAAGGTGGTGGAGGAGTAAGGTTTGAGCTAAATTCGTCAATCCATAGGTTGACTATGTCCTCAGGTGAAGAGTATTTGTTATGTATTAGCTCTGTGCAAAGCTGGGCATTAGTTCTAAGGTTTCTTACATAGCTGAAGAAGGCTTTGTGGGTTGTCCTTAGCATGGATGGAAATTTTCCATTGATACCTACTTTAGGAGGATTTGATTTTGCTTCTGAGTTCTTTATTGATCTTGTTGAGTTATCTCCTAGATAATTGGGTATTAAGTCTGCATATACAAGCTAAGAGTTTCTTCCTCTTATTGCATAGCTTGTTTATGCTAGAGTTCCACCATTGAGGACCATTTCTGAACTTGGCATTGTATTTGTCAAATGGGTACCAATACCTCAATCTATGCTTTGATATGGGCATAGAAATTATCTGCAACTGTGGCAGCATACATGATGATGTCATTGAGATAAGGAGGGAGATGAAATTTCATCACATCATCAGCTAGCTGGAGTCAGACTAGTCCCTAAAGAAAATGGTTTTGTGGCAAATCTGGTTTTACCTTAGTAGTGAATATTACTGACAAGTGGTAACATTTGACCAGTGATGTGATAACTGAATGTAATGAGCATGGGGGGAGGGGTGTTATAGTGATGAGAACCAGATCAAATATTTTAGTACTCCTAGTTGGGACTAAAAGTAGCTGGCATTAATGAAGTCCAAACATTTTTGTGCATACATTTTAGTGGTGGTGTGGTATTCCAATTTAGTGGTGTAACACTTGAAATCACCCAAGAGAATAATGTTGGGTTCAATAAGGATGGATGCCAGTCTGTTTAGATTTGTATGGTGGGCTGCAGGTGACATTGAGGGGGGGGTTCGTAATTTGCTATTATGTAATACAGAGTTTATTTACTATGAAAAGAACATGGTGGAGTTCAAAGTCATTGTCCACCCTTATGAGTCTGGATGTGAATTGACTTTTTTTGAGGAAGACAGACATATCCCTCCAGTAGCTCCATAATTTTCATCAACGGGCTTGAAGTATGGCAGGCATTGAAAATGTGCACTACAGGGGTGCTATATGTTTAGAATATATATATATATATATATATATATATATATATATATATATATAGAGAGAGAGAGAGAGAATCTATATATTTACACAAATATCTATATTTTCAGATATTAGAAATGTCTGTTAGAAGTGCAGCTTCCTGTCAAGGCTTCTACCATTAAGTCTCTGAAATTGTATCCACTGAAATGTTTTTTTGGCTTTCCAAGGAGGAGGTTTTCATATTAGAGCCATAGTACTGACCATTACTGCAGGCTGTGGAGTTCTCTGACTAAACAGAACACTCTCTGGAGCAACCTAATGTTTATCTGGTCTTCAGAAGTGAGGCCATGATATCCAGACTCCTATGCAGCAGTCATCACATTTTCTAAGACATCCAGCATCATCAAAGGACTCATCAAGAAGACTGCTGGATGACATGCATCTTAGAGCATGTGTTGGAGAAAGATACCAGTTCAGTGGGTCACTCCCCACTTATGTTGCATCATTTGTGCATTCATCAAATGTGGGGGCTATTGAGAGGAGACCGAGGGGAAGCACCTTGGTTCTCCTAATCTATATTCTCAGTTTGTGGGTCTAATTCTGGCTTCAAAATGAGTCCTCTTTTTATAGGATATTCCTTAGGTCTTTCTGGAAGACCACAAAGGGCTTATAACATATCAGTAGGGGATCTAGAAGGTCTCTGAAGAGCTATCACTGCTAACACAAATTATGGCATTATAGACACAGTGTAAGCCAGCACGGTTGCTAAACTGCAGCAAAAAGCTGATGTCATGGGTGATAACAATGGCCACCAGGGGGACACAAAGCACCTATAAAAATGAAAGCTGGAGGGAGAATCTCCCCTGGACTGCTTTTGAAGGTGGAACTGCCTCCTAATGACAGAAGTATGGCTTTTTTTTTTCTTAAAAGCTGCAAAATATTATACATTGAAAGTAAATATGGGCTCTATCTACAGGTGATAGTAAAGAAAGCACTAGGACAGGCAAGAAGGTGGACTCTGTTTCCAATGAAAAGACGTTTCCACCATTGCTTACACCAGCATCAAAGAGGGTATTTTCAAAGCAGAGCCTTCAGTTTGCTCTGTAGGATCTGTAACAATGTAAGGGGGATAGAGGAAACCACTTTTAGCAAATTTTAAATGAATTATTACTGGCAACCTGGGGCTTGACTTCTCACTAATCTACATGTCATTTTTCTTTGATTTTGAGTGTCATATTATGTTTTTTTCTGAATATTACATGCTTGTGTTTCTAACATCTATGTTTATGTTTTTTTTTTGTTACTTGAGCCTTGAGAAGAGGAGGGAGCTGAAGTTGCTAAACAGGATATAGAGCCCAAACCAGTAACCATTTGAAATGTTGGGACCAGCTAGAGTGAGTCCTGAAATACAGAGACTGAATGGCCAAAAGATCCGTCCAATGCCATTTCTCAGAATATTCCCTTTTCTCCGAGGTATAGCAATCTCAGATTTAGTATATATAAGTTTGGATGGTGTGGAGGGGTGCAGCCCCCCCCCCCCCGCAAAAAAGATGTTTAAATGAGAAGAGCAATTTTTGAAATTTGCTCTTCTGTTTTTTCAGTCTTTTTTTTTTTAGCTTGTCAACACTCAGCATTTTGAGTGCTGACATTTCAGTAGGGTGCCACCAAAACCATCTCAATATAAAGACACAGATGTAAAGTTTTCTTTAAGCACCTTTTAGTCACATCATTAAAGTGACTATAAAGTGAGCAGCAGGTAATATGGAATGATCTCAAGCAAGTTCAGTATTTACACACAACAGTAATGGAGATCACACTTATGATGCTTCCTGACAGAATCTAAGTACTGAAGTGAAAAAGGGTAAATAAGTGCAAGTGAATAAAACCTTACCAAAAACTACTGAAACCAGATCAGGTGGAAAACATCAAGGAAATAAATAAGAATATACTGATAGAAAACGTAGGTTGACAAAAATATCTTGTTATCCAAAGCACAGCCTTAACACCATCTCTTTCATTTTGTTAGCTTATCTAGTGGGAAATTACTAGCGTGGCAGCAATGAACAGAGCACTGGAGGACAAGAAGTGGAGATGGCAGCCTATGAAAGTTTTACTCAGAACAATTCTGATGCCAGGTACATCAATCTTATAGTTACTGCAGATGGATCTCATTTTCAATGAGAAATGCATTGTACCTGAAATAATCTTTCTTTTGGGGAGCAAATCCCCATATACATCTTCATCATATAGGTGTAACAAGTATTTTCCCCTGATAGGGAATAGGTTGGTTAAAAACCAGGATGATGGAGAGGGTAAAAGGAATTTTGAAAGGGCTTTAGTGTTGACATATAAAAGCTATGCAGATTGTATTACTGACATTTTTAGGCGAAACTGGAATATACTGAAAATGATGAAAACATTTTTATACTTTTAGGTGAATATCCACAGTGTGTCTTTCAGATTGAAAATAATATAAAGGCCATGATGTTAGAAATGGCAAAAAACCTCCACCCCATATATTGTTATGAAGGCAAAAGGGACTAGGAAATGTGGCAGTTGTAGCCAATGCCCATTTACTTTAGATTTGGGACAAATAATTTTAAGTCCATAATATGTCCTAAAGGGGGAATTGTAGAACTATAGAGATTGTTTACTTCGCTATTTGCCACAGATGCACATTTTTTTTGTTGTTAAGACTGAAAGGGGTTTGAAAGCTAGGATACACGGATATGTTTATGATATTAAAAATTGTAATGAAAATAATGCATTATTAAAGAATACAACAAAATGTAAGGGTTTTCAGAAGTTCAAGTTTGTTATTTTGGAGCAGGTAGTGAAAGATCCAAGAGGTGTAACTTGGGAGGTTTTATTAGAACATATTTGAACTATTATGGCAATTGAAGCTTAGTGTCCACATTACGCCAGGGTTAAATGACAAAGTGTCTATTATTTTGGCGCTACATTTAAAATAATTTAAATTGTGATTTTTATTTAATTAGTATTAGTTTTAATATGTGATTTTTAAATACCATATTGTTGTAATGGATTTTTTAAATTGTGTAAGAATTTTAAGAAAAAAGTATTTACATTTGTACTTTATTGTGTGGAAGCTTAGTTCTGAGGAAGTCCCATTAAATAGTGGGGATGAAACTGCTAAGCTGTTTTTGATTGTTTTTGCAATTTCTTATTAAATGTGGAAAATACTTTTTTTCTGGTGTGTTATTTGAAGTCTGGTCACTGGAAGGACTGTTTCATTGGGTTTTTAAGTGTTTGTGGAACTTCATAAGACCCTATGAACATTAGTCATGTAAAGCAGGGTTTATGCTTTATAATCATCTCATTGGTTTATCTTCATAAACAAGCATAGTGTTTTTTCAGCCAGTTCTTTTAGGATCACAGTTCACATGTTTGAACTACATCTAATGGGAATGAGGCTTTTGAGTTCTCCCATTTATTCACTAATTTCACATTGTCTTTGATCTTCTTCCTGATCATCTCAATCTCCTAATACAAGTCTCCTGTTCAAGTCAAATATATTCCTGATTTTTCTAGTCAGCTTCTGGACTTTTTACTGTCAATCAATCATTTTTTTTTGGAACAATGGAAGAGGTTTAACTGGTATAGACTCTTTATATGTTTTGTTATGGTCAGAAAACTGAGAAGCAGAGTTTCCTTCAACTTGGTGGCTTGCTATTTATTAGATATATGTCCCTCCTTAACCTATTTTTGCATCCAAAATGCCACTGATATGACAGGAAAAATATTCTGAAAACAGTTTGATAAAACAACTTGAAACTCATTCCTGCTTATCAACTTCTGTAGATTGCTAGAATAAACTTGCTTCTTTTCTGTTTTGCATACAGCAAATATTTATTTTCCACAAATACTCTGGTGTCTCCAGATTTTAATATTTTTTCCCTTCTGATACAGTTTGATCAGGAGCAACTCTTTCAGCTGGTATGATTGCATCTTTATTAATGTAAGTTTTGGCTGTTTTCTCATGGCCAGATTTGAAGCATTCGCACAGTGTGTCCCCTCACCTAAGAAATTCTGTTGCAGAACACCAGTCCAATTCCATATCTGCACTTTCATAAAATGAATGCAGTCTGGCCCTTCCAGTTTCTCTGGTATAGCAAAAAATCTAATTTCTCTGTGTGCTCTATCTTCTAACTCTATTTTTTTAAAACAGCTCTTTATGAGAAGCCTCCTATTTGGCCACTCTTTCCTTAATTTCAACCTCTGATTTCTGCAGTTTTATTATCTCATCTAAATAACTACTTAAGGTTTTTGCTATTTTTTCAGCCGTTTGCCACTTGACTTAATACATTCTGCCAGTATCTCACTTATTTTAAACACCTCTGAGTATGTTTGATTTATTTTCCTTTAAATTACTGGAAGGCAACTCACACCAAGAGGATCTCCAGTTTGATTCTCAGCTGAGATGTCTTCTGTGCAGAATCTGCATGTTCTCCCTGTGTTCACATTGGTTTCCTCTGGGTGGTCCACTTTCCTCTCACATACAAAAGACATGCAGTAGGTGGACTAAATACTCTAAATTGGTCATAGGTGTGTGTGCATGTGAAACTGTATGGTAAGAAAGAACAGCAAAGGCAGGGCTAGCCACCCGGCAGTGTCAACCTTGGCTTTAGATGATTGTCACTGTTGAACTAACACCCTAACCCCATGTGTTAAAATAAGAAAAGGGGCTGTGGATGGATGGATGGATGGATGGATCTCCTGTACTAAAACTGAAACCTGGACTGTTTTTTTGCTGAACAGTTGCGAGTTTCTGCTGAGCCAGAGCCTTTTTTTCTCCTTTTTTCCTTTCCTGTTTTTTTTTTCTTTCTTGGCATCCAGACAATGTAATTACTAGCCAGTAACATAATTTTACCTACAATAATAGCTTTTAATCATGTTTTAACAGTTTCTCAGTTTTCACACTGGTAGAGCTCTAAGTATCTTGTTTCTCACCCTGTAACTATATTTGGAAGTTGTCAAAATTAGATGGCATTTCTTGAGAAAAGTTAGTGACATTAACCTTAGGACACTGGATACCTGACACTTTAGTGGGGACAGGGTAGCCTTCTGCAACTGTCCCAAAGAAAGCATTCTCTAGAAAGGAAAAAAAGAAACCAGTAGCAACCCAAAAGACTTGTTAAGGAACCTGCAAATCTGGAGAGGTACTGGTTTATCTGTCCTGTGGCCTTTATGTATTATGTAGTACTCTGTCCCTACCTGCCCTCTTTTGGAGCTAGACAGTGGGACCTTAGATTATGTAGCTGCACAGGCCTCATACATACATATAAATATTTCAAGCACACACATTAATGCCCTTCTAGCTTGCCAATATACCAAAACACTTGTTCCCATAAGAAGTGTCCAGGCTGCTCTTAAAAATATCTAAACTGGTACTTGCTTTAATGTAATTTGGTAGTCTGTTCCATGCACCATCTACTCTGCCAGAGAACCAATTAGTACACTTCTCATTCTTATAGAATCTTCTACATAGGTTATCTGATGATTCTCTAGTACTTTTTGATAACCCCAAACATTCCCAGAGGTAGTTGTCTCTAAATGCCCTAAATACTTGAATGAGATCACCTCTACGATATCTGTAAGAAACACTGTACAAGTTCAGATATTTTAGTCTTTTATAATAACTTAAATGTTCACATCCAAGGATACCCTTGGTATATTTCCGCTGTACTTTTTCCAGTTTACTCATGCTTGTTTTCTTATAGGGTTTCCATATTGTTATTCCATATTCAGGTTTGAGTCTAATGTATCTAATAAACAATGACCTCATCATTTTTGATTTCCTAGACTTTATAAATCTTTTTATATAACCTATAGTTCTATAACTATCATTAACCAATTGGTTGGTATGAGCAGAAAAACTCATAGCTGAATCTACCCATATACCCAGTTCCTTAGTTCCTTAAATGAGTCTACAGTTTCAATCACTATGTGCTGTATTAAATATTCACCTTTCAATTTATGTCTCCCAAATCTTCTATGCTTAGTTTTTGATGTATTTATCAGCATATTATTCTCATGTGCCCAAGTGGTTAATTTAGTCAAATTATTTTGTAGACATGCCTTATCTGTAAAACATGTAATCAGGTTTAACAATTTCAGGTCATCTACATATAGACTGTAGAACACCTCAGATGAAAAATGTCTGAAAGATACAATCTAAACAAGTAAGAGCCTAGGACAGAGCCCTGTGGGACACCCTGACTGTAACCAAGGATTTCACCTGTCCAGTTGCTGTATGATACTTGCCATGTCCTATTTGTAAGCCATGCAGCTATCCATCTTATTAAGAGTACATCAATACCTAGTTGTACTAATTTATTGATCAGTGATACGTGTATGACCCTGTCAAATGCTGAAGTTAAATCTATATAAATTACATCACAGCACAATTTTTCATTCATAGCTGTTATTATATTGTTATAGAGCATCATGTTACAGGTGGTATTAGATTTGTTTTCAACATACGCATGCTGATATATGGTTTCAAATCCCAACCTATTCAATTCTGACAATAACTTATCCAATATTACATTCTCCATTATTTTTCCACAACATGAAAGTAGACTTAAGGGTCTATATGACTCTGGGTTGGTTCTACTCCCCTTTCCCTTGAAGACAAATTTAATAAGCACGTGTCTCCAATCTTGAGGAAGCTCCCCATATTTATATGACCTAGTGAATAATAGATATAATGGTACTGTAAGTTCTTGCTGAAGTGTTCTCAGGTCATTGATACTAATTCCATCGCCTCTCTGTGCTTTGTTTTGATCCAGTTTGTGCAGTTCTTTTTCAATATAAGCTAATTTAATACCAATATCTGGGGTTACCTGGATGCCATTGAGACAATTTATCACCCCTTTTGTGGAGCCAAAATGTTTTGCATAAGATTTTGTAAATGTATTTATAATCTGTTGTGCCTGAGAATAAATTTTAGAATTTGCACACAGTTTAGGTGTCTTTACTCCTTCCACATCTTATGTATCTATAAAAATGTTTTCTATTATGCTCAATATCTTCAAATACATTTTCTTAAAATGTTTCTTGGTCTTGTCTCACACTATGCTTAATCTGTTTGTCCAGCTTGTTTATTTCAGTTTTCAAAGTTGTAGTTTGACCCCCTCTCCCATTTTTTTCTCTCACCTTAATCAGATATCTTGTTCTTATGGAAATATATCCCCCTGATGTTGTATGCCTAGATCATGAGGTTAAACATTTTTTTGATTTTTTGCACTCAATTTCTCTTTCAAAACTTTCCACATTCCATCTGCAGTTTTTCCACTGAACACCTCACTCCAGTTAGTTTTACACAGTGACTGCTTTGCTTCCATATAATCTGGAATTAGTCTTCTGTGCATTGGTTTAGATTTCAGTTTGGCAGAATTATCTAGCAACAAATTAACCTTTATAACTCCATGATCACTGCACATCAATGGTGGTAAAACCTGACTTTAAGTAACAGTCATTTCTTTAGGAACACAAACAATGCCTATTATGTTCTGTCCCCTGGTAAGTTTTTTTTACAGTCCGAAGCAATTGTTTCTTTATATACATTGTGAATAATTTGCTTACTAACATTGTTGAATCAATATTATTCCAGTCTGTTTCTGGTAAATTTAAGTCCCCAGCTAATAATATTCTTTCCTCCTGTGTTTCATGCAAGAAATGTATGAATTCCTCTAGGTCAAATGAACTTGACTTTGGTGGTCTATATATTCCAATAATAGTTATATGTTCCAGGGTAGTGCTTATTGTCACTGTTACACAGTCTACAGTATTGGTGTTATTATTGAACATGTAATAATCACGTCTCATAATTATCTTTAATCCCTATCATAACACCTCCACCAGATTTAATAGAATATCTGTTACAGTAAAAACATTTATACCTTGACAGAATTGTTTTCCAGTCATTGTTCTTTAAACATGTTTCACAAACAATAACATCAATGTTGTGGGAACGTAGCAAAATTTCCAATAAAAAAAAAAATCTTTATTATTAATGGTCCTGACATTAAAACCCATCAGGGATGCATCAAATGTACAAAAGCACAAAGCTCTAGGTATTCACCACAATGTTTTAATGGTCAAGTAAAATACACAAAGCTTTTGAGTAGAGAAATAATAGTGATGAGCTGTTTGTTAAACTATTTAGAATCCACTACTGATTTCCTTTTGTCTGAACTGAAGTATTATTTTGATTCTATATGTTTTCTTGACATTACTATATTTAAAGACAATAACACACTAGCTACAGCTATACATTGGAAAAATGTACAAATACCAAAGTATGTTCATTCCCTAAGTATGCACCCTAGGCACACATTTAAAGGGGTAGTAAAAAGGCAGTTTATGACAACCAGCAGGCTTAGTGCAAAAGATGATACATTTGTTAAACAAATGCATGAGATGGGAAATATTTTGTAAGTAGAGGTTATAAATGAAATGTTATTGAACAAATTAAGAAAGAAGTTACATCTATGAGGGATACTGTGGCCAAACCATACATTCTTAGATCGAATGATGAGACTGCTAGCTGCAAAATGAGCTATAATAGAATCAATTATGTAATGAAATATAATAGACATACAGACACCTTACAGAGAATTATAATGCAAAATTGGACTATTTTAACATCTAGTCAAGAAGTCCTTGAATTGCTAGGTACAAGTCCAAGTTTTACATTTGAGAGAAAACAACCTCAAGCAATTATTATGCTATAAAGATGCTAATATGAAAAGGGGTGCTAAGACATCTATGGTAAGAGCAGGGACTGTGCCTTGTTTGAATTGTGTCCACTGTATTGATATTAATGCAGAACAATGCTTTACATATCCTTTAAGTGGTAAACCATTTGAATTCAGAGCTTAAAGGAACATGCAGTACAGCTAATATTGTTTATTTTGTGAACTGCACACAATGTAGTTGCTTTTATATAGGAAAGACCAATCAAAAATTAAAGGACAGAATTAGCTCACATTTATCACATATTCGAAGAAATATTGTAACTAATACTCTGGCCCAACATGTACATACTAATGATTCCACACATAAATTCAAATTCAGAATTTTGCAGGTAATTAATCAGAACCCTATGGGTGGTGATCTAGTGAACAAAACTGAGTTAAGTGAATATAAATGGATTAATTTCTTTGAAGCAGACCACCCCACAGGTTTAAATGTTGCCATTAGTTTTAATCCTGTTTTAAAACAAAGACATGAAATAATTTGAGTTTTAACTGTTGTTTATTTTTTTTATATTTTATTTTATATTTTTCATAGGTTCATAGGTTCATAGGTTCATACTAGGCTATCTGCCCTAGGGCATTTATAAGCCTAGCCAGAGTATGTTTGGCTTTCGCCACCCATTTTAAATTAATTTTGCTATGCCCTTTTTCGAGGTTAGTATACTGTGCCTCTGTCTAACAGTGACACAGAAGTGATACCCGGGGTAAACCTATGATCTCCCATCCACTCATCAAGATTCCTCTTGAAGAGAGTCAATGAGGGACTCTGCATAACCTGGACTGGGATTTTATTCCAGAGTGAAGGGAGCCTCTGGGTTATGAATCTGTCCCTCCAGCATGTCCTATTTATTTCAGTGCTGAGGTTCAAGTCTCTCGAGCGTGTAGCTCGATGGGATTTGGATTTTTTGAAGTGCAGCATGTCCCTTAATTCCGGGTTGGACATGGCCTTATACATCAGGCACAGGTCACCTCTGAGCAGTCGGTATGCCACTGAGTAGAGCTGGAGTTTCTTTAACCGGGCAGCATATGGTATCTGTTTGAGCCCTTTGATCCTCTTGGTGAGGTACTTTTGGGGTCTTTCCAGTTGCTGCAGGTGTTTGGTAAGGTACATCCCAAAAGGGGCATTGTACTTGATTATGGGCCTGATGAGGGATGAGTAAAGAGGCACGATGACCTCCCCTAATCTAAATGTGAATCCCTTCATGATTAGGTGGGCTATATAAAATGTTTTTCTAACCACTTTGGCCACGTGGTTGTCAAATGAGAGATTGCTATCAACTTGGGTCCCCAGGTCCCTAATGACTTCTTCTGTACTTAATGGATTACCACCTATGTGGTAATTTGTGGGCACTTTGTTTTTGCCAAAGGGGATGACTATACACTTTTTGGCATTTAGCTTGAGGCCATGGCTCTGGCACCAGTTTTCTGTTTCTATGAGGCCCTTTTGGAGGATGCTTGTGTCGGCTGGAGAGTCGATTATGGCACCCAGTTTGCAGTCATCTGCGAACTTGGTCAGCCACAGTCCTTCCGTGTTGGCCTGTACCTCCGAGAAATATATACCAAACAAGAGAGGTCCCAGGACTGAGCCTTGTGGGACGCCACTTGTAACTGGTTTGGAGTCTGACATGGCTCCAGCAATTCTAACCATGTGGGTTCTGTCCTTGAGCCAGTTTGCAACCCATCTAGTGACATAGGGGTTTATATTTAAGCTGGTGAGCTTATCTATAATGCCCGAGTGGGGTATTGTATCGAAGGCTTTTGCGAGGTCCAGATAGGCTGTGTGGACCACCTTCCCTTCATCAATGGCCTTGGTGACTGTTTCAAAGAAGTCAACCAGGTTTAAGAGGCAGGATCTGCCCTTAACAAAGACAAACTGGGTAGGATCCAGTGTCTGAAGGTCTACAATATCTTTATTTATGAGGTCCATAATGATCCTTTCCATAGCTTTGCAGACCAAGCTAGTCAGGCTTATGGGGCGATAGTTTCCAGGGTCCATTGAGGCACCACCTTTGTGGAGAGGGACCACTGTTGCTGTACGCCACTCTTTGGGTACATATCCTGTAGTAAGGCTGAGATTGAACAGTAGTTTTATGTTTGGGTTTAGCTCTTCTTGGAGTTCATGTAGGACGCAGCCTAGGACACCGTCTGGTCCCATTGATGCTGTATTTTTTGCTTTAGAGAGGGCGGCTCCCACCTGAGCATCTGAGATGTCGGGGGGGCAGCACTCTGCTGGGATAGATATTTGCCCTTTTGGTGGGGAGGGGGGGTAGAAGTTTGCGCTGAACCTGTCAGCTAGGATGTTGGCAATGTCTGTGGGATCAGTGTATTTTTTGTCATTTTGGACTAATTCTGAGCATATCTGTGAATTCCCACCCAGGTTCCTAACATAACTAAAGAAAGCCTTGTGATTTTCTTTAGTGTCCTGTGCAATTTTTCTCTCGAAGCTGGCCTTTGACGATTTTATGAGTGCCCTTAGTTTTTTGATAATACTGATCAGAGATGCCTTCCCTTTTTGGGATTTTGCTCTATCATGTAGTAGCTTCCTCCTTCTATTGTATAGTTTGTTTATGGCTGGGGTCCACCAGACAGGTCGTCTGCCTTTGGAGGATTGGGTCTTGGTTTTATTTGGGATTGCATGATCCATGCATTCCTGAAGGTGTTCATAGAATGCATTTATAAAGGATTCTGCGGTCTGGGCGTATTTTCCACAGGCCGGGGCTTTGAAGGATTCCACCTCGGTTTTGAGGAGTGTGAAATTTGCTTTAGAGAAGTTTTTCACTGTGGTTTTCTGGGCAGGGGTGGGGTCGGGATGTGAATATCCAGTGAGATCAGTTTATGGTCTGATCTTACCAGTGAGGGATACACTTCTGGTCTGGAGCATAGAGTCCCCATGTTGGTGATGATCAGGTCCAGTATGTTTTCCCCTCTTGTGGGAGTGGTAACAAGTTGTTCCATAGCATTTGAGTTTATGAATTCTAGGAACCTTTGGGCAAGGGTGTTGGAGCTAGAGTAATGCTCCCAATCTATGTTTGGGTAGTTGAAGTCACCCAATATAATGGTGTTCGGAGAGACCTTCATATTTTCCAGTGTTCTCAGGAAGGCCGAATGGGGTTCCTGGGTTTGGGAGGGTGGTCTGTAGCAGGCTATAAACTGGAAGACAGTTTTACCCACTGTTAGTTGCACATGGATAGTCTCTGATGCTTCGTGCTTTGCCACCAACCTGGAGGTGTGGGTATCTTTGATGAATATCGATACTCCCCCTCCTTTTGTGGTTCGGTCCAAGTTTTGGGGCCGAAAAGCATGGTATGAGGTATAACCTGGTAGTGCTGGGGTGCTCTCGGGAGTCCTGAACCAGGTTTCTGTTACTGCACAGATATCGATGTTCTCCATGCTAAGGAGAGTTTCGAGCGTGCATCTTGAGGTTTAGACTTCTAGCGTTGAGTAGCATTACTCTTAGTTTCTTATCCCTTGTGATACCTATGGAGGTGGGTTTGTCTTTTGAGCCTTGCCTAAAAAAGGCACTATGGGGTAGCAAGAGCCTTTGCCAATATCCGAAAGCCCAGGGGTGACAGGTGCAAGCCGTCCCTAGCAAAGCATCGTGGCTTGTCGTGCATATCATCCCACACTGACAGGCATTGGATCCCCTTTGAATGACACCAATACTTAAGCCAATTGTTGAAATTGATCATCTTGCCTTCATATTGTGGCATCATTCTTGGTGAGGGTAAGATGCTACTCAAAGTCAGGGTCATACCAGCCTGGGCTACATGCTCAGAGAGCTCCTCTATGTCTCTTTTCATGTATTCCAGGGAGGTACGTCTCAGGTCATTCACACCAGCATGGACAATGACTGAGTCATATTTGTACTTGCCTTGGATTGACCTGAGTGCTTGTGTTATGTGGCGGATCCTAGCGCCAGACAGGCTGCTCACCGTGACCTTCTCCTTGTTCAGCCTGGTGAGCGGGACGTCAGTGTGCCTGACAATAGAGTCACCTATTACAAGTGTATCAGGTGTGTTGTTTAGCCTTAAGGGCTGTGACTGTTCGGTACACTGGCTTTGTGAGATATGTGTTGCATGTGTTTTGTTTTGGGGTAGCGGTTGCTTGGGTGTCTGCTTTGGAGGTCTCTGCTGCTTAGGCAGATCTTTATTTAGAGCCTCGAGTATGTTTTGTGTGATTATGTGTTTGGTTTGCTGTCGTGGTAGGTCTATGTGAGACTGGAATTGTAGTGAGTGTGGTTTCCTTCTCCTCCTGACTGGTTATGCTAGTACTGAGTTGAGAGAGCTTAGCCTCCAGTTTGGCTATATGGTTGCATCTCTCACATGTGTTGGAATTTGTTGGGAGGAGGAGAGGGTTGTCTGTGTACATGAGGCAGTTGTAACATTGCCTCAAGATTCCCATATTCACCAGCTGGACCGGAGAGGAGATTGACAACTGACCTTTGGACATGCTAGAATAATATTGGGAATTCCTTTATAATTGAAAACAAGGGCCAATGGGGAGCGAGGGTGTAGTGCTTCTAATTTTTAGTGCTGACTTATAATTGCTTTAGTGAGCAAGTGCCAGGTAACAAGTGCAATGTGTTACAGGTAACTTAAATGCAAAAGGGACAAACAGTAACTTTCTTTCAAGCGAAGCAAGGAAATAAGTACAGTAAGCAATGCAGATATCACTAGGGATCCACAGAAGCTGAGAAGCCGCGTTTTAGGTGGAATTAGCATTCCAGGGAAATAACAAGCATACAAACAAAGCTAGATTCAGCAGGCCTGGATCTAGTCTATGCTACAGCAAAGAAGGTGTACCAATTTCAGTAAGATACAGTTCAAATATTCAGGCACTATAAACCTTTAACCAGAAATTCCCAGCTCAGAAGGGCAGAGTCCAGCCTCTCCTCCCACAAGAGTGCAGACCACGAACCTTCTCAATGTAAAATAACTGGCCTGAAGCCCAAGTGCTTAAACCAGAGCTAATACACTTTAAGAATAATAGACACTGAGCCCTCAATCAGCAGTTCCCAACTTAGAAGGATGAAAGCTACCTGTCCTGCCACCACAGTGCATGCCACAAACCGTCCTAATGTAGAACAACTGGTCTGAAGCCCAAGTGCTTAATCCAAAAGACTTAGAGTGATAGCTACACTTTAACCAAGTTACTACCAAGCAGTAATAAATACAACTGAATACTTTAAATAATGCCTGGATTAGTGCTCAAGTTATACAAACAAAGCTAGATTCAGCAGGGCTGGATCTAGTCTATGCTACAGCAAACAAGGTGTACCAATTTCAGTAAGAAGAAATTCAGATATGCATGCACTATAAGCCTTCAACCAGAAATTCCCAGCTCAGAAGGGCAGAGTCCAGCCTCTCCTCCCACAAAAGTGCAGACCACGAAACCCTCTTAATGTAAAATAACTGGCCTGAAAGCCCAAGTGCTTAAACCAGAATATACTTTTAGAATAACAGACACTGAGTCCTCAATCAGCAGTTCCCAACTTAGAGGGATGTAAGCTACCTGTTCTGCCACTACAGTGCAGACCACAAACCCTCTCAATGTAAAACAACTGGTCTGAAGCCCAAGTGTTTAAACTAAAAGGCTTAGAATGAGTTACACCAAGCAGTAATAAATACAATTGAGAACGTTTAAGATGACGCAAAAGCAAAATAAAGTAGGAAGAAACACAAGTACAGTAAAAGCAGAAGATTTTTTTTTTTTTTTTTTTTTTTTAGAAAAGTAGCAAAAGCAGTAGTAAATACAATTCTCATGCAGTGCAAGCTGGCACACTTGAATATGTAGCAATATTAGTCCACAGACAGTTTGAAAAAATATAATTAAATTAAAAAGGACTAAATGCAAGTGCAGAAAGGGTTTATTAGGTAGAATGCGGTAAAGAGATGTCCTGGGGGAGTGTCTTAGATCTAATCTACAGTGGGGTGGGCACTGCAAAAGCCACCAAATTTAAACTACAACCAAGAATAGGGAGGGGGGATGGGGAACCAGTTTCAACACAGATGTAAGGAATGTGCAAATTATGTACTGTTTTCTATAGATTTGCAGAGCAGTAAGACACAGATATCAAGCAGACAATTTAGCTCTATAATACAGAATAACACAGAAAATATACTCAGCTCTATAACTTGAAGATAGTTCTGTAAGTCTGTCTCTCCAGTTTGAATACAGGTTGTTAATTAAAAGGAGACACAGCACTAGCTAAATTATATCAGCTGAAAGACAAGGCAGGAAATGAGGGGGGGTGGGGGACCAGTTTCAACACAGATGTAAGGAATGTGCAAATTATAAAAAAATATATATACTGTTTTCTATAGATTTGCAGAGCAGTAAGACACAGATATCAAGCAGACAATTTAGCTCTATAATACAGAATAACACAGAAAATATACTCAGCTCTATAACTTGAAGATAGTTCTGTAAGGCTGTCTCTCCAGTTTGAATACAGGTTGTTAATTCTTTTTACAGTTATATACCCATTTAAATACAAATATATAGGTATTACATTTAATATATTTTTTATATTAGGGCACTTTAATTCAGTTTATCTAGTTAATTGATTATGTTAGCGGATTGGTTGAATTGTTTTTTTAAAAAGAAGTTTATGCTACTGATTTTATGCATTGAGAAAGAGTTCTACTCGAAAGCTTTGTGGGTTTTACTTGACCATTAAAACGTGGTGAATACCTGGAGTTTTGTGCTTTTGTTGTACGTTTTACTCGGGATTCTTTGGCCTTAAGGTACTTTTGTACTTTTACAGATGCATCAAATGTCACTATTTGTGAACTGTTAAATTTTTGATCTGACAAAAATCCTGCCTAGTGTTTGTCAAATACTGCAAAATAGGCTTGTATGTGCTACGCATTTCCATTTTTCTAAAACAGGACATTTTTTCCATGTAGGTATTTACCCAAAAAGTCTTTTCATTCACAGTGACCTGACTATCCATTGTATAGGTGATTTGTGAAAAATACATCCTAACACCAGTACAAGGTATACTATCTAAGAGGGCTGTCCGTTTCCTACTAACAGTCAGAGAATCCTTGTGGATGACATAATTTGTACCAATATGAATAAAAGCGGATCCGTAGTTCCTTACATTAAGGCATTCCAAGGCTTCTCTGCAGATATAATTATCAGTTCCTCTAATAACTGAACCTCTAATTACAAGAATATATTTGCTGGCCAGCTCTGAAGAATCTTCAGCTTCTAATACAGTAATATCTGCTCTATCAGTTGTTACAAAGGATAGATCTTCATCACCATTAGTCTTATTAATCCCACTGTTTTCATTGTGTATTAAATTCTCATCCAACTGGTATTGTAAATCCACAGCCTGAGCCATGTAGTCAACATCTGTCTCTTTTTTTCTTACAGTAATGTTCTTCAATCCTTGCACGCTCAATTTTGTGTTCTTCCTTTTCAGCTGCCCCTTGCCTCTTTTTTCTACCTTATCAGTTGGAAAAATAATGCCTTTTTCTGTAGACTGAATGTTTTCTGCTAGCAAAATATCATCATTCCCTGTAACCTGTGTGTTACATAACAAAGCAGTGTCCTTTTTACTATGTATTCTCTTTCCTTTACAGTCATTAATCTGTTTCTTTTTCTTACTTATTTGTTGTGAAGTTCTTCCTTTCTTTCTTTGTTTCCTTATAAACAAACTGGATCCTCATATTGCTAAATACTTGCATCCAGAAAGTTGTCAGTTGTTAACATTATTTATTTCATTAGTCCAGTCATTAATATATGAATTAATATATGAAGCAACAGTTCTCCAATCCATGACAATTGCACAAATGCAATCATAATCATTAAGTCTAGCTTTACTTCTATCAATGGTAAGCAAATCATCCAACTTTTGACACAAGCAACACAGATCACCAGTGTTATCAGCTGTTACCTTTAGATATGCATGGCATTTATTGCACTGTACAAGATATTTGTGCATTAGCAAATTGTTAATTGCATACTTATTTAAGGAATCCATATTCAGCTTCAGACAAATAAAATATTGTAAAAGAAAAGAATGATCAAAAATAAGTAACCACATAATTCAAACAGAACTTAAGCCGTCTGTGACTAGAAATCACACCAGTACTATACAACTAAATAATAAATTAAGTACAGTAAAGTTGTTCTCACCATACAAGTTCTGCAAGCCAGACCAAAGTTGTAATTCTTTTACATCGCATGCAGTAGCTTCTGTTCACTATCGATTTCAGTTGCACTTCTTTTTAACAGTAAAGATCAATAAATCACAACCCAAGGCAGGATTGTTTAGATATCCTCAGGATTTTCCTCTCTACAGTCTTTGTGAATTTGTAGCTGTCTAGGTCCCCCTGGGGTGGCTAGAGCTTGTCTGTCTAAAATATATCCCTTTCTAAGAACAAACAGTGAAATCAATGGTAAAACAACAAAATATGAATCAAAATAAATCTTGTTAGCAAGCTATCCCTTCCTACCTACCAACAGTTAAAAGCAGTGATAACAAATACAATATAAATTCAAATAAAACTTCTCTTACCAGTCTACTCAGCAGTAAATCACAAAGCAAGGTAGGGTTATTTAGATATGCTCAGCATCAAGCAGAATGATCAAGACCCCTGGAATGGATGTCAGTTTCCAGGTACCCAAAGTACATATCTGACCACAAATTCATAGTGTACCATGAAATAAGTTCTCCCCTCCCTCCTCTGGACATTCCTTCCATTCTTGTGTAGGAACTTCCAAAGGGCTTTATTGCTTATCCCTTCACTGACAGTAACAGCTACCTGCTAATTTTACATGATGATGTCAACCCCACTTTCCACCACCTTCAATTATTGCAGGTGAGCAGAGGAGTACGTTGCATACTACCAGAAGATTAGCCTCTGAACAATTCACCTTTCTATAATAGGGACAACAATGTCACTGTAAGGGAACTTACAAGATGGCCGTAGATTGATTAACAGCTTAACTCTACATCTCTCAGTGTGAAAAGAGAAAGTCAACAGAGAAGGCCAGTAGACTTTTATGTTTATGGGTAAATTTCAGTAACTGCCTATTAAGTGTACTGTCTGAATGCCAAGAAAAAAAGTACCTAGAAAAAAATCTGTTACAAAAAGTGAGGAAGAAACACTGACTGGGGAAAGTTCTGCAGCTGTTCAGCAAAAAGCAATGCAACCTCCATATATGATCCCCAGTAATCTACAGGAGGATACAAGACAGCTGCACACAGACTTGGTTAAAATAAATGGAACACTGATGGACTATATCCACACAAACAACAAAAGGCTGGAAAAAATAAAAGATGCTTTACACAGATATTCAGATGAGGTGATAAAGCTGTAAAAATCAGAGGTTGATATCAAGAAAAGGCTGGGTGAATATGAGACTGCTCAGGAAGAGCTGTTTCAAACAATAATCGAGTTAGAGGTCAGATCACATAGTGAAAACCTGCAATTTTCAGCTATACCAGAGAAGCTGAAGGAACAGACTGCATTAAGTTTATGATAGCTCAAATAAGCAACTGGACTAGTATTAGACAGAAGGAGTTGTTAGTTGAAAAGGCACATTGAGTGTATATTCCAAACCTGGCTATGATAACACAACCTAGACCTTTAATAGTAAAGATGCAATCGTACTAGCAGGAGGAGTTGATTCTGACTAAACTGTGGAAGGAGGGCAAAATAATAAAAGTGAGAGACAGCAGAGTATTTGTGGAGAATGATTTCTCATTATACACCAGGCAGAAGAGGAGTAAATTCATTCCACTATTCAGGGAATGTTGAGACACAGGTATGAGATTCAAACTCCTGTACCCAGCTGTCTACAAGGTATTCTTCCCTGGAGGGACAAAATAATGTTTTGATGAAGTACATGCTAAAGAGGAAATACAAAATCTTGTCCAACAAAAAGTGAGCTGTGAAACAGAAGGAGATTCTGTTTCTTGTTCTTCTGGAAATAAAGACCACAGAGAGACTGTTATGTGGAACTTTTTCCAATGTTTCGACGGAAAATGTTGGTGATAAGGAAGGGAGCATGAGAGTTGATTAGAAGAATCAAGAGTATGTTGGAAATTAATCAGAGACAGGATTTAGGAGATTAAGATGAACAGTAATAAAACCAGTAACAATGTGGAATTGCAATGCAATAATTATATTTGTGAAATATGACAGAACAAGAAAATCTGGAAATATTAGACTTTTTCAGAATTTGTTGGACTTGTGGGGGACACTACAGTATATGCCCTACTTCATGTCATTAATGTTAAGAAAAAATGTTTTGGGGATGGGAAGAGGGGGAGAAAGTTAATTGTAAGTAAATAAAACATTTTTTCTTACTAGTACTATTTGTGTAGTGCATGGCTTTCTTTTCACGCTATAAAGTTTTCTCAGTTATTTTTAATAAGTGTAATGGGGGTTGTAAATTGGAAAAAAAGAACAGGGGCACCTTTCTTTCTCCCTTCTCTCTTTCTTGTAGTTCACTTTTAAGAAATGTAGGCTCTACAATGTAAAAAAAAAACCTGGTTAAAAGAGCTTGACAAAAGAAAATTTAATATGCTTTTTCTCATTCTTGCGTGGAAGAATCACTAGATTAAGGACCTTACATTAATTTAGTAACAAGTTTTAAGAAAAAGCAAGTAAATGAAAAAGAATATTGAATTTTATGCGGCTTTTTTAGCAAATGTCGCTTTTTTTAGCAAATGAATGTATGCTTAGCAGTAATTCTGTATCTGTCATTCATGTCTCCATAGAAACAATCTGATAAAGAGAAATTGACTGTCTGGTTCTCATGTCTGTGTGAAGACAATCTGATGATGAGAAATTGGCTGCCTGGTTATCATGTCTCCATGGAGACAATCTGATAAAGAGAAATTGGTTACAGTCTGGTGGAGAGTGACTGGCAGAGGAAAAAAAGGAACAAGAGAAACTGGTTAGGGCATAATGTTCTCTGAAAGCATTCAGGGGTTTTCCTGGTTGGGAGAACAATAAAGATAAGACAAAACCAATTATCATTTAGTAGAAGCACATCTTAGCGTCTTAGCATGGATAACCCTTTTTTAGGTTAACTGAAGTTTGTGAGTGTGGCTGTCAGTTCAAGATATGTGTTCCTATAAGGATAGTAAAACATCAATATTTGAAGATGTACACCGTCTTGTGTGTTAGTATTACATTAATAGGGCTTAGGAGGCATTTTTTGAGGGCATTCAATAAAACAAAAAGTTTTGTGAGATGTGACATAGGCTCAAATGGACATGGCAAGAAACAACTATATAAAATTTCAACCTGCTAAACACTGTATGCACGTAACACAAAAGTTGGAACTAGACATTTAACAAAAAGGTGTTATACATAAAAGGTGGGAGTTAATGACCTTTTAATATAATGATGCTTTCTGTAATATCTTTACATGTCAGTGGTCTCATGGGTAAATACAAAAAAAAAAGAATAGTGAGCTATATTAAAATGTAGAGTGCAAATAGCTATGTCACAAGAGATATACTTGGAAAAAATAAACATAGTATTTTGATAAAGAAAGGTCTTCTGGATGGTTATTCAGTGGAATATTTGGGATAAAGGAAAAGAGGAGTACTTATATTAATTGCAAGAAGAGTTACAATAATGATAGAAGAGGATAAAAAGATAATGGCAGACTAGCAGTGCTAAGAAGCTACTGGCAAGGGAGAAGGATTATACTGGCATGTATTTATATTTCACCTAAAACTGCTATGATAGAGCTTAAGAAAGTTCTGGGAGAAATAATCAGTTTTCAGCTAGGAATGTTACTTAGAGGTGGAGACTAAAATTTGATTTGCAGCAGTGAAGATGTGTCTGAGGAGTCCAGAAGGGAAAGTATAACAAAGAATTGTAAATTTTGTAAGAACTTTATGAAAATATTTGACACGGAAGATGTGAATTCAGTAACAGGAGTTCGGGATTAATTTACACATTATTCCCCAAAATATAAAAACTGGGCTCGGCTAGACAGAATTTACATTTCACAGGAACATGTGCATTTAATTGAATATCTTGATAGGCACCCAGTAACTATTTCAGTTCATGCACCAATAGCTAAAGTAAAAACACAGGGTAATGAAATAAAAATGAGACATTGGCACTTTCCCACCACCTATCTGTTGAAAAGAGAGGAATTTAAGGAATAGGTAGTGGAGATTATTCAGAAGCTATTAGAGAGCATAGAAATTTCTTCTGAAAATATATTTAGGGAGTGGGATAAAATTAAGGTGGAGTTTAAAATAGGGTGGGAAAAAGGGAGCTATGGTTAAGATGTAACAAGAATTATTTGGAGGGATTGACAAATGTTAAAGTACTGCAGAATAGGGGGAAATACATTCATTCTAAACTCCTAGTACTGAATTCACATCTTCCATGCCAAATATTTTCATAAATGTCTTCAAAAATCTATCCTCCTTTGTTATCTTTTCCCTTCTGTGCCACCCAGACACATCTTCACTGCTGCAAATCAAATTGCATTCTCCACCTATAAGTAATATTCCTTGCTAAAAATGGATTTCCAGAATTTTCTTAAGCTCCATTATAACAGTTTTATGTGCAATATAAATATGTGCCAGTGTAATCCTCTTCCCTTGCCAGTAGCCTTTTAGCACTATAAATCTGCCATTATTGTTATCTTTTTGTCTTCTTCTATCACTATTGGAACTCCTCTTGTAATTAATATAAGTAATCCTCGTTTCCTCTTTCCCCATGTACTCCACTGAATAACCATCCTGAAAACCTTTCTTTATCAAATTCACATGTTCAGTTCTTTCCAAGTGTTTCCCATGTAACATAGCTATTTGCACTCTACATTTTTAATACGGAATACTTTCTTTTTTGTATTTATCTGTGAGACCATTGACATTTAAAGACATTACAGAAAGTATCATTGTATTAAAAAGTTATTATTCCCACCTTTTATGTATAACACCTTTTTTGTTAAATCTCTAGTTCCAGCTTTTGTGTTATATGTATACACTGTTTGGCAGGTTGAAGTTTTATGTTGTTGTTTCTTGTCATATTTATTTGAGCCTATGGCACATCTTACAAAACTTTTTGTTTTAGTGAAAGCCCTCAAAAATACATCCTAAACCAAATTAATTTAATACTAACATACAAAATTGTGTACATCTTCAAATATTGAAATTTTACTCTCCTAACAGAAACAAATGTCCCAAACTGACAGCCAGACTCACAAACTTGATTTAACCTAAAAGAAAGGTCATCCATGTTAAGACACATGGTGCAGCCTGTGCGTCTACTAAGTGCTAGCTGATTTTGTCTTATCCTGTAGCTCTCCCAGCTGGGAAAATACCTGAATGCTTTTAGAGAACATTACCTCCTAGCCAGTTTCTCTTTTCTCCCCCCCTCCAGCCAATCACTGTCCACCAGACTGTAACCAATTTTTCTTTATAAGATTGTCTCCATGGAGACAGGAGAACCAGACAGCCAATTTCTCATTATCAGATTGTCTCCATGGAGACATGAGGGCCAGATACAAAAATACTAATCATACCATCATTTGCTAGAAATAAAGCTTCATAATAAAGATTATTTTCATTAACTTGACTTCTCATAAAACTTGTTACTAAATTAAAGTTTTTTTAATCCAGTCACTCCCCTATGCAAGAATGAGAAAAAGCACTTTAATTTTTCTTTTGTCATACTCTTTTAATGAGCCTTTTTTTTCAATGTGGTGCCTACATTTCTTAAAACTGATCAAGAAGAAAGAGAGAGAAGGAAAACAGAAAGGGAAAAAAGAACAGCAGAACATATTTACAATCCCCATTACATTTAAAATAACTGAGAAAACTTTACTTTATAGCATGCAAGGAAAACCATATACCACAAAAACAGTATTAAGAAAAAAAAAGTTTTCTTTACTTATAGTTAACTTTCTTCCCTCTTTTCCCCTCTCCAAAGCATTTCTCCGAACATTAATGACATGAAGTAGGGCATATACTTTAAAGTCCCTCACAAGTCCAACAAATTCTGAAAAAGTCCAATATTTCCAGATCTTCTTGTTCTGTCATATTTCATAAATATAATTATTGCATTGTAATCCCACATGAAGTTACTTATTTTATTACTGTTGATCTCCATCTCCCAAATGCGGTCTCTGCTTCATTTCCAACGTACTCTTGATTTTTCTAGTCAACTCTCATGCTCCCTTCCTTCTCTCCAACATTTTCTAATGAAACAGTGGAAAAGGTTTCACAGGTACAGTCTCTCTGTGGTCTTTATTACCAGAAGAACAAAAAGCAGAATCTCCTTCTG